>NW_027507791.1:80067393-80627393 GCF_037356315.1 Lithobates pipiens | reverse complement strand
AGCTGTCTCACTCACCCGCTGCTCCATTTAGGTGTTGGGCATATGCAAAACATTTGACTAACGTCCCTTTCTCTTTTCTGATAATGCTGATAGTTGGTGACTGGCTCCTCCCAACACTATCACTTTTTTCATTCCCTTGCTTCTGTGGGCAGACAGCAGCAGTAGAGTGAAGGGAAAGTAATGTTATGCTGCTGCAGGGACCAGCATTGAAGAGCAACTAAACTGTGCAATCTGTACCCTTTAAAAAAAGGCAGCCAAAAGGGCAAAAGAGTAGTCATCATTATATCCTGTGTTCTCCTTGCGGGTGATCTTTTCTCCATAAATGAGTTACCATGCCTTGCTCTGCACTGTCTGTGTGGAGGTGGCCATCTTGGTAGAGGAGGGGCTTTGCTTCCTCATGTCAGAGTGGCCACCCTGATGACTGGTGATCTGATAACTGGTAATGGAATATTAAAGAAGCAGCAGGAGAGGTGGGTGAAGCACAGTCTCACAGAATGAAAGAAGTAGGGAGATACGTGCACTGCAGTTCCTCAGGTACAGCTCCCTCTCCAGCATAGAGAACAGTAAGCAGCACATTAGTGACATCTCCAAAGCTTGTGAGACTAGAAGTCAGAGGCACGATGCCTGAGATATACACTGTAAATGTAGAACTACGAAGCTGTAGACACAGCACTGCCTGGGCACAGGACATGCACTGCTATTTTTCAGGAGAAATATGAGATAAAGGTCAATTTTTAAAAGTACTGCCTGTTTAGGCACAATTGACATTCATAGATGTTTCCTAGAAGATGCGCAAAGTCATTTTAAGGTTTAAGTGAAGATAAATGAAATGTGATGGGCGCTTAGGTGTTTACAGTGAAATTCACATTTTGTTTTTAGAGCTCCATGTCCAGTTGTCCTGTGCCGAGTTGACAACCGCATAAAGTAAAGTGTGTAATACCTTCATAACACATGCTAAAAACCTTTTGTGCCAAAATTACCGGCACACAAATTCTTGTGACAAAAAAAATTAAAAGCCCGTGTTCCAAAAGCCAAAAACTAACATTTTGCTATTGTCTTCATTACTTGGGGGGCTGCAATCCTTCCAGAGGAACCCTATCCTACAGAACTGCCATATTTCCTGTAAAAACACCCAACGGTCCCTGACTAGTGAAATGGACAACTGGATCACTAACTTTTCCAACAAAATCTGGGTTCAGCTAAAGGGATGACATTCATTATTATATTCATCTAAAGCATTTTAACATTTTCATTGACTTTATTTTCACATCTATGATTTTCTATTTTTTTTTTTCTTTCCTAACACAGATACTTAAAAGATCATCACAAAGAGCATACCCATCCCAGGTGCCCTGATTTTCTTTTCTTTTTGTTTTAGTGAATTATAGATTTTGTTTTTAGTTCCCTTTTAAAAATTCAAAGTAGTTTAGAATCTTTTACTGTTATGTGCTTGAATATCACCCAGACACCTTATGCCCCGTACACACGAGCTGATTTTCCGTCAGAAAAAAACTTGGCTGTTTTTTCCGAAGGAATTCCGCTCAAGCTTGGCTTGCATACTCAGTCACACAAAAGTTCTCTGAACTCTTGACTGTTAAGAACGCGGTGACGTACAACACTACGACGAGCCGAGAAAATTAAGTTCAATGCTTCCGAGCATGCGTCAAATTGTTTCCGAGCATGCGTAGGAATTTTGCATGTCGGAATTGGTACAGATGCTCGGAATTTCCGATCTGAACTTTTTTCGACCGAAAAATTCAGAACCTGCTCTCAATCTTTTGCTGGCGGGAGTTCTAATCTCTCCCTGTTCTATCCAAAACTAAAAAAAAATTCAAATACATTTTTGATTTTTATACATGGCTGTCTTCCTGGCTGCTGTATAGAGATTGATAGGCTGTGACATGAGAGCGGAAACAATGAAGAGCTTACAATAGCCTCTATGAGCAGGTACTGGGATAGAAAGAGACATGACATGGGTGACTTTAAAGTAATCTTGTCATTCTCTGAGAATATCTTTTTTTTTTTTTTTTTAAGTGTGCAAGAGAAGGAATCGTAAGGTTCCTAAAATTCCCTCCCTTTTCCCAAACCACTTCTTTAGATTCCTGCTTGGGATTGCTTTTAGTTACTTTCATGAAACCTTACATTTTGGACCTATGTTCTACCCCTCTGTGCTGAGGCCTGCCCACCAACCCCCCTTGCAGTCAGAGTCCTCTTACTGGCTTGCAAGGTGCTATCATTAGACGGGGGCTGGCTGGTTGGTGGGCTTTGTGACGAGAAGTCTCTCGGGTCTAAAGTCCCAAGCCTCTGTGCAAACTAAAATCAAAGTTCTAAAGAGCGTCTTCAGTGCCCCAAATAAGGTCATTTTTCTAGTGACACCTGAGCTTAGGGCCTAAGTGCCTCCTTGACATGAAGCCCACCTACCTGCTATCCCACTGTCTACTGAGAGCACCTTGCTACTCATTAAGGGCGCTCGTATTGAACAAAGAGATTGGTAAGTCGGGCTTAGCACAGGTGGGTAGAACATAGTCCCAAAGTCATGGCTTTACTGGCAAACAAGAGCAGTCTTAAGGCTTTTAAGATAACCTATTGAATAAGGGAGGCAATGGTAGTTACACAACACATACAGTATATCACAAAAGTGAGCACATCTCTCACATTTTTGTAAATATTTTATTCTATCTTTTCATGTGACAACACTGAAGAATTTACACTTTTCTACAATGTAAAGTAGTGAGTGTACAGCTTGTATAACAGTGTAAATCTGCTGTCCCCTCAAAATGACTCAACGCGCATCCATTAATGTCTTGGTATAGATTGTGAACCACGGGGAGAACTAATTAATTCTCACCTAAAACGTTGCCCCATCCCATATATATGTTATAGAAAGGCCCTGAATAGGGTCAAGAGTACCCCCCCGGTACACTGGGACTTTATAGGCATACAAAAAAGAAATTTTATACCATAAAATGTAATTTTATTTCGAAAAACATAATTTTCTTTAAAAGAGCACATATGTGATAATAACAAACATGTTAATAATGTATACAGTACATTTACAACAAAACATATATGTACGAGTAACGATTGCACAATTCAATACATGTAAATTTCCTCCTTTTGGCCTAACATGTTTCGGGAAACTCATTCCCTTCTTCAGAGGCAGTACAGGAGAGAATGTAGGCATTCTGAAAAAAACACAGGAACAATAGCTTTAACACAACATCTCATGGCAGCGTCAACATTATAGCATACAAGCACATCAGATATACATACCAGCATTGAACTGTAGATATAATATTTGTGAAAATGGTTTTAAATTAAAATCTTTTCATAGAAAAATGAACTTTCCACTGTCTCAAAAAACGACAGTAAACCTGATCTAGGCTTGAAACAGCCCTCACAAGGGTCCCCACACCAAAGTCCCCACGGTACGTTCACACGAAAGATCCTGAAAATAATTAAATAACTCATTTTAATTGACAATAAACATGTTTGTTGTTATAACACACGTGCTCTTTAAAAAAAAAAGTTTTTTATAAATAAATTACGTTTTATGGTATAACATTTATTTTTTGTATGTCTATAAAGTCCCAGTGTACCGGGGGGGGGGGGGGGCTTTCTAGAACAGCCATTAATGTCTAAACAGCTGGCACCCTTAAATTAAAATGTCCAAATTGGGCCTAATTATCGATTTTACATCCCCATGTCATATTACTTGTTAGTGTTAGAAGGTCTCAGGTGTGAATGGGGAGAAGGTGTGTTAAATTTGATGTTATCGCTCTCACTCTCTCATACTGGTCACTGGAAGTTCAACATGGCACCTCATGGCAAACAACTCCCTGAGGATCTGAAAAAAAATAATTGTTGCTCTACATGAAGATGGCCTAGGCTATAAGAAGATTGCCAAGACCCTGAAACTAAGCTGCAGCACGGTGGCCAAGGCCATACAGTGGTTTAACATGGCAGGTTCCACATAGAACAGGCCTCGCCATGGTCAACCAAAGAAGTTGAGTGCACGTGCTCAGCGTCCTATCCAGAGGTTGTCTTTGGGAAATAGACATTTGAGCGCTGTCAACATTGCTGCAGGGGTTGAAGGGGTGGGAGGGTCAGTCTGTCAGTGCTCAGACCATACGTCGCACACTGGATCACTTTGGTCTGCATGGCTGTCGTCCCTGAAGGAAGCCTCCTCTAAAGATGAATCACAAGAAAGCCCACAAACAGCAAACAGTTTTCTGAAGACAAGTAGACTAAGGACATGGCACCGGGGGGGGGGGGGGGGAACCATGAATACCAACATGTACTGTGACATACTGTAGCAGAGCATGATCCCCTCCCTCTGGAGACTGGGCCCTAGGGCAGCATTCCAACAAACCCAAACACACCTCCAAGACGACAACTGCCTTGCTAAAGAAGGAGAGGGTAAAAGGGTAAAGGTGATGGACTAGCCAAGCATGTCTCCAGACCTAAACCATATTGAGCATCTATGGGGCATCCTCAAACAGAAGGTGGAGGAGCGCAAGGTCTCTAACATCCGCCAGCTCTGTGAGGAGTGAAGCTCTAGTGAACTCCATGACCAAGAGGGTTAAGACAGTGCTGGAAAATAATGGTGGCCACACAAAATATTGACACTTTAGGCCCAATTTGAACATTTTTAATTAGGGGTGTACTCACTTTTGTTGCCAGCGGTTTAGACATTAATGGCTGAGTTATTTTGAGGGGACAGCAAATTTACACTGTTCTACAAGCTGTACACTCACTACTTTACATTGTAGCAAAGTGTAATTTCTTCAGTGTTGTCACATAAAAAGATATAATAAAATATTTACAAACGTGAGGGGTGTACTCACTTTTGTGAGCTACTGTATACTCTGAATGGATTGCACGTTTAATTTGAAAATCTCTTTATCCAAATGATGTATATTATACTTTTTGTTTGTGATTTACTATATATTTAAAATGAAGCCATTCTTTTCATTCTTTTTCCTCCATTATTCTTATTCCTCTTTTTAAGAGAATTATAGTCTTATTAACTAGACGTATATGTATGTATAAAAACAGCAAGTTACCGCGCTTGTACAATAAATAATAGATTATTAAAATAAGTGAGCGGCAGCTCTAATGTGAGATACACGCAAATAACAAATTACAAAACAAAGGAGCTGCGCTACCACTAATAATAGTGAAGCGGTAAAGGTAGGTGTCCATGTGAATGTTGATTGTCACGATGAATATTCACAAGGACACCTACCTTTTTATCGCTTCACTGGTTCATCTTCTAGAATTTCTATATGGACATTCTATCACTGAGATCAATATATATAATTTAGTCACTGTTATTAGTGGTAGTCAGCGCCTTTGTTTTGTATATGTATGTATAATGCTTTCTTAGAATTCCAGTAGCTATTATATTTATTATCTGTTGGACAATTTTCATTATGAAGCTGGAATTGTTCTTGAAAGTTGATTGAAAAACAGAGTTACACTTTCATGGAAATTACACTGAGGGAATGGTTAAAGCTGTGGTGTACAAAGTAGCCAATGAGAAATCCTCTTTCATTGACGTGACTAAAGTACATTTTCTAGTTTACATTTTAAAGTTTAAGTTCACTTGAATCTTTTGCCCCCTTTGCCTATCCCAAACAACTCTTGAAGCCATACCCTTATATTTTCTGTACTGCTGTTTAGTACTACACAACTTCTTTAAAAATCTGTACTGTTGGGTTGGAGTCCTCCCAAGCATTTGAGCAGCAGTCTCCATTCCAATGCCAAGACAGCACTTTGCTCATAAATTTTCCAAAGGTAGGGAAAGGCCGCAGGAGCCCAATGTAAGTGCAGAAAGAAAAAAACTCACACTTTTAACAATCTCTAATACATAAATGTGGTAAGTTTGAAGAGTGTGTGTGCGTGAACATCTATTCTTTCCTTTTGGTTTAAAGTTGGTGCATCATATCCCAGAGGCAAGTCTAAACTATCAGAAAGTCCCACCAGGCTCCACAGAATCAGATTTTGATCAGAACATGAATGACAGTCGAGAGGAAGATCCTTTAAAAAGGAGAGCAAGAAACCGAGAAGAGGTGACTATATAACACATCGACATTGTGTATGCCTGTGTGTCATAAAAATATTGCATTTTTAGATGCCGGTAACTGAAAACCCCATATGCAACCCTATTATCACAGTGACTAAAATGTAAATGTTTTACATTAAAGAAAAATACAGTAGATTTAAATTAAAGTAGAACTAAATGAAAATGTATTTTGGTTAAAGTAAAGGAGAGTTATACCCCTGTCGTTTTTTTTTTTATATATACCCTGCTTCCCCGAAAATAAGACCTAGCGTGATTGTTGGCGATAGCTGCAATATAAGCCCTACCCCCCAATAAGCCCTAGTTAAAGTCCTTGTAGGTCTTATTTTCAGGGAAGGGCTTATTTTGGGGGAAACAGGGTAGCGCTTATTTGGGGGGTAGGGCTTATATTGCAGCCATCACCGACAATCACGCTATTTTGGGGGAAACAGGATAGGATATAATAAATATATATATGTATGTATATGTATATATACATATATATGTATACATATATGTGTGTATATATATATATATATATATATATATATATACAGTGGTGTGAAAAAGTGTTTGCCCCCTTCCTCATTTCCTGTTCCTTTGCATGTTTGTCACACTTAAGTGTTTCGGAACATCAAACCAATTTAAACAATAGTCAAGGACAACACAAGTAAACACAAAATGCAATTAGTAAATGAAGGTGTTTATTATTAAAGGTGAAAAAAAATCCAAACCATCATGGCCCTGTGTGAAAAAGTGATTGCCCCCCTTGTTAAAACATACTATAACTGTGGTTGTCCACACCTGAGTTCAATTTCTATAGCCACACCCAGGCCTGATTATTGCCACACCTGTTCACAATCAAGGCATCACTTAAATAGGAGCTGCTTGACACAGTAAGGTCCACCAGAAGATCCTTAAAAGCTACACATCATGCCGAGACCCAAAGAAATTCAGGAACAATTGAGAAAGAAAGTAATTGAGATCTATCAGTCTGGAAAGGGTTATAAAGCCATTTCCAAAGCTTTGGGAATCCAGCGAACCACAGTGAGAGCCATTATCCACAAATGGCGAAGACATGGAACAGTGGTGAACCTTCCCAGGAGTGGCCGGCCGCCCAAAATTACCCCAAGAGCGCAGCGAGGACTCATCCAAGAGGTCACAAAAGACCCCACAACAACGTCCAAGGAACTGCAGGCCTCACTTGCCTCAGTTAAGGTCAGCGTTGATGCCTCCACCATCAGGAAAAGACTGGGCAAAAATGGCCTGCATGGCAGAGTTCCAAGGAGAAAACCACTGCTGAGCAAAAAGAACATCAAAGCTCGTCTCAATTTCTCCACAACACATCTTGATGATCCCCAAGACTTTAGGGACAACATTCTGTGGACCGATGAGACAAAAGTGGAACTCTTTGGAAGGTGTGTGTCCAAGTATATCTGGCGTAGAAGGAACACTGCATTTCATAAAAAGAACATTATACCAACAGTAAAATATGGTGGTGGTAGTGTGATGGTCTGGGGCTGTTTTGCTGCTTCAGGACCTGGAAGACTTGCCGTGATAAAAGGAACTATGAATTCTGCTGTCTACCAAGAGATCCTGAAGGAGAATGTCCGACCATCTGTTCGTGTACTCAAGCTGAAACGAACTTGGGTTCTGCAGCAGGACAATGATCCTAAACACACCAGCAAGTCCACCACCGAATGGCTGAAGAAAAACAAAATGAAGACTTTGGGTTGGCCTAGCCAAAGTCCTGACCTGAATCCTATTGAGATGTTGTGGTATGACCTTAAAAAGGCCGTTCATGCTCGAAAACCCTCTAATGTAACTGAATTAAGACAATTCTGCAACGATGAGTGGGCCAAAATTCCTCCAGGACGCTGTAAAAGCCTCATTGCATGTTATCGCAAACGCTTGGTTGCAGTTGTTGCTGCTAAGGGTGGCCCAACCAGTTATTAGGTTTAGGGGGCAATCACTTTTTCACACAGGGCCATGATGGTTTGGATTTTTTTTCACCTTTAATAATAAACACCTTCATTTACAAATTGCATTTTGTGTTTACTTGTGTTGTCCTTGACTATTGTTTAAATTGGTTTGATGTTCCGAAACACTTAAGTGTGACAAACATGCAAAGGAACAGGAAATGAGGAAGGGGGCAAACACTTGTGTGTGTGTGTGTGTGTGTGTATGTATATATATATATATGTATATGTGTGTGTATGTGTGTGTGTGTGTGTATATATATATATATATGTGTATGTATGTATGTATGTATGTATATATATATATATAATATCTGTATCCCGTTAGTGAGATTTCCCTTTACATTCTGTTCCATAGCAAAAGCAGGAAGTCCCTCCAAAGTTAAGGGATCCCTGGTTGTCACCAGAACTAGTGTTTCTAGTGGAAAATGTACCCTCTATTCCCATTCTAGTGACTGCTCAAGATTTGGGGTTTTCCTTCACTTTGACTCTCATTAATAATGGTAAACAGGGGTTCATCTTCATAATGGGGTCACAGAGAGCAACAAAATCCAGGTGTTCTGGTCCCTCTCCACTGTATCCAATACCAAAAAAAAGTTTTGCTTTTGGTTTATGTATATTTAAAAATATATCTAAACCAGAATAACCAAAAATATAATATATTGCAGCTTACCGGTTTTTGTGGCAGCATCCATTTTCTTTTAGAAGTTTTTTCACATGGTGATCTTGCCAGTCATAAACTTCCAGTTCTAGGGCAACAACACTCACCCAACTTTACCTTATCTGTGGAGGAGCATGCACAATATTGGCAAAAGTATTGAGCCGCCTTCCTTTACATGTAAACATACGTGTACTTTAATGTAATCCTAGTCTTAGTCTGTAGGGTTCAATATTGAGTTGGCCCGTCCTTTGCATCCATAATAGCTTCAACTCTTCTGAAAAGGCTGTCCACAAGGTTTAGGAGTGTGTCTATGGAAATGTTTGACCATTCTTCCAGAAGCACATTTGTGAGGTCAGGCACTGATGTTGGACAAGAAGGTCTGGTTCACAGTCTTTGCTCTAATTCATCCCAAAGGTGTTCTATCAGGTTGAGGTCAGAATTCTGTGCAGGTCAGTCAATTTCCTCCACCCTAAACTCGCTCATCCATGTTTTTATGTAGCTTTCTTTGTGCACGGGTCCAAATCATTTGGTGGAGTTTGGTGTGGGGTTGTCTTTCAGGGGTTGGGCTTGGCCCCTTAGTTCCAGTGATGGTAACCCTTAGACCCCTTTCACACCACACCGCCCATAGCGTCGGCAGTAAAACGCCACTATTTTTAGCGTCGTTTTACCGGCGGATTTGCGTCGCATTTTGGCCGCTAGCGGGGCGCTTTTACCCCCTGCTAGCGGCTGCGAAAGGGTTAAAATCGCCGGCAATACGCCGCAATAGCGGCGTTTTGCCGGCGGTATTACAGCGCTGCCCCATTGATTTCAATAGGGAGCAGCAGTGGAGGAGCGGTAAACACACCGCTCCTTCACCGCACCAAAGAAGCTGCTGGGAGGACTTTTTTGACATCCTGCCAGCGCACCGCTGTAGTGTGAAAGCCCTCGGGGCTTTCACACTACACACAATAGTGCAGCTTCTTTAGGGCGGATTTCAGGCGCTATTTCTAACGCTATAGCGCCTGCAAAACGCCCTGGTGTGAAAGGGGTGTTAAGGCAGTGATTCTCAACCAGGGTTCCTCCAGAGGTTGTTAGGGGTTCCTTCGGCATTGGCCCATTTCTGCCTCTCAGATATGTTCCCACTCACACCATTGATCTTTTTAGCTATCTGTAAGGAGGTAATTCTTCCCAATGACCACAAGTGGAAGGACCATTCTTCCCACTGACCATCACACTATTGTATCACAAGTTGCAGATTTCTAATTTTTAGCAGGGGTTCCCCGAGACTGGAGAACTATTTCAAGGGTTCCTCCGTGTTGAAAACACCGGTGCCTGACATCACAAATGCGCTTCTGGAAGAATGGTCAAACATTCCCATAGACACCCTCCTAAACCTTGTGGACAGTCTTCCCAGAAGAGTTGAAGCTGTTATAGCTGCAATGGGTGGGCCAATGCAATACTGAACCCTACGGACAAAGACTGGTAATGTGCGCGCGCGCGTGTGTGTGTGTAAAGGCAGGTGTCCCAATACTTTTGGAAATATCGTGTATATTTAACAGTAAGATGGATTTATGCTTTTATGTAGAATCGCTTGTACATGTTAAATCAACTTTCTGTATTTATTCGACAAATGACTCTGTACTGATCTCCTTCAGGTAATATTTGACAACCTCATGTTGAATCCTGTATCGCAGCTGTCACATACAATATGCTCGAACACAGAGATACTCACTGAAAAGATGAAGTAGGTTACATTTTAAGGTTCTTGTTTTTACCTTGCCTGGTTAGTTATATTTTATAGGAATTAATGTAACTTTGTTTTATACCACAGAATTTTATTTAAGAACAAAGATAAAAGCTGGGAAGATATTGAAGCAAAAATCCATTCTGAAAATGAAGTGCCAATCCTTAAAACATCTAACAAGGTACATTTCCTAGAAGTCCTACTGGTATGAACAGCAATATGGCATCTTTCATCATTATGTTATTTGCACAAAAATACGTTTGGTTTGCCCATATTGGAGTGTTTATGTGGCCTATCCTTTTAACTTTTTTTTTTTTTTTTTTTACCGGGGCAGTTTTATCTTTGGCACACATGACAAAATATGTATTTTAGGTCAGAAAATTACTTTCAAATCCTCAAATATATTTTTTCTGAGAGCTGAGAATGTGTAGAATAAAAAGATGGTAGTTGCAAATATTTATGTATTATATAAATTGCACAACTGTGTATAAAGCCTATATTTGTATTAAAAGAACAAAAAAGTCAAATCTAATTTTAGTGCACACAAGCACAATAAATTCCCCCTTTTTTTTCTAATCTAAAACATGAGCTTGTGTCCAATAAATACATGCCAAGCATGTCAAATCTCGCAATTGCATGCAGTCGCAAAGCAGCAACAAACTATGATACCCATTATTGTTCATAGGTGACACTTTTTTTTAAAGCCTTTACTGCGCATTAGTTTACTATAAACCAGGGTTATGCAATTAGCAGACCTCCAGCTGTTGCAAAACTACAAGTTCCATCATGCCTCTGCCTCTGGGTGTCATGCTTGTGGCTGTCGGAGTCTTGCTATGCCTCATGGGACTTGTAGTTCTGCAACAGCTGGAGGTCCACTTATTGCATATCCCTGCTCTAAACAACGGCCCTGATATTATTCCTCTTATTTTGGTGCATGTGGTAATACCGAACTTGTGTTACACAATTGATGTCTATATACGAATGTGCATCCTGGGTGCACATGTTTTTATTTATGTGCCTAAAGTAATAAGCAGGGACGCTTTACTGTATTTTTTTTTTCATTTTTTTTACTTAAAGCGGAGTTCCCCTTAAAAAATAAACAAATAAAAGTCAGCAGATACAAATACTGCAGCTGCTGACTTTTAATAATCGGACACTTACCTGTCCCATGGTCTAGTTATGTGGGGGATCGAAGCCCCACTCGTCTCCCCCTCCTCTCTGTGGCACTGGCACTGTGGGCACGCACTGAGCATGCGCAAGCCGTGCGGTGTGCTGTGACTGGCTGGGCAATCATCTGGCGTGTGACGTGTACCAGATGATTGCTGAGAGGAAGGGGGGAAAGGTAAACTGACTTCCAGGAGGAAGTGGAACCCTCTTTTTAGAGGGTCCCCTCCCCCAATCAAATGATATGCCAAACGTGGCATGTCAGGGAGTCATCTTCCCTTGAAGCGGAAGTTCCATTTTTGGGTGGAACTTCGCTTTAATTTTTATTACATTTTTATATATTTTTTCATTTTTTTTTTTTTTTACTTCATTTTATTACAGTTGTAAGGGGGCACCCCGACTGTGTGTAAGTTGTAAAATTATAGGCTAAAATCAAGCTTTAACGATGACTGATACTGTATAATTTCATCTGTCTGCACTGTACCAGAAACACTTTGCCTACACAGCTGTAAATATAGCTGGAGTACATTGCTCAAATGGTTATCCTCATTTTCTTTTCTTTTCTCTAAAGGAGATCAGCTCTATTTTGAAAGAATTGAGAAGAGTCCAAAAGCAACTGGAAGGTAGGTACTCCAGTTTGTTTCCCCTAACACATAATTATTTTGGGTTAGTATCTGAGAATGTCCCTCCAGTGTTGTGGACGGTTTGCCATCTTTCATACCCTTTTAGCTGACGATGACTGAACGCCCCATCCTACTGATTTGTAATGTGTATGGTGGCCTACACCAAAGTCTTAAAAAGATAGTTTAACCATGGGCAGCAAGTGCCAAATATCACTAGCAGGAGCCTCTTTGCTCAGGGGGGTCTGTAACATCTGGGATTTCCAGTTTTTTCTTTCAAATCTACTTTTAATTCTCTAAAGTCATTTAGGACTTGCTGTATTTATAGTAAACATCATAATCTCGGGCAACTGAGCATATGATGAAAAAACGGCATAAGCATGAGTTACTGCTACTAAGGGCTCCATTCACACCTGAGCATTTTGTAGCTTGGAGCCTGAAGCTACAAAATGCTGGAGGGGGAAAAAAATCTATTATTCTCAATGGAGACGGTTCACATCTCCACTCCAAGTCGCCTGAAGCCGAACGCCTGAAGCTCAAACACGTTCTGGACCCTTTTTTGTCGCTTGAATCGGGCAGATTTGGGCGTTTTTCTTCTTTTTACATTGGTGACCTTTTGCCCTGCACAAAACGCGGTAAAAATCACGGTAAAAACACCGTAAAATCGCACGATTTTCTGCCTGAAAAACGCGATGCTCAGGTGTGAATGGGGCCTAATAGATTTCTACTTGCCCTGTACATCAATCTTTGCCACCATTCACCTTCCAAAACTTTCTATTGGTTAAGAAAGCTGATTGATACACATTCAAGGACTAGTATGGGGGCTGGAGAAGTGGAAGGGGGTCAAGCGCATCTTTTTTTTGAGGAAAATGTATATAACATTCGCTGCCTATATTTACCTATCCATTAATTACTTTGACATTCATTTTTCTCTTAAATTGTTTGTAAACCTCTGAAAATGAACAATGCATATGCTTCTATAATGTGTAATTGCCTCAGCCCAAAGCACCAAGTGTGTTTTATAGTTTCTTTCCTCCCTCTGCTATCTGCAGGAGTCACTTTTGATTATGCTTTCACCCTTTGAGACTGTGTAGAAGGGGTGTTTCTGTTCCCTCCACTCAAGTGTCAGATTACACTCGGCTCTCCTTTCTGTGCTTTGACATCAGATCCCCACCCCCTGCCTTCTGAAGCTCAGAAATGCTGGGTAAACACTGCACTTTAAACGGCCATAGAGAAGAAAGGGTTACATATAAGCACATACATCTTACATCTTGTATAAGAGGGTTTGTTTCATCTGTGTATAACCTGAGGCTAATCACTTTATTTGGTATATGTAAGGGTTTACAACCACTTTAAGGTAACCTCTATTTGTGAATCTTTTCATCATACACGATATTTCCAAAAGTATTGGGACATCTGCCTTTACACGCACGTGAAATTTAGTGGCGTCTTAGTCTGTAGGGTTCAATATTGAGTTGGCTCAGCCTTTGCAGCTATAACAGCTTCAAGCCTTCTGGGAAGGCTGTCCACAAGGTTTAGGAGTGTGTCTATGGAATTGTTTGCCCATTCTTCCAGAAGCGCATTTGTGAGGTCAGGCGCTGATGTTGGACAAGAAGGCCTGGCTCGCAGTTTCCGCTCTAATTCATGCCAACGGTGTTCTATCAGGTTGAGGTTAGGACTCTGTGCAGGCCAATCTTGTTCCTTCTGGTCCAGATCATTTGGTGGGGTTGTTTTTCATGCGTTGGGCTTGGCTTCTTTGTTCCGGTGAAGGGAACTCGTAAGGCGTCAGCATACCAAGACATTTTGGACAATTTTATGCTCTCAACTTTGTGGAAACAGTTTGGGGATGACCCCTTCCTGTTCCAACATGACTGCGCACCAGTGCACAAAGCAAGGTCCATAAAGACATGGATGAGTGAGTTTGGGGTGGAGGAACTTGACTGGCTTCTCAATCTAATAGAACACCTTTAGAATGAATTAGAATGGAGACTGCGGGACAGGCCTTCTTGTCCACATCAGTGCCTGACCTCACAAATGTTTCCTGTATCCTGATTCTGGAGACAAGGGTCGAGCATTCCCATAGACACACTTCTAAACCTTGTGGACAGCCTTCCCAGAAGAGTTGAAGCTGTTATAGCTGGAAAGAGTGGAAATGTCCAGGTTTGAGACAGGTTTTTCTTTAACAAGATAGCACTATGTTTTGTCATTTGTTGTAACTAATTATTTTTCAGGGTAAAATAATCAGATTGGTAGAAAGATGAATCTAATGGGTTCCCAGATTACTCCAATTTACACAAACCCATTTCACTTCCTTGATAATCAGCCTATTCTAATTTGCCCTATCTTTGCCCTAGCTAGCTTATGTTGCCTTTTTACATTATGTATAAGTTCCTAATAGTTGTATTTTTCACATCCTACAGTCATAAATGCCATCATTGACCCAGCAGGACATCTAGAGGTCGTGAGCAGCAACAAGAAAGCCCCTCCAGCTCTTCAGTCTACAATGCCCCAAATCAGGACTAACCGTTCTCTTTTAGGAATTGAGACCAACCAACCCATCCATGTCAGAAACTACTTACAGAAGTCCAGCTCTGGATCTTCGCGATCTCCAGAATCCAGCTTTGGTAGAGATGAGGATGGGGCTTATATTGTCTGATATTTGTGTTTTGTTTTTTTTAATTTATTTGTTTTTCTTTTTTATTTTGTGTTGTTTTGTATGAATGGCCTATGTTATCAGTGTGGCTTTCGGTATAATATTTCGAGTGCTTGTGTTCTCTTGCAGGAAAGCTAGACCTCACCAATGCGTAAAGTCTGTGTCATGCAAACGATTGTTGACTTTTTTTTTTTCTCAATCTTGTTCTGTCTACCAGCTCCTGTACCATATTGAGGCAATTTTACTTGAACATTATTATTTTTTTTCAATGTAGACTTTTGTCCTTGCTCATTAAAATGTGCCATACCGTTAAGACCTAAATGCTGTAAATGTTCGATGCTTATAGGTCTGATATGTTTCCTGTATCCTGATTGCACTTATTTCCAGTTCTTTAAACACTAGGCTATGATCTGTCTCTTGCCAAAAATTGTCTGAAACAAGTATGTCGACATGCAATTTATCTGTTTAATAGGTTGTATTTAGCGAGCAAAAACAATGTGTTTTAGGTTCAGTGTATTGTTTTAAAGGCATTGGAATTGTTGAATATATTGAAGAGACACTGACATTGTTTACATTGTTCACCTTGCCAGCACTCCCCCAGCACATTCCTTCTTCCATCACAGATGGAACTAAAATCCTCTGTGTCGGCCACTAGAGGGCGAGGTGACGTCCCTCCCTCAGTCATGTGACCGTGCTTGGGTCTAGTTATTGGTTGGTAGACATCAGTACCTGACATTGGAGGAGGTGACATGCTTTTCCATATCCCTGCATCAGAGGATGGAACAGCAGGAGAGGACTGGCAAGGGGAGTATTTTGTTAGTTCAAGGGGGTCTCTTTGCAAAGAAATTACCCTGAATGGAGGCCGTGTCTCTTTCAAAATAGAGACTTATGTACAATAAGCAACATAGCAACCAACCACATGTCATCTTTCATTGATCTGACAACTGATTGGTTACTATGGGTTTTTCATGATTTTGTTGTAGCGGTTGTTGTTATATGCCCAATTTCTTTGCTGTGTCCTCAGTGAACCTTCTAGATTGGACAAATGCATGGTATTATTGGCACATTTTTGTCACTAGCATGATGTGGGTCTTAGAAGAGGCCTGTTTGATTTTCACCCAGTATCGCCTGTAATGATTTGATAAATGCTTTAAAGATCTGTTCAGTATAGCAAAGTAGCGTTTGGCTTAAGGAACATCCTGCTTCTGCACAGCCACAGCATTAATAATGAAATCAGTGTCAAAGGCTTGTTCCTGCGTTTGTCACGCAGCCTATTTTGTTGTCTTGATAATAGAATCTCTTCGTTTAGGGTCCTTGTAGCAGTGCACTATGATTACTCAGAGGTTATTATTAATCTACCCCAAAACTGAAAGTTTTTTTTCAATACTATTTCATGTATTATCCCCATTTAACGCTTGAATGCGACTTAGATGGGCTGTAAGTTGATAAAGTTGTGCTGTATTTTATGCTCAGTTAAAGGGCACTTGCACATGGTCGTAACTTACAGCGTCTGGGCATACAGAGTAAAATATGGCTGCAGTTGTGGCACCCAGGAGCTACAGTATATTTTTGCCTATAGGAATAGATTACAAAAAAAAAAATTACATATAAAAAAAAATACCCTCAGCGTGTGCATGAGTATAAAAGCACACAGTGCTTTCTGTAATGCATTCCTATGGCAAAAATACGTTGCAACTGTGGCTCCCAGGTGCCACAAGTAGAGCTATACTTTACTCTGTATGCTCATTCATTGCAATTTATGGCCACGTGCAAGAGACCTTAAACGTATATTCTATTCGCATCATGTAGGCTCTCCTGGGTAAGTGTAGGAATTTTCAGTAGCACTCACAGCAATTTAAATGGACATCAGTAGTCTGATTGTGGTAGCTATGTAGGATATTCATATGGCTATCAAGGCCAAAGTACAAAGTGCAGTCAGTATCTATAGTCCATTGTGATTTGGTCCTCACCCACATTGCTAAGAGATTTTGCCACCATGCACTAACAACATGTTTTCCCTTAAAGTATATCTACAGTAAGTCCAAGAACAAGGTTTTAATACATTGCAGCCTATCTGTGTTTTGATGTGGTGGCTGCATTTGTTTTTATATGCCAAGTACATTTCCTGCCAGTACTGAAAAATACTTGTTCCTGATAGAAATCCAACGTGCTTGTAGTTTATTTGTACTGAATTGAAATCTGAACCAATGTTATCAGCTTTCCCAGCTATTTTCTGCAAACAACAAAAGCCCTCCTCCTTATGTCATGAAATGAGTAGAAGGGAAGGTATACGTAGTCTAAATAAGGAGAACAGACTATAGAGTGACAACACTGCAACTTTTGGGCATTGCTATTCTAGGACAGGAAGTATAATACTGGCAGGATCCCCAGGTGAAAATGAAGGGGAAAATAGCCTGAAAAACAGAGACTAATGCAGCCACTACATCTGCAGACTGGTCAACTGAAATATTACATTTTTGCTTTTGGATTTAGATGAACTTTAAGGCCCCTTTCACGCGGGTTGTCCGATCAGGTCCGACTGTCTGTTTATCACGCGGACCTGGATGTCAGCGGATACATGTCTGCTGACACCCACCACCATCTGATCCCATCCTGTCTGCCAAAAACAGATGGATGGTGGTCCTATTTTCAATCCATCTGGTGTATTGGATCAAATGTAAAGGACATGCAGTCCGTTTCTATCTGATTGCCCCATAGAGGAGAGCGGGCTGTGTCCTCTATGCATGGATCAGCTGGGAGATCCCCCGCTGAGCAAGTGGATTGTGCATAGAGCCCATGTGAAAAGGGCCTAACAGACTATGTCTGACAACTGAGGACCATGCTCCCGTAATTGTTTTCTTAGAGGCTCAGTTAATGCAAAAGTGTTGCATGGTTTTGAAACTCTTATATCCTGTTCTTAAACTTTAGTATTGCATTATAAAATGCCATACTTTTATTTGGGTTACTAAGCCATCTTTCAACTATATTAGTGGTGGCCGGTGGTAATTTATTTTGGGGGGTAAAATCGCCCCCCCCCCCCCCGGTCCGTCGGGTGGGTCTGGTGCACTTACCCCATCTATGGTGGGCAGTGCTTCTCCCAGGCTTCACCAGCAGCTTCCCTTGCTCGGCGGTGGCGGTGGCGGTGGCTTTCCCTTCCCCTGCTCTCCACGGGCATTGCGGCGGCTTCTGTTTCCTCCCTCCTCCTCGGCGACCAATTGGGACTCTTCTCTTTTTGGAAAATCAGAAACCGGCTCTCAGACCTCCTTCTGATTGGCTGGTGGCCGTGGATGGAGGGGGCGTCTCTCCGGCGCCCCTAATGGACGGGTCGCCACTGAAACAATATGCTTAATGACTTTCATGATCAATCACAAAATTACCAATGGGTATATCATTGGGACTTTCTTGGACCTGTGCAATAAATTGCAATGTAAATCTTGCCACATAGTCACATGCTTATACAAGATTTCCTTGGATTTTTATTTTTGGCATGCATTTTATTTTATGCATACAAGAATGTATATTAAATAGAAATAAAGTCTCAGGAACTTGGTGACCAATAAACCTTTTTTTCTGTGGGGGGGAGGGGGAGTTTTAGCAAAAATATAGGATTACTTGTCAGGATTTATGTGTCAATTTAAATGCAGGATCAGGCAACCATCCTGCAGCAAGTACTCCGGGTTATTTCACTATATGGGGGCTCAGTTGGCTTGGCTGAATTTTCCTGACCAAGCAACCATTAAGATAACACTGGAAAGTCTGCTGAGCACCCAGACAGGAAAGAAGTGTGCATGCTGTGCTCCAATCTGATCATTAATGCCACTTTGTCTCTTCTTACTTTGCCATTTCAATGATGGTGAACATACCTGAAAAGTCTTATGAGAGCGCTAATAGGGATCAAGACTTTAGTTTATGTACATCTATACCAGGTACTGACTCAGTAGTGTGCTGGGTAAGGTAGCCCCATAAATGCATCCTAGGGCATCCATATAGTGGAAGTGCAACAATTGAAGTGTGCTATGACTTGTGTGTGGGTGTAGTGTTGGTGTACTGAATATCCAGAGCAGAGGATTGTGCACTTTATAATCTAGGACAATCTAACAGAGTAGAACATGGAATAAAACTCCAGATTCCATGATGTAGCTAAAATTTTTCCAGTTCTGGTTCTGCATAAACTGTTCCTTAGCAGGACAACATCCCGGGAAGCAAGATGGGGATAATTAATTTGTGTGGCTGTCAGATGTAGAGCTACCTATTTGCAAACCAGGTGCTTTTAAGGTTTTTGCTACACAGGTGATTTTATTTTCTTAATTATTAATTACGGAATTGCACCATTAAAATCAAGTGTGGTCTATCTTTATTAGAACCCTTCACTATTAATGTCTCTTATTTTAGTGATGCCAATCTATGATAACCAGAAAAAAAAATAGAAGCAGTTATATTTTTTTTGTTATTTTTTTTTTTTTAGTAATTAAAGCTGAACTCCAGGCAGGAAAAAAAAAATGTAATCCGGATACTTTAATTTATGAAAAATTAGTCATTAAAAAACTGAAATCATTATCGCCCTGCAACAAACGGTTTATGCTGGGCTGTCCTGTTGCCCCCACCACAAACTCTACTGCACTAAAGAAGGAAGCTTGCTCAAGATCTTCTACATTTGACACATATGAGAATATTTGATCCCATCTCCCCTTCTGCCCTCTATGGTTTCACCCCCCTGGCCCCAATGTCAATACTGTATCATGTAGTGACATATCAATCAGAGGATGAAACCACAAGGCGCAGCAGGGACAGGACATTTAACACTCCTGGTAGTATTGAATGTAAAACAAACTTTCGGCAAGCTTTCTTTGTAGGTGTAAGCACCAGACCAGGTGGGTATAAACAGTTTCTTTTGCAGGGACATGCTGATTTCAAGTTTTAAAAGTCTTGATAGTCACTTTAAAATACAACTAGTTAAAGTACCAGAATTCTTCATTGTCTGGTCAGCAGGCTGTGTGTTGCTCCTTGACCAAGCTTTAATGTTCTAACTGGCAAGTTCTTTGGATGATAGGATTGGCTAAACAGAATAAAGCCAGCCATAGACAGAATTTTCTTTCCTGTAAACACGGGTTGCAGGAAAAAAAAAATTTGATCGATTCCCCCATCAACTCAGTCAGTGTTGATGGGGGAATTCGTCCGGCGCAGCCATTTTGTTCTCCCAGCGGGGAAGAGGGCGCTGGGAGCCATCCCATCCTGGAGAACACAATGATTACTATAATAGCTGCTAGCAATAATCATATGTAAACTAGGGCACTGGTTGTGCCCTAGTTTATCGATCGGTCAACGTGGGTACATTTACCCTAGCCATACATGGTTCGAATCTCGGCTGGTCCCTGCCATGGTTGCTATTTTAGAAAAGTAAAGGTTTCTCTTATTCAAGTAATCAATAGAAAAATTGGGCATCTTAATTCCTTGTGTTTTTCTTTTTTGATTATTTTTACTTTTAATTCTACGTTTATTTTTTATTATTTAAATGAACACTGTTCTTTTGCAATGTGCACAAATCTTATTTTTTTTCTCTTATTTGTATATTTGTTTTCTTTTATATATAGTAGATATTTATTTTCTGTATATGTGTAAAATATATCTTTAAGTATGAATAAGAAGCAAATTATACTTTATAAATGTAAAATCATAAATATAATTCTACTTTTGATATTATTCCCTACTAACACACAAAAGGTGCAAAGTTCTATACTAATCAATTTGGTGTTTGCTGTCATCAGTGAGTTTTTGTTGGTGGTTTTCCATCCTTATGTGCTGTCTATATATCAAGTTGAGCTGTCTTAAAATATCAGTCTGCCCAAAATGGGGTATTTCAGTATTTGTTGGGGAGTTTAAACATCAGAGGCTCAAAGCTTTAACACCACCTTAAGAGCCTATAGCAGAATACAATGATCACTGCAGCCGGCTATATCTACCGGCAGTGATAGGGCGAAAAAAAGCCAACAGGCTGTTTGTACTGAAATTGATCACAGACTGGTTGAAATTCAACCATTTCCTGCTGAACCAGCCGAATTTTGATCAGTCTATGGCTGGCTTAAAACTTTGGTTAGCAGGGGCAGAGATGGGGATTGTGGTGGAGTGATCTCTCATAAGAACTTAACTAGACAGTCCACCAAAGTCCACCTACAGTATACTTCAATAATCAGTTTTTGAATGGACTGGACCCTTTGATGTTTTCTTGGAAGAGGAAAGGTAGTCTACTACTCCTTGTTATACATTCCTTCTCCCCATAAGTTAAAAGTATAATACTGTAGGGAGGAGGAGCCCCCCTTGTAATAAGAAGCTGGTCACACCAGGAAACTCAAGGGAAGTGCTCTAAGAGTTGATACCTAGCTCCAGCCAAAACTTTTTATTCTTTATTAGTATGTTTCTAATATTTACCGAACAGTCATTTCCTGATATAGAGAACAGCGTGACTTAAATGTTTTTCGCATAATAATCTCATGCACTTCTAAACATTTATTTCTACCCATCAACACCCAAATCTTCTGGTTCCAGAGATGCGGTTGAAATCTGTTGACATCCACCAAATGGAACTTCAGGCCAAATTAACTCTAAATTTTATTATCTGGAGCTTTATATTAAATGAATGCCAGATCACAGAATTGCTAAATCATTGACATCGTATCTTGTTCCTTTGAATGCCATTTGAAGACTTTTTTACTCTTAGCAATTCATTCTTTGTTTAGAGTTTCTAATGCAGTAAGCTGCCTTTTATTTTTTGTTTTTTTTATTCAATTTATTTTAATGATTTATCCATGTGCCATGCATACAACCATCCTGATAACCCAAATATATATTTGAATTCATGGCCTAAATAGGGATTTCCCTATTGTATCTTAAGATATTGCTGTAAGATCCTTTCCATTTTGCAAAGGTTCTCCTACCTTCCCTTATATTATGTGTCACCAAGCTGCCATGCCCTTTCTAGTAATATTCTCACTAAACATAAAAAAAATGTGAAGCTTTGCTTTACCAAAAGTTAGCTGTGCCCCTGCTCAATTACAATTAGATCTAACAGTCCGTGTAATACTACAAATTTAATTACCTTAAATCAGTGTTTCTCAAATTTTTTTCAGTTAAGGCACCCTTTAAATTTCATGGACAATCTTGAGGCACCCTTTAAAAATGGACAGTCTCAAGGCACCCCATTCTAAAATGTAAAAAGTATTCTAATGGTTTTACATAATGCAGCAACATCCACAAGTCCAAGTAGGACATCCAACGTTAGAGGTGATTTATTCTTACAAAGCATATTTTCCAGATTGGTACTGATTAGTATTCCAATGTTTCCCCATCACTCTATTAATGGGATCTCACTACTGATGGAGAGGGACAGGGGAGGGTCAAAAAAGCTAGTTTGCTTTGAAGCCATTTTCTGCTTCCAGCCCCCCACAGTCCTCCCCTCCTCACCAATTTATTAAAAGTCTTTAGACATCATGTATGGACAGCGGTTCTGGTCCTCCTTTCTTCCTTCTCTGGCACTGAGCAGTCCTCAATAATGCAGAGGGCTGATGTGACAGCGTCAATGCCATTCCTTGTATCAATGTACTGTGAATGAAGGGTGCCATGGTGACCCCCCCACAATGGGCAGGCCCATGGCACTCTGCACCGGCAAGTGTCATTAAACCCAAAAGAGGACTGGTGCTTGACCATGGAGCAGGTGAGTTTGGGTGACAGTGCTGGAAATGAGGTAAGTATTGCAGCAAGATTCTGAAAAGAAAGCTGGGACACCAATTTTATAAAAACAAATAAAAAGGACACAGTGGAATTTGGCTTTAATGCCCATCCCCTGGTATGCCCACTCCATTCACCTGCTAGTAGTGAAGAAGAAAATAGCTGGGTGTATAGGAGCCTGTGATTTAACTTTATGGCACCTCACTTGCTCAGTGTTATTACATAGGGATGTGAAGGGATAGCCTTTAAACCCCCAAGCTTAAACAGAGCGTATTCTCCTTTTCTTTTCTCTTTTCTTTTATTTTCTCTTTTCTTTTCTTTTGTTTCCTTTTCTCTTTCCTTTTTTCTCTTTCCTTTTCTCTTTCTTTTTCTCTTTCTTTTTCTCTTTTCTTTTCTCTTTTCTATTTTCTTTTCTCTCCTCTTTTCTCTCCTCTTTTCTCTTCTCTCTTCTCCTGAACAGTGGGGGGCTTAAAAAAAATCACCTATACACTGCTAGGGAGGAGGGCAATAATGTGCAAAACACCGGCTTCGTTTTTAGCAGAAATGGAATTGCATGAATAACAGTGCATAGACAGACCGTTATCACATGGTAACAGACCACAGAGAACATGATGTAATTATAACAAAAAAAAAACACAACAGACTCCGAACTGATGATTAGCATTCTGTGCCAGAATGGGAACATCTCCTCTGTGCAACACTTTAACACAAAATGTTTTTTGGTTCATACGGGGAGACTTCAAGAGTCCAAAGTAATGCCGATGCCTCATTACAAAGTCCAATCCTTGATTATAGTGGTCACACTGGTTGGAATGATGTGTGCGGATTCCATATTGTGCAGCTGAATGTGACTAGTGTGTGAAGTGAGGAATTCTCCCTGTCCCCTTTTGTAATGTGTGTTACACCACGCTTCAGTGGCTCATCTCAAATAAACTTGAAACTATAATTACTGTGCATTGTGTTTAGTCAGTGGAAACCAGCCAAAGAGCAAATCACAAGATTGTATTTTTCAGCCTCAGTAATTCCCAGCTATGAAGCAGCGACAGCGATATAGGTTTCACTTTCAGCCTGTAAAGCCCAGTTCTGTGTTAAAGTGCATCGGTTGGCCGAACATGGGTGATGCCCTGCCAATCTGTAACCAGGTTAATCATTATAAAGGGGCAGTTTAATATCTTGCTCGGAACTGTTTCCCTCCCTGAGGCCTCAGAGAGAAATGGACTACTATGAGATTTTAGGAGAAAAGTGTTCTCATTGTCCTTAGTGACCAGCTAGATCTATGTTCATATTTTTTATTTTCCTATACTGGGGAATCTGATTGATTGATTATTGCCTTTAAAGCCTTAGTAAATGTATTTCAGTGCAGTAAGAAATAAGTTGGCAAAACACTTGTAATTGATCAAAGGTTGGCTTTCAACAGCTTAAACGGAGATAACTTGAATTACGAGTTTTCAAATTGATTGTTATGATTGGTTACACATCTATCCTTTCAAACAGGCAGCCAGAGGGCAGTTGGTCCACATTTTTACTGTCTTATGGCCTAATTTTCTAGCAAACATGGTGCCACTTGGGTGAGTACACATTGCCTTGGCAGCGATGCTTTGCATCAAGGTGTGGCAGCTTTTCACACAATTTACATAGTTTGTTTGGGCCAAGCCCTCTAACCTGTGAAGCCCCTGGATATGTGTTAAAAACTGTATGTAGCTGCATCTACATACAGCTGTTCAGAGAGAGCAATGTATTCTGTCAATGAATAAAACGCTTCCTCTGATTGGCTGAGTCAGAACGGCTGATGATGTCACACCACTGACTCAGCCATTCAGAGGAAGCTTTCTATTTATTTATAGAATACAGCGCCGCTGTGATAGACTCTTCTGTGTTCCAGGTATGAGACAGGAAGTCTCCGCTCATACCCAGAATATAAAGCGGTATGCTGCATGTATCTGCAGCTACATACACTTTATACTGCACATCCAGTAGAGCTGCACGATTAATTGTTAAGAATCGAAATTGCAAGCTTTCTCTTCTTGTGATCTTTTTTTCTCTTTTCTCTTTTCTTCTTGTGATCTTGTTCTCTTCCTGATCTTCAAAACAGCATGTCATGATTCTTTAAAGTGGAGCTCCACCCTAACTTGGAACTTCCGCTCATTGGAACCCTCCCTCTCTCCGGTGCCACAATTGGCACCTTTCAGGGGGGTGCAGATACCTGTATAATACAGGTATTTGCACCCACTTCCGGGCATACATAGCTGCAGATTCTGCGGGTATTTACGCCACTTCCTGCGGGGCCCCCGCTGTCTGCTGGGAAACACACGGATCCCAGAGACAGCAGGGACCATCCTTATTGCGCAGCGCGACTCGCGCATGTGCAGTAGGGAACTGGGAAGTGAAGCCGCAACACTCAAATAAGTAGAAACAAAGTATCTTTTCCTTCTTTTATCAAAGGAAAGAACTCGGCGTGTAAACAAAGGAAGTTTAACCATTTAAAGACCAAACCTTTTCTGACATTTGTTGATTACAAGTAAAAATAATTTTTTTCTGCTAGAAAATTACTTGGAACACCAACAAGAAATATATATATATATATATATATATAGATATATCTATATATATATATATATATATATATTTTTTTTTTTTTTTATAGCAGAGACCCTATAGAATAAAATGGTGGTTGTTGCAATATTTTATGTCACACCATATTTATGCAACAATCTTTGAAACACAATAAAAAATAAAAAAAAAATACACTTTAATGAATGAAAAAAAAACTGTAAAGTTAGCCCAATTTGTATAATGTGAAAGATGTTACACTGTGAGAATCGTGAGAGAATTATAATCTTTTTTCTTAGCAAAAAATATTGTGATTCTCATTTTAGCTAAAATTGTGCAGCTCTAACACCCAGTGGCCTCACAGGTTAGTGAAGGATATAGTTTGTTTGGGTCAGCTTGGCCCAAACGATCTATATAAATTGTGTAAAAAGCTGGAGTTCTTTAACTCTACAGGCAGCACCACCTGTCAAACTCCCACAATGCAAAATCCCCATTTGGCAGAAAACACTTGCAAACCTCCTTTCACTGTCCTCTGAAAGAAGGTGCACCACACATAACTTTTTGAGAGGGGACGTGGTAAACATTGTTGCTAGAGTGAAAGGAGTCTTAGATTAGTTATTAGCTGAAACCCAGCTGCAGCCAGGTGTTGATTTTGTCCCACTATGAAACCTTACCTCTAACTGCTTTGCCTGACACCTGTCGCCTAGACAGGAAGTGATGAGATATTTCCCCAGAAGGAAGAAAATCAGCAGTGAAAACTACAGAGGTTCAAACCCTTCTACAAGAAAATGGTTTAGCCTCGGTTCATACAATGAACCGCATGTGAATCGCACAGGAACCGCACTTCATTCCTGTTCAATTTACATGCGATTCAGTGCGGTGTGATTTGAGCCTATTCATTTTCAATGGGCTCAAATCACACCAAAGTTGTACATGCAGCAATTTTTGAACCGCAGTGTAACCAGTTCATATGGTACTTTTACACCATATAATCCAATGAGTGCAAATGCACTGCGTTTATGACCTGCATTTGAGATGTCACTAAGATTGCACTGACAACTGCTGCATAGCACAAAGGCAGTGTGATCTGAATTCGCAGTATGGCTGCCACAACAAAGTTCTGGCCTCAGATGCACTTTAAACATACAACTGATGTTTCTGACCAGTAAATGTATTCAAAGACTTAAAGGAGTTGTAAAGGCAGAAGGTTTTTTTTTTTTTTTATCTTAGTGCTTTCTATGCATTAAGATAAAAAAACCTTGTGTGTGTAGTAGCCCCTCCCCAATAATTTCCTACCTGAGCCCCTTCTCTCTTCAGCGATGTCCACGATCCCCTCGGCCATCCAGGGTACTCCCCCTGCTTGGCTGTGACAGAGAAGCAGTGCCATTGGCTCTCATGGCTATCAATCAAAGTCAGTCAGCCAATCAGGAGAGAGAGGGGGCAGGGCCAGGCCAGGGCTCTGTGTCTGAATGGATACACGGAGCTCTGACTCGACTTGGGTGCCCCCTGTAGCAAGCTGCTGGCTGAGGGGCACTCAAAGGAGGGAGGTGCCAGGAGCAGCAAAGAGGGATCCGAGAAGAGGAGGATCCAGGCTGCTCTGTGCAAAACCAACTGCACAGAGGTGGTAAGTATAATGTTTATTATTGAATCACTTTAAGTCTCTGTACTTCTTTCGGCTGCAGTTTGTCACTTCTCTATTAGATCCCCACCTATTTATCTTTGTGCATCTAAGATGCCTTAAAACAAGATATTCTGTTAATATTTATTTAATTTTTCTTCTTTTTACCACTCATTTTGATTGCACTAATACTACAAAGACACTAGATGTATTTCTTAGGATGAATGTTTAGTACCATTTTGTCTTTAAATAATTGACACACCAGGCATAACATGTCGGTTGCCCATAGCAAGCTATAATATTTAGCCTTCCATTTTTTAAGGGCAGGTTATAAAAGTAATGGAAGAACCTACTAGGTTGTGATAGGCAACACAGTCACCTATCACTTCTCATTCACAAGGCTCCTCAGGGGCGTGGAGGTAGAAAATCTAGTAGGTGTTGCCAATACTAACCAATCATAATCACCGTCATTTTTCTAATGCCAGTTAGAAGAATAAAATTGTGGTTGCTATGGGTATCACCTACATGTTTCTTTCCTTTTTTTTTTTTTATATAAATATGCCCTATTACGAGTATATTTTCATCCTGGGTACTTGAAAATTTGAGGTTAATGTAAAAAAATAAAATAAAAAATGGAATGATGTGATATTGCTTTCCTCTGCTTATAGAATGCTTTATGAGAATGTGGTATTTTTGTTATTGCACAGCAGTGAGAAATTAACAATTTTGTGGGAGCGTTTTTGTGTAAAAGATAAAATAAATGTTTATGTGCATAGTGCATGAGGATAAAATCTGCTTGTGCTTAATGGTACTCTGTATATTGCCTTTTAGAAAATATTATATTTGTTGTTCAAATAGTATTGTGAAAAATAGAAAAATAGTGAATGGAAAAATTTAAAGGACAACTCCTTGAAGTACAAGATATTGGTTGGGTTAGATGCGGTGGTTGTACCTTAAAAAGAACCCTCACCTTTGTGCCCTCCTATTGATTTTAAAATGTTACCGTCAAGCTGTATTTCCCTTTTTTCTCCACTAGATGTCACTCCTCTGACAGGTTATGGAAACTTCCATCATGCAGCCCAAAAAAGTGCAGTTTAGACGTTCTGGAGGTCCAAAGGTCTCCATTTTAAGATTGGTAGATCAATAGACTGGCAGCATATACGTGGGGGTTTTTTTTAAGGGCTGTTTTTCTCCTCATCCCACCCCACTGATATCAGCCTAGGGAAGTTCTTCTTTAAATTTTTTAAATTAAAGGGATATTCCATAAAAGATTAAAACCACCTACAGATAATTCTGATTTATCGGGTTAGTAATACAAAGTCTTTGCCACCTATCTCCGCTTTGTTGCAACAGTACTTGAGTTGTACTGGACAGGCTACAGCACTGTCGTGCAGACTCCCAGTTAAAATTTGGGATTGTAGCTTTTAGTTTATTTTTTTTTCTATTTATTGGGAGCTTCGGGATGTGAAAATACCCCTATGTTAGTAACCATTAAATTCAGAATTATCTGGAGCGATTTTCATATATATTTTTTTTTTCTAAGTGGAACGCCCCTTTAAGTGTGCTCTGTGCTGAAATGATTGTGCCTCTCTACACCATTCAGTTCAAGAGGACTTGCAATGCTATGTATTGCAGAATTATAGAGTTTTATTGTCTTGCTGCTGAATTTGATTTACAAAACAAAATATCCACCAGGTCATTCCAATTGCATGCCTCACAAATGCAACTTAACTGTATGACAGTCAATTGAATAATTCTTCTGTTTAAACTTGAATACTTTTTTTTTTCACACCCTGAGCTGTAACATTTTATGGATAAGATAAAAAAAAATCATCATTATTCAATGCTTTGTTTATTTTGAATAGTAATTTATTTCAATGCCATCTGTACATTATGTTAAAAAGTGGTAATGTTTGTTTTGGGACAAAATAGATTACTATTTTCTCTAATGTTTTCCATAAGATATTGTAATAAATCATTCTTTTTTCATGCAAAACTTTGGCTTGGTGTTTTGGTTTTCAGGTTTAAATGAAGGTATATAAAATGTCTAAAACCACATATGTATCCTCCCTGTTCACAAACATAGGGAAGTGAAAACGGGGCCGGTGCTACCACTAGGCAAACTAGGCAGCCGCCTAGGGCGCACTTGGTGTTCCTACTCTCTTCTCACTGCAGCAAGCAACAAAGTCTCAGCATCAGCAGGCCACCTTCACACATAGTCTCAGAGGTGCAGCCCGACTCCTGAATGAATGGAAGCAAGTAAACATTCATTGATGGGCACTGGTAGGCTGCATTGATGGGCGTTGGTAGGCTGCATTGATGGGCGCTGGTGAGGCTGCATTGATGGGCGCTTCATTAAAAAAGGTGGGGTATACATGGGCAAGGGAAAGGGAGTGGAGCCAGGGGGCGGCAAAATTAGGTTTTGCCTAGGGTGTCAAAAATCCTTGCGCCAACCCTGAGTGCAAATTCGAAAAGACCTCGATTTTGGAGGCAACAATAAGAAAAAAAGAAATTTATAAAAAATATATTTCATTTATTGTACAAAATCTTAACATTAATTCATAACAAAAAAAGAAAGAAAACAATATATATTTATATGTGTATACTTCATGAATTAATGTTAAAGCGGGACTGTACTGGGGAAAAAAATATTAAAAGCCAGCAGCTACAAATACTACAGCTGCTGACTTTTAATAAATGGACACTCGCCTATCCCGGGTCCAGCGATGCTGAGGCCGATCGATCGCTCGGCTCTCGGCTGCTGCCGCCACCATTCTAGGTGAGGGAATCAGGAAGTGAAGCGAATCGGCTTCACTTCCCGGTTCCCTACTGCGCATGCGCGAGTCGCGCATCGCAATAGGAATTGTCCACGCTGTCTCTGGGACCCGTGGGAGTCCCAGCAGGCAGCGCGCAGGGACAGGAAGAGGCATAGACTCCCGTGGGAGTCTATGCCCGGAAGTGGGTGTAAATACCTGTCTTTGACAGGTATCTGCACCCCCCTCCCCCCTGAAAGGTGCCAATTGTGACACCGGAGGGGGGGGGGGGGTTCCGATCAGCTGAAGTTCCACTTTAGGGTGGAACCCCGCTTTAAGATTTTGTACAATAAATTAAATATATTTTTTATAAAAAAATGTTTTTCTTATTGTTGCCTCCAAAATCGCACCAAATAGAGGTCTTTTCGAATTTGTACTTACCAGTAGGGATGATGGCAACTACATTCCAATGGATATGAGTTATAATTTTTTCACAAACATAGGTAATATCACTTTATATTCAATATACCATGTGCAATTTGCTTGAAATGAGGTCCCCGAAACGGTAGTTTTTATATTCAAAATAAATATTATTTTGAATATAAAAATGACTTTTAGTGATTTATAACGCATTTTTACATATTGTGGGTGGGTTTTTGTGTTTATTAGCGCAGTTTTTTTGGTTTTTAATTATAAAATAAATGATTACGTGTTGTCTTTTTAAAAAGTATGTATTGTCAAAACTTTTTTTGTAGTTTTAGAGTAGAAAAGATTAAAAACCATGCCAGTTAATTTTTTTGTTGTATGTTTACCATAGGGGAATTTTCTCTTCACTTCTTCCCATCCTAGAGACGCAACAGGAAGTTATAGGACATCTCCCAAAGTGAAGGGATTTCCCCTCTGACAGTTGTCCCTGGAACAGGTGTCTCCTTTGGGAGATTTCCCTTCACCTATTGTTTTAGGGACAACTCTAAATTGTGGAGTTTCCCCTCACTTTTTCTTTCTTGAAGAATATGGTCACCACTACAAATCGAGGGTGAATCCCTCCAATAGGAACACAGACAGCAAGAAAACCACAGAGGGACTAAACCCAGCCACAGATGGATCAAATCTCCGCTGGTTCTGCAGGGACCAGTTGAGATTCAATCCATCTATAGGCAGGCTGGTTGAACTGAAGCTGATACATCGAGCGATACAGTACAGCCAACAGAGATGAGGGTTGGATGACTGGACACTGACATGCATAAGATCCAAAGGTATATTGCAAAGTACGAAAAATGTGCATACAATCAAAAAACAGGGTGAAGAGCTAGTGTTGATGTGTTTCATGCCAACGAGCACTTAATCAGAACACATTATGCACAGAAATTCTGCCATTTAAATACTTTGTCAAACAATCTGCTTGAGTTGCAACTAATCTGTGTGTATGCTCTGACAAGACTCAGACTTCAGTACAACCAGCCTGTCTGTTTTTTTTTTTCTTGCATGTGATTACTGCCAGTGGCTATAGCTACCCTCAGTGATCATTGTGTTCTACAGGCAGGGAAGGCTGCCTGTTGGCAGAAAACAATAGCGGTGCAGGAGGGATTTCACTAACTGTGTTGATGGGGGAATCCAATAATTTTATTTCAAGTACATTGCATTATTCATGGCTTGCTTAACCCTTTCCCATTCTCAAAGAAATGTCTAGAGATACAATTTAATCCAAATCTTAATATCTGCCTCTTGTTAGCTTTTGCACAGCAGCATTCAGACTGGGAGAGGGATGGTCAGGCTCCTTTATTGTCCAGTCACATGCTGGGGGCAAGGAGGTGACCAAGCATTTTGCATAAATGCAGTAGAAAAAGTAAGGTCATCAGCCTGGCAAAGCTATGTAAATTTCATATCACAATAAAGCCATGCTCCTCATACCACACCCTTGAACACAGTGCCACTAACTGACCCATTATGGCTAACACAGATTGCTCACATAGCACTCGTGAGAATATATATAATAGGAGCAGTGGTGGAACTACCAGGATTGCACTTGCGACCGTGCGCTGGAGTTCCGCCACTGTGGGGGGCCCAGGATCAGAGCCAGCTTAGACATATATGTGGAATCCTGGAGCCCAGTGTCAGAACCAGTTCCAGCACTGAGCTTTGTTAACTAGCCTGACAGGGGCTCACTATCGTGGGCACCTGGGACACCAACACCGCATCTCTTGTGTGGTGCCCAGGGCCCCACACATGGCGGTCGCCCCCTCTGTGGCAGCGGGCATCTCTCCCCGCTGACTGCCTGAACACATAACAGCTGAGCTTGCAGAAGAAAGGACAGCTCATTATCTGAGGTTTTATAACCAGAAAAAGGTGGGGGGGGGGGGGGGGGGAACCAGGCAACGATATACACCTGAAGGAGTGATAGGGGGTGGTAAGAGGATATGTGCTGGGGGGGGGCAGATTTGAAATCCCCCCCACCTAATTTTCTAGCACAAGTCGTCTCCCCTCCCAAAGCACCCTCCACCAGCACATATCCTCTTAACCCCCCCAAATCAAAGAGATGGTGCCCGCCACAAAGGGGGCAATGGTGGCATCTGGCACCCATAAATGATTCAGGGCAAGTGCCCTGGGTGCCCCCTCTGGCGTGCTCCTTCAGGCAAGTTACTGGAACAAAGTGCTAGAACTTTTTTTTTCGGTACTGGGCTCCAGATTTACAGGACACTAGGATTTTCGTCAAGTATTGGGAAAGTTTCTCCAAAATCATTAGGAGATATAGATTTGTACTAGAAGGGGAGAGCGGATTTGTGTTTTGGGGGGAAGAGTTTGTACTGGGAGGGGATTTTGGGTGGGAGGATTTGTGATAGAACTATGTAGAGGTTTTGTGCTGATGGGGGATATTTTGGGGATATGTGACAGGGTCTGTTATGGATATTTAGGGGGAACCCCGCGTAATTTTTTTTTTACATTTGATGTGGGGTTCCCCTTAATATCCATACCAGACCTGAAGGGCCTGGTAATTGAATTTGGGGGAACCCCAGGCTTTTTTTTTATCAATGACTTTCAATGACTGTTCTCTGTATTACGGGGAGCCGACAATTCATTATAGCCACGAGTGATTTTAAATTACTTTTTTTCCTGCAGAAATGACACTTTGTGCAGGGACAGTTCTAAGCACGGGAAACGTGCGCCCCTATACAGGCATACTATAGACACCCCCCCCAGGTACAAAATTTAAAGGCATAATACACTTTTATTGTTTCACTTTAAGCATTTTTAAAATCACTGCTCCCAAAAAAAAACTGCAGTTTTAAAACTTTTTTTTGCATTGATACAGGTCCCCTGGGGCATGACCCAGGTCCCCAAACACTTTTTAGGACAGCAACTTGCATATTAGCCTTTAAAATTAGCACTTTAGATTTTGAACGTTCAAATCCCACAGACTTTAAAGTGGTTGTAAACCCTTACAAACCACTTTGACCTACAGGTAAGCCTAGAATAACGCTTACCTGTAGGTCCAAGAAATATCTCTTAAACCTATACGGTTTAGAAGATATTTACAAAAAGACAGGCACCGCTGTCTACGACGCATGCGCCGCAGACAGCGGCGCGCAGGCGCACTGGACAGGCCGCAGATCGCGGCGATATGCCGCTCGTGTCGGCTCCCGTGCAAATCACAGCGCCGAAGCAGCGAGACCCGGAAGTCACTCCGGGATACATTGCAGCGGCGAAGTTGAAGACGGAGGACCGCTTCGGGGGCTTCGTTCTCAGGTAAGTTATTCATAATGAGCTAGTATGCTATGCATACTAGCTCATTATGCCTTTGCCTTGCAGGTTGCCTTTTTTTTTTGTTAATAGCCTTTACTTCCTCTTTGGATATAGGGTTCTAAAGTTCACATGAAGTTTAGGTCTGTTCGCAGGTTCTGGTGTGAACGGAACTGGGGGGTGTTTGGCTCATCCTTAGTTCTGACTGACATGATTATTTGTTATTGTGTAGCTGCTGTCTCTTGCCTGGTGGACCGCCAATGAGGTTCCTGGGAGAGTTACTGTATTTTTCGCTTCATAAGACACACCTGACCATAAGATGCACCTAGGTTTTGGTGGAAGAAGACAAGAAAAAAAATATTCTGAACCAAATGGTGTACTAAAATATTTAACAGTGCCCATGAAATGCAGCCTGACCATTGCCATAAATGCAGCTCTGTCTTCTATCTGCTCTGTCTTCTATCTCAGCAGGTGTCAGGCCCAGCGGAGAGATCACCCGGCACTCGCGGGGGGCCTGGGATGTCTGTCCTCCGCTCTCTTGCCTCTCTTCCGGTATTAGCATGGCGGCAGCGGGGGGGGGGGGGGCGGTGTCTGTCATATATTCTCACCATAAGAAGCAGAGATGTTTTCCCCCATGTTTTTGGGGGGGGAAAAGTGTGTCTTATGGTCCGAAAAATACGGAGTATGGAGTATGGAGAGACATGATGAAAGTGCCAATCTGCAGGGATTGATACAGATATGAATATTTATTTTTCACAACAGCAGGGTCTATCCAAAGTTAGCAGTTATACACGAATCTCCCTTTATCAGGGCTATAATACAATAGATACATATTTCATTTTAGTTAAAAAAAATGTAAGTGGTGTAGTAACACAGATTTGTGAATACATACATTTAAAACGAAAATTGCTACAATACATTAGCTAAAGCCATGATTACTAAATTACTAGGCTGTCAACTTTTGATAAACCTTTTATCTATATAAAAAAATAAACATTCATATTTGCTCCAATTCCTATGGTGTAGCGCTCTCATCCTTTTTCTCTATAATACTCTGAGTCTTGATTGGAAATAACCAAATGCTAGTATAGCATAATATATGTAAAGGCTACCTGTACAGTTGTACTTCTAAAAGTTCAGGTGCTGTTTGGAAAATCAACATATGGCAGTGTATGTAATAAATGTTACATAGTTACATTGTAGGTGAGGTTGAAAAAAGACTATAGATTATATGTCAGTATTACGTTGTATATCCCTGTATGTTGTGGTCGTTCAGGTGCTTATCTAATTTTGAAACTATCGATGCTCCCTGCTGAGACCACCGCCTGTGGAAGGAAATTCCACATCCTTGCCACTCTTACAGTAAAGAACCATCTACATAGTTTAAGGTTAAACCTCTTTACTTCTAATTTTAATGAGTGGCCACGTGTCTTGTTAAACTCTCTTCCGCAAAAAAGTTTTATCCCTATTGTGAGGTCACCAGTATGGTATTTGTAAATTGAAATCATATCCCTTCTCAAGCGTTTCTTCTCCAGAGAAAATAAGTTCAGTGTTCGCAACCTTTCCTCATAACTAATAATCTCCAGACCCTTTATTATCTTTGTTGCCCTTCTTTGTACTCGCTCCATTTCCAGTACATCCTTCCTGAGGACTTATTATTTAATCGTTTTATTGTTTTATCTCTGGAGTTAATCCCCTTTTTAATGCATGCAAATATCGTTTGCTTTGTTAGCAGCAGCTTGGCATTGCATGCCATTGCTGAGCCTATCATCTACTAGGACCCCCAGGTCCTTTTCCATCCTAGATTCCCCCAGAGGTTCTCCCCCCAGTGTATAGACCGCATTCATATTTTTTACACCCAAATGCATTGTTTTACATTTTTACAAATGTTTGCCCTCTGCAGCTAGATGGGAACCAAAACACCAAGGATGGTGTTAAAAAAGAACAAACAACAAAAGATTCCTCCTAATCTAGCACTGGGGGGTGATGGCTACATACCATACCTCGGAAAAGTCATAAGAATGTCTATGCCACAGTTTGTGATTAAAAGATTTATTGTGAAGTCAAAGGATTCCGGGAATGGAAAGGGTTAAAATATGTCTGACAATCAATGTTTAAACGTCATGCTTGATTATTAAAACCTCGATCTCACCAAATCCAAGAAAGGCTGACTCAGGCATGTCAGGACCGGTGCTAGGGATGGCCAAAAGGTGTGTTCATCCACCCAGTCATAGTCAAGACAACGCGTTTTGAGCATGGCTCTTTATCACATCACTCTAATTTGATAAAGAGCCACGCCCAAAACGTGTTGTTATGACTACAGCCTGCTGACAGCCTTCTATCTGCTCTACTATTGCATTGCATCTGCGTTCCATCCCACTCCTCGCTGTGGTGGGTTGGTCCAACATCTCTCTCTATTGATGATGTCACATCCGGCGCTCCGCCTACCTACACCACTTGCACCATCTGGCGATTGTGAGTCTGCTACCTGGTTCATTGGGGGCCTCTCTACATCATTGACCCTTACGGGTTCAACCAGTGGTCTGTCATTTCTTCCATTGGGTGGATGCCCATGCAACATCTGGTCCCTACACACCTTTTGGCTGCCCCCAGCATCGGCCCCTGATATGCCGTGTCAGCCTTCCAAGGTTTGGGTAAAATCAAGGTTAATAATCAAGCATGATGTTTAACATTGATTTTGTCAGCCATATTTTAACCCTTTCCATTCTTGGAATTCTTTGACTTTGATTTCACAATAAATCTTTTAATCACAAACCGTGGTGGCATAGACATTTTTATGACTTTTCCAAGGTATGCCTCAAGTGGTTTGTAGCCATCACCCCCCCAGCGCTTGTTTAAGAGGAATCTTTAGTTGTTTGTTTGCTAGCTATACAGTGCCTATCAAAGTAGACTTTTCTGAGTCAGATTCGTTTTCCTACTATAGGGATGCTTTTTTTCTTCCAAATGGGGATTTCCGAATTTTAACCACGGACATTTGTAAGTAAAAAAATGTACTTAAAGTATAACTAAAGTCCAAACTTTTTTTTAGGTTTGTATAGAGTGGGGAGGGTTTAGGACATCTGTCTGATTTTTATTGCTGTCTGTGCCCTCCTTTGGGAGGTTCACCCTGTTTGCCCTATTTACCATGATCAAATTTGAAAGAAAATCACAAATTTCAGGTTGTTCCCAGAACAGAAATAGATGTGAAATCTTCCAATGGGGGCACTAGTTCTGGTGACAACCAGAGATTATCTCACCTTGAAGGGATTTCCTATCACTTCCTGTTTCTATCAAAAATGGAAAAGAAAGTTTTGCCTTTAGTTCTTCTTTATAAATTTTATTCCGTCACACTTGTACATGTTAAGAAAAAATAAACACACAGGATAAATAATAAAAACAATACTTTATTGTACTGCATATTGATATATTCTTGAAATTATATCTGTCAGTGAATAATACAGTATATATACTTATACAAGAACACGGACACCATCCCCAAAGCTTTTATATACAGTATAATTTGTTTAAAGAGCTCAGATATACAACAGTTGAGATCGCTCATTCTCCATTTTACAAATATATTATATTCTCAGTTAAAGATAAGAATTTAACCCCACACAGGAAAAGAACACGGGACATTCACGGTATACCTGTGTGTTAAAGGAAGCAGCAACATAAATCATTACATTCATACACACTTGTAATATATTGACTTTGCTAAAAGTTTCAGTGAATTGTTACGGCTCCTCCTCCTCCTTGCAGATAAACCCTTTTTATTGCCTGAAACAATACGCTTTTGGAAGACTTTTCTTTCCTTCACAGTCTTGTATTATTTTGTATAGTCAGTGCAAAGGTGGTGGGATACCCAATTAAAGTCTAATTGAACTTTCAGTTCAAATTGGCCTATAACATTCCACTGTAAAGTCTTACAGTTCATTTTCTTTAGAAAGCAGCCACATCCTGAATAGAAAAGCCTGTCCCCTGCCAGCATAATGCTTGCCACCTGTGTGGAAGCAGTGGTCTCTCTGCTCTATGACACACCCATTGCTGAGTCAGCACTGGAGTTCTCCAATTAGCAAGGCTCATACTCCATGCTGATTGGAGAGCTTTAGCTCTGACTCAGCAGGGGAGGAGCATCAAACCTGTGCAGAGAGACCTTCTCTATAGCTTGCTGTAAGTGGAAAGACTTTTCTAATCAAGCTGTGGCTGCTTTCTAAGGAAAACAAACTGTAAGACTTTGCAAATCTTTTGCTTTGGTGCCAATGGAATGTATTTAGATGTATTTAGCTCATGGCAACCGCAGATGCCTTTTTATTTTATTTTATTACCTACAAAAAATGTCTGTGCTGTCTTTCCTCAGTTTTAATCCACATTTGTTTACAGTACCTTGTACACTGAGTACCCGCAATGTGACTAGTACATTAGGTACCTGTACTGCAGCGCACCACAATGCACATGCTATGCGTTGTGCCTCATGTAAAATCTGACTTGCAGCTACACTTTTTTTTTTTATCCATTCTGGTGCATTAGCAGCCTGTTCTAAATGAATGCACTGCCTTATCAAAACACATGTTAACACAGAAAACACCATGGGGGAATGCAACACGTCAGAACGGCATAGTGTAGTGTAGAAGATGCTATTGAGTGGGGAAGAGTTAAAATTTCTGCCACATTTTTACTTCTGCCTGTGACCCCATTGGGGAGATTTTTCCTCTCTTCCTGTCCCTGTGACACCCATACCAAAAATGGAGTTGGGAGGGTGAGTTGTCATCAGGAGAGGAAAGGCATGGGCACCAATACAAACATTATCAGAAAATGTAACCTGTCCCCAATCTTTTAAATACATGTTTTTGTTTTGTGTGTGTCCCCATTAGAGAATTTCCATGATATGTTAGTAATGATATTCAAAGCAGTGCAGTATCCCATAATAAGCTCAAAATTATTTTTGATTGGCTACAATGGTTTTACTGTGCTTGACGCATTCCTGTTTCTAGAAAGCTTAAATGTACATGTGTTTTCATCAAAATGCCCCTGCCAGACTTAAAATAATGCCTTATAAAATGTTTCTTTACAATGCAGTTAGATTTCTGTTTTTTTTTTGTTCAGAAGACAATGCTCCCTCCTGGGATTTTGATTCGCGTATAGAGACAAAGTAGATCAGCAAAATCAATGGAAAAGTCCAGACAGTGTAAAGGCTTCCATAATATTGAATATGTACAATTTGTATTACAGTAAACGATAACCGTGTCCGCATTCTGGACGTTATTTACAGCAGGCTTCCTCAACAATGATTTTGTTTCTAAGTATTGTGTGATGAATGATTATGATGGAAGATATTGCATTGTGTGTGATGGCACTTGGAGCAAACAGAAGTATAATCTGAAATTTATTTAATTTTCCCACTGTCTGTATGCATATATGTGGCAGCATGGCAGTGGGCTTTTAACGCCATGTGGCCAGAAATATGCATACAGCCGGCGTCGCACTGTAATTGTGCTGCCACTGACAGCTGTTGGTCGCCGTTTACAATTGAGGGGTGATATAATGGGCTCCAAGACACGTGATTCGTGTGACAACTGGATCACATGATCTGGAGGGCCACGTAACAACTCCGGTGTTATGAACACTTAAAGGGCTAGCTGATGGGTTCATTTTATGGAACATGTCCAACATTTATAGAAAAGTTCATTGCAGGGACTATAAAGGTATTCGGAGATAGCGATTCACAATAAAGTGATAACATATTAATTAATATTGTTTCTCCTTTAACTATCACCTCTTACTTAAAGTAATCTTAAGATATAGATATTATGATCTTATGGTATAATCTCTTTAAATCAACCAACAACCATGGGGTACAAAGGGTCTATCTGGATACATATTAAATGGATTGATTAGGTCAACCCTCATATTACATCATTTTGGTAACTATAACGGAGCTTATACTTAAATTGTAGAATCAGATTGTAAATGGTATAACCAGCTTCAGGAACTTGATAAAGAAAACCAATAAAATGAAGATGGTATCCTATTTTATAGCCTATTTTATAAGGAAGACTGACCCCAGCCAATACATTTTGGTAAAAAGCATTGAACGATATGTTTTGGCAGTGGTTCTCAACTCCTGTCCTCAGGACCCACTAATAGGCCGGATATTAAGTATTGCCTTTGGGAGATGCAGACCAGAATACTGCAATCACTGAGCAGAAAATGATATCACCTGTGATGTAATTCGGTTATCTTGCAAACCTGGCCTGTTAGTGGGTCCTGAGGACAGGAGTTGAGAACCACTGTGTTATGGCATATAACTACGGGGTGGTTGAATTGCACATGGCTGACATCTGGAGTTGTAATCACACATATAAATATTGCAGCTTTTAGAGTTATGTCACAGCTAGATTAGATTCCTTTTGCATTCGGTAGTGAGTACTTTCTTCAGGCAGCGTTGCCATGGCGGTTCACAGCTGGTCCGTGGGCACTCTCTATATAAAGGAATAGATCACTTAGGCGTGAAGTAGCAAGGTGAGTGGCTCAGCCTCCATGGCTCTGGAGTATAATACTCCCAGTGGTAAGTCTCCATTCCAGATGACGAATGCTGTCAGCACATTGTCCGGATTCCAGCTGACGAAACGTGCCAACTCACCAATGTCTCCTTAGACTCACGCATCTGAATGATGAGGATAGGCTGAGTGCTGTGTAGCTGTACCGAGTTCTCAGGAATGCCATTTTGTTTAACTCCTCCAGACTGTGAACACTTTTCTAACTAGCCACAATTTTTTTTTTTTATATAATCTTGCAAACACCTCCAGCTGCTCTTACTTCATCCACCCTGTATTTATGTAGATATTTACTCAGCAGCCTATCAAATAACAGCTGAGAAAGAAAAGATATTCTGTAATACATAGCAGCATCAGAATAATGCCACCTTTAAGTTAGTGTAATTATAACTATTGATTGCTGATTTATGATTGGTTGCTGTGCAGTGCCGAACAATTATTGCTCTTGTCTGTATTATTTTATAACAATGGATTTGCTAAATTACTTTTTACCAATTTCAGATGTGGCCAAAGTCAATCATCCTTATATAATAGGGAAGCACTGGTTTAAGCAACAAGTTAGATGATGCTCCCAACTGATCAAAACAATTAGCACACCAGACCATAGTGATAAGTACAATTTTTCTTTAGTGTGGATTGATCCTTTAAAGCAGGGATCTTTCAACTACAGCCAGCTATGAGTGTTTTTCTGGCCCGCAGCTTGGGTCAGTGACATATCTTTAATGTGCATTGATTGAAGATTAAGGTCAGCTGATGTAAGATGGACTCTAATTGGGAGTCTGATGTAAGAAGGGACTCTGATGTGGACCCTGATATAAGAAGGGACTCTGATGGGGTCCTGATGTAAGAGGAGACTCTGATGGGTATCCAGATGTAAGAGGGGAATCTGATGAAAGGGGGGAATCTGATGGGGAACCTAATGGAAGGGGGGAATCTGTCCGGGGGCCTTGATGTAAGAAGGGACTCTGATGGGGACCCTGATGTAAAAGGAGACTCTGATGGGAATCCGGATGTATCTGGAAGGGGGGAATTTGATGGAAGCCTGGATGGAAGGGGGAATCTGATGGGGACCCTAAGGAGGGACTCCAATGTGGGCCCTGATGTAAGGAGGACTCTGATGGGGATTTTTTTCAGCCTACGATTATTGGTAAAATATACAATGTGATCCTCATATTGACAAGCTTAGAGACCCCTGCTTTAAAACATAATAAAACCGGCAGCTATATAACTCTCTAAAGGTAAAGAGAGCTGAAATGTCTTTTAAGCTACAGGTGCATAAATGGGGTTGCCCATATTGTGCGAGTTCATCGGTTGAACATGTCTTACAATTTATAAGAAACCTGTACAAAGAGAATAGCAGAGCTGCTATGGCTGACCTGCTAAAAATGCTAGTTGCCTGGCTGCCTCAAGTCAAGGAAAGCAACAAGGAGTCAGCATTATGGAAAATCAGAACATCTGATCTGCATATATCTTGTGGGTACCAAAGCCTTTTTGATCAGCAAAACAAACAGAAAACTAGCATTTTTATCAGGAAAGTTCAGCAAAGGCAGCTTATGTCTATGCTTAAGTTTCCTTTAAAGGGACTTTGTCACAATGCAAGACACTTGTGTGAAAGGGTCAAAAACAAGTAGCTATTACCAGGCCCATGTGCCATATTCTACTCTTGGGACAGTAAGTCTGTAAACCAGTTTAACTTTATGGCCTAAGCATACAGGATACAAGTCCGAATAGTAGCTTCAGTCGATGCCCAGTCACATGGGTGTTTTGCTGTGCGATGGATTCTGTGCCACATGTATTTGTCATGTGACTGGTAGAAAAAAAAGCTGCTTTTTAACCTGGCTGCAAGGTGGGGAGAGCTTGACTAAGATTTGCATAGGGATAAACTCTTCTGATAGTTTTTTAACACCATATAGTACAACTGAACACCAAAGCTGACATAGACAATCCATGTTGGAATGTATTCTAATAGTATGGGATCTAATATCTGGAATAGTCAGGATTTAGCCTTTAATCTAGATACTTTTGTATCTTTTGTGTACTTTTGTGTATTAGTACCCCTTGTGTGTTTATAGAGAGAAGCTCTGCATACCACTTAGTGTTTTATACCAATAAGTAGCATATAGGTTTACATTTATTTAGGATTTTATACATAGTGCATGAAAATGATAATACCTATCCTTAAGATATGTTTGTTGTTTTATTGTAGCTTAGAACCAGGTTTTGGAGTCCCTGGCTTAGATCTGAATAGAGTGGGGGTGAAGTCCCCATCAGCTTTTTGTTGCTGAAGTGTTGAAAATGGCTTGCACACCAGGAGCCCAGCCTAAATCTTTTACTGAAGTCACATGCAATACAACGTTACATTCTACTAACGATTCAGGGACATGCTTGTCCTGCTTTTTAAGGTGACAGACATGGGTGCAATCCCATACAATGAGTGCGAGTTTTAATCTTTTCTTTTTCTATTGTCCATGTCTGTTACCTTGAAAAAAAAGACATACATGTCCCTGAAACACAGGTGTAATGTAATTGCATTGTATGTGACTGAAGTTTGCCTTCCAGTGTGCTGGCCATTAATTACATTTCGAATTTACAATGGTACCACTGTAGGCCCTTGACCCACCTAGAGACAAAAGAGCTACAGGTTCAGGGATGATTAATATATACTAGATTTGCTGTCTGTGCCTTCATCTGGGACATTTATATTGGTCCTGGGAACCATTGTTATCGGGTTAGAAAGTGGTGAGCTATCAAAAAAAATTTCAGCTGTTAATGAAACAGGAAAAGTGGGCAAATTTTAATTGAGAATATTTGCTCAAGTAACAAGGGTTTAAGAAGGGATTACCCATCAATTCTGAGAAAATTCCTATAACTTTTAGTGAAAAAAAAAACAATAAAACTTAACAGGTTTCCTACTCCAAAATTTAAAGTTTTGGCTTCACATGTACTATAAAATGACAACTCCATCCAACTTTGCATTTTGCATCTAGTGTTGGGCGATTCCTTGTCACCATTGCCGTATAGTATTTCACTGGCAACCTTTTCCTGAAATAATATTCGCTTGGATGTCTCTGACTTAAATATTTTGAGTAACTGACCCATGATTTGGCATGCAGAAAGTGAAGTCACACTGGAGTCTAATCTTCTTGTTGCAGGTCACTTACGTAAAAATTACTGAAGCCAATGGATCAGTATAACAGTCAGGCAGCTGGTATTTCCAAAAAGAAAGGTCAGCAATTCCCATCATTTTCTTTCACTGTATTTTATTTTTATTTTTTTTGAAGTATCCGAGTTTTGAGTGATTTTCATTGTATTTTTCATTATAAAAAAAATGAGTGTCAAAGAGTTAATCTGATTTTGCGCATGCTTGCTCAGGATTAAACCAGTGTCCTTGTCTGAGTTTATTCATGTTATTTTTATTGGTCTCACACAGCTTCACACTGTGAACAAAATAATGTCATTTTGGTAGACTGTTAAATTTTACTTATTTAGTTGATTTGGTCTCACTTCCACCAAGGTCTGTTTCGTTTATCTTAAAGTCTTCAGGTTCTGCCAGAGATGCCTGTGTACCTTGCTCTACAGAGGAAGTTTGTTCTTCTATATTTTCTGGTTCAGTTATGGTAGAAGCTTCAGGTCTTTGCTCTGTTTCTTTGTCTTCTGGTTTTTGTTTCTCAGTAGAAGAAAACCCTAGTTTTGGAAATTTATACCAAGGAACCTTTTCTTTGCTTGATAATGCTGATGATGATTCTTTTTCAGGTTGAGAAGCTTCAGTCTTTTGTTCTCCTTGTTCAGTTTTCTTGCTTTCATTCTCATCTAATGAAGAAGAGAAGCCAATGTTTGGCATCCAGAACTTAAATTTGCTTGGTGATTTTTGTTTTATGCTCATTTGCCCTTCCTGATTTTTTGAAGATAAGTGTTCAGTTGTTTCAGGATGTGCAATCTCTGCATCTTTAGGATGTATGGGGAAACTAAGGGCAGCTGTTTGTGTTGGAGATGTCATCTCAAATGTACATGTCTTCAACTTTTCTATATGGACTTGAGGAGACACTGTCAGATCACTTTTAATGAGCTCATCTTTGGATCCCTTTAACCTGCTTTCATGGGATTGAAAATCTTCTGTATTCATTTCCTCAGAAAGCCCTGGCTTACTTTCACAATGGTCTTCAGAAATCTGGTATTCTACGTCTTTTGTGGTTATGCTAGTGCTGACCTCAGGTAATTTGACTTTGAAAAGTGAAAAACCATAGGCTGCCATTTCAGAAGTAGAAGTCTCATATTCTTTAACAATTCCTGAAGAAAAAGATGAGGACTTAACAGTTTCACTTTTTGACTTGATATCATCTGGGGACACGTTGTCATATTCACTTTTAATATCTCCTGAACTACTATCTGAAAACAGCTCTATGTCTTTCTTACCCACTGCTTCCATTGCTGCTTCTGGAGAGGGAGCACCAAATCGAATGTAGCTGATGTGGGAGAGTTTGACTGTCTCATGTCTTTCTTCAGTTTGACTTTTACATATAGAGGCACTGGAGTCTGCAGAAACTGGTTCTGTATGTATTATAGTTTTGATCACTTTCTCCTGCTCTTTTAGAGAAGCGGATTCCAATGTGCTAACATTTTGAGGTTCTGCATTTTCACTGGTCTTTTCTTTTTCACATACTGTAGCCCCTTCTTGATGTGAGCTTATTGGATCTGTTTGACCTCTCTCGTCATCCGCTATATCACTTGATTGCAATGCTTCAGGTATGTCCTGGACTGATTGATTTGCTACACAAATAATGTCAACAGCTGGCAATTCATCTTTACTGCTTAGGTCATACTCTTGAAGATCCAGCCCAGACCCATCATGCTGATTTGTAATATCAAAAGATTCTTTTTCACGGGGAGCAGAAAGCGTTAAAACAGGCATCTTTACTTTTGTAAAAGATAACTTAATTGCTTTTCTTGTTGGTTTGATTTTGGTTCCAGTAATGTCTTGTTGGGAGGAAATGGAAATGTCTTTTAGCTCCTCAGAAACAAATTCTGGATTCTCAGCCTCAGGTATGTGCCCACTCATGTCTATAGCTTTGTTTTTTTTAAGTGGCGTTTTGTATGTTTTGCTGATGGTATCCTCATCTTTCATTTCTTCTGTGTATTCCTCCTCTTGAAAGCCTTGGGATAAAGCTCCTGTCTCAGAAGTGACATCTTGAGGAACATTAGCAGAAATCACTGGTGTTTTAAAATAAGGAAACTCAATCTTGATCTGTTCAACTGATTTGTGAGTAATTTTCACATGTATCTCACTTCTTTCTAATTTCTGAACTCCAGGTGATCCAGGAGAGACCATGCTGGTATCATCCTGTGCCTCAAATTCACCATCTTTGTTTCTAGAAACTTGGAAAACATCGTCATCCAAAGATTCAGCCAGCACATGGGTACTAGCTGTAGAAACTTTTATAGGTTTGGACAGTTCCAATTTAGGAAGCTTTATCTTTGCACGTTCTCCTTTTGCACTAATTAGACCGGCCTTTACATTTGTACCTTCTATTCTACTTGCAGTTATGTCCTCTGATTTTCCAACATCTTTATTTTTTTCAATTTCTGTAGATAACTGTTCTTGTGAGGCTACTTTGTCCATGTCTGGCAAATCTATACTCATTGATTCACTCATTTTTTCTTTCTTTCCTCTTAAACTAAGAGATGGAAGTTTAAAAGATGGCAGCTTGAAAGGACTTCTAGGTTTTTCTTCAACGGGTGACTGTTTGTCATTATCTGCCTTTGGTGTATGACTTTCTGCATCATCTTGATGTACACTATCAGCCTTCTCATATGCGCTCATACCAGAATCTAGAGAAGTATCCAATTTTTTTTCAGTTTTACCAAAAATATTCATCTTAAAACTTGGCATCTGAAATTTCCATCCTGAAGATTCCGAACCTTCACCAACAGTTTTAATCATGTCTTCTTCTGTTGACAGCTTTCTTTGTACATTTTCTTCAAGTGTGAAGTAATCCAATTTAGCTTGTATAGCCTCATCATCTCTCATGTGAATGCTTTCTCCCATAACAGCAACACTGAGCTTTGGGGTAGAAAATTGAGGGAAATGTATTCTGGTTGATTCAGTAACTGGAGACTGTGCTATAATATTGGCATTTATGCTATCATCCTGTTTTGATTCAGTACACTCATAAAGAGCTGTTGTATCAGGGAGACCACTAAAACTTGTAACATCTAAATCTCCTTCAGTTTTATCTGCAGACAGAACTTGGTCAGCGATACCTGGAGACAGTTCATGAATGCTATCTGTGAAGAGCTTTGTTTTAGTGATAGAGTTGTCAAAGAGATAATGAGATACTTGAAACTCTGGAGATACTTTTTCTGGATATTCATATTCTTCCTCACTCAATTTAAGCTGCTGTACTTTTAAATTGATGCTATCTATAGTTTTCATCATCTCTTTGTTTAGCTGGAGCTCAATGTTTGCATCTTGTTTGGCTTCTTTGGCATCTGACACCCTTGTCTTGTGCAAAGTGAAGGCATCAGCTGCCCGTTTTTCTTCTTCGGACAGGTTAAAATTAACAGTGCCAGAACTCCTGTGCATTTTGTCTGTGAAACTGTTGTCAGCAGTTGGGCTATCTTCATCTGCAATTGAAATACTTTCTTGGAGAACGGTAACACCAAACCCTGGAAGTGACAACTGAGGAAAAATTATTCTTCTTCGTCTCTCTAAAATGGACAAATCAGAAGCTTGCTGGTCAGCAGTGGTTTCCTGATGACTAGGTGTTATATCAGTAGAATAAAACTTTACCTTTCCTTCTCTTAAAGATTTTAACTTATGAACTGAAACAAGATGCTTTTCAGGAAGTTGCATCTCATTACCTTTATTATCTTCACTGGTTATATTAATACTTTCTGAAAGAACACTAACACCTAATTTGTCAATTGAACTCATTGCAGTTTTTGTTTTAGAAAATATTTTTGCACCTTGAGAAAGGGTTGATTCTTCTTCGTTGTCCATTTTCTCTGTAGAATCAATATCCAATACACTTTCCTGTGTTTTAATCTTGAGATCTGGGTCTGCTACAATTTCATTAGCTTCTAACTTTTCTATTATGTTTACTGGCATATGGTCTAGGCTTTTCTCTTGGTCTTCTACAAGTACTCTTTCCACTCTAGATTCAGTGTTGTAAACACTATCTTCTGACATTATTGACTCGGTTATTTCAGTTGTATCAGTTTTAGTGGTTGTAGGCTCTGTGACCACCTCTGTTTCAGTTATCTTATTGTCTGCTTCTGGAGAGATTCCTTTGAATGCATCTTCTGTTTCTGCTTCAAGAGATTTAACTTGTCCCTCATACACTAAAATCTGTACTTTTCTATCTACCATATCTACATTTTCTGAGAGATCTTCTTTATCTGCTTCGTATGCTGTTAATTCTGTTTTTACCACTGAAATTTCATCCGTGAATATCTGAAGTGCTGTCTCAGCAACAGTTTTTGAGGCTGCTTCTCTGGGCTTTTCAACAGAAGATTCTGTTGAAACATCTATGGGGCTACAGGTAGACATTTTCAATCTGGGTGACACATCCTCATGCTCTCCCACAGTAGATGTCACTTTGGTAAGGACAGTCAAGACCTCTTTTACAGCTTCTGCGTTTTCCACACTTTCTTCAGGTTTAACTGATACTTCAACCATGATAGTTTCACTTTCTGGTGTTTGGTGAGAACTTTCCTTTACTTCACCTTCCTCCACTACAGTCTTAACTTCAGGGGTGGTTGGCTGGAGCTCCAGCATATTAGGAATGGCTTCTACACCAGTGGTCTGTACAGTTTTGATGGTTTTCTCAACTTTTGTAATTTTTTTCTTGGGCTTTTTGACTTTGCCCCTTACTTTTACACTTTCTTTAGGTAATTCTTCATCTACATCAACTACCTCTGTTAGAATTTCATGTGCTGTAATTTTCAGTTCCTTATCCATGTTATGCTCCTTAGATATTGGTGACTCTACAGAAGCCTCTAACTCCTCCACTTCAATGTGTACTTCTTCCACAACTACTCCTGCAATCTCAGTTTCGTCTGCCTCACTTGAGGGTACGTCAAATGTAGATTTCAAGAAAATGGGCTGTGCCTCTTCTCTGTCCTCTGCTGTAAGAATGTCTGTGACTAACTCACACCTGTCAATGTCAGCTGTGACAGAGATAGTTTTGGGAACAATGCTGTCACTTTCTTTTGCTTTACTTAGGACTGGAACCTGTAATGATAGTTGCAAATCTTTGTAAGCGCTTTCCACTTCCTCTATTTTTTTCTCTTGGCCTTCTACCAGTATGCTCTCCACTCTAGTTTTAGTGATGTAAACACATTCTTCTGACTTTGTTATTGACTCCACTATTTCACTTGTATCAGTTTTACTTGATGTAGCTTCTATGGCCACCTCTGTCTTAGCTGTTATCTTACTTTCAGCATCAGGAGAAATTTCTTTGGATGAAACTTCTGCTTTTGCATCAGATGGTCTGAATAATGAAAGTTCTCCCGCTAACACTGAAATCTCTGTTGTTGTATCTGTCATGTCTACAGTATCTTTGTATTCTTCTTTAGCTGCCTCGTATGCTGTTATTTGTGTTTTTAACATTGACATTTCTTCTGTGGACATCTGAAGTGCTGTCTCAGCAACAGTTTGTGGTGCTGCTTCTCTGGGCTCATCCATAGAAGGTTCAGTGGCGCTAAACAGTGGAATTTTAAATGTTGGCAACTTCCATCCAAATGACATTTCCTCCTCCTCAGGCAGTATAAAGGTCACTTTGGTAAGGACTGACGAGACCTCTTCTACAGCCTCTGCTTTTTTGGCATTTGTTTCGGTTTCAACTGCTACATCTGTCATGATGGTAGCACTTTCTGGTGTGCTGACTTTTACTTGCTCTTCATAAAAGGTCACTGTGATTTGGGCTTGTGGAGAACTTACCTTTACTTCACCCTCTTCCACTACTGTCTTAATTTCAGGTGTGGTTAAATTGAGCTCTAGTGTAGGAGAAATGTTTTCTACACCATAGGTCTGAGCAGTTGTGATGGTTTTCTCAACCCTTGTAATCTTTTTCTTGTGTTTTTCTACTGTACCCGTTAATTTCACACCTTCTGTAGGTAATTCTTTATCTACATCAACTACCTCTGTTACAATTTCATGCTCAACTTTCAGTTCCTTATCTGTGTCAGGCACTTTAGGAATTTGCGACCCTTGGGAAGCCTCTGATATTTTCTTTTCAGTTTTTCCTTTCTCCATATTTACTCCCATTTTCTCAGTTTTGGCTCCTTCAGTTGAGGGTGCATCAAATGCAGAGTCCAAATGCATAGGCTCCCCCTCTTCCTTCTCCTCTGCTGTAAGAATGTCTCTGCCTAACTTTGTGGCGCTAAAGAGTGGAATTTTGAATGTCGGCAACTTCCATCCAAATGACACTTGCTCCTCCCCAGGCAGTATAAATGTCTCTTCGGTAAGAAGTGACGAAACTTCTTCTACAGCCTCTGCTTTTTTGACATCTTCAGCTTTAACTGCTACATCAAACATGGTGGTTTGTGGTGTGCTGACTTGTACCTGCTCTTTGAAGACTGACACCGTGACTTGGGTTTGTGGAGAAACTTCCTTTGCTTCACCTTCTTCTGCTACAGTCTTAATTTCAGGATAGAGCTCCAGCTTTGGAGAAATGCCTTCTACACCAGAAGTCATTACAGTTGTCATAGTTTTCTCAACCTGTGTAATCATTTTCCTGTGCTTTTTGACTTTGCCCTTAACTTTCACACCTCCTGTAGGTGATTCTGTATCTACATCAACATTCTCTGTTACAATTTTATCCACCTCAACTTTCAGTTCCCTATCTGTGTCAGTGTCTTGATGTATTGGCAACTGCTCAGAAGCCTCAGACTTTTCCTCTTCAGTGCATTCTTTCTGCATAACTACTTCCATTGTCTCAGATTTGGCTGCTTCAGTTGAGGGTGTTTCAATTGCAGAGTCCAAATCCACAGGCTCTGCTTCTTCTCTCCTTTGTACTGTAAGAACGCATGTGACTAACTCATTCCCATCAATATCAACTATTTCAGAGGTAGCTTTTGAAACAATAATATCACGTTGTTCTGTTTGCACTTCCTCCAAGTTTTTCTCTTGGCCCTCTATCAGAATCTCCATGCTAGTTTCAGTTATATAAACATCTTCTTCTGATTTTGTTATTAACTCAGATTTTTCACTTGTAGTGGAAGTGAATTCTATAACCACCTCTTTCTCATTTTTTTTACTTTCACCTTCTGGAGAAATTTCTTTGGATGAAACTTCTGCTTTCCCCTCAGATGTGCCAAAAAATGACAGTTTTGGCAGACTGAATGATGGAAGCCTCCAACCCTCTGATTCTGTTTCTGCTTCCGGAGTTTTCACTTTCCCTTCAGACACTATAATCTCTGCGACTGTACCTCCCATATCTACATTATCTTTGGTTTCCGCTTTTTCTGCCTCGTATGCTGTTAGTTCTGTTTTCACTGTTGAAATTTCTTCTGTGGATTTCTGAAATGCTCTCTCAGCAACGGTTTGTGCAGAAGATTCTCTGGGTTCATCCACAGAAGATTCTGTTGTAACCTCAGTGGCGCTAAAGAGTGGAAATTTGAATGTGGGCAACTTCCATCCAAATGACCTTTCTGTCTGCTCTGCTACTGTAGTTTTCACCTCGGTAAGGAATGTGGAGACATCTTCTACAGCCTCTGCTTTTTCAACACCTTCTTCAGCTTTAACTGCTACTTTAACTTTGGTAGTTTCAGTTGTTGGTGTGCTTACTTCTACGTGCTTTTCATTAACTGAAACCGTAACTTGGGATTGGGGAGAAACGTCCTTTACTTCACTAACTTCCACTATATCCTTAATTTTAGAGGTGGTTAGATGAAGCTCCAACATAGGAGAAATGTCTTCTACACCAGCAGTCTTTCCAGTTGGCACTGTTTTCTCAACCTGTATAAGCTTTTTCCGGTACTTTTTGACTTTGCCCTTTCCTTCCATGAATTCTGTAGGTGATACTTTATCTACATCAACATTCTCTTTTACAGTTTCATGAACCTCAGATTTCAGTTCCTTATCCATGTCAGTCTCTTGAGGTACTGGAAACTCTTCATAAGCCTCAGACTTTTCCTCTTCAGTGTATTCTTTCTGCATTTCTCTCTCCTCTGTTGTAAGAATGTCTGTGACTAACTCATGCCTGTCAATATCAACAATTTTAGAGGTTGCGTTGGAAACAATAATGTCACTTTGTTTTGTTTGCACTTCTTCTAGGCTTTTATCTTGGCCCTCTACCAGAATGCTCTCCACTCTACTTTCCGTGATGTAAACACAGTTTTCTGAGTTTGTTATTGAGTCGGCTAATTCACTTGTAATGGATATAGACTCTATGACCAACTCTGTCTCAGTTATAATACTTTCACCTACTGGAGAGCTTTGTTTAGATGAACCTTCTGCTTTCACATCAGATGTGTCAAATAATGACAGTTTTGGGTGCCTGAATGATGGAAGTTTCCAACCCTCTGATTCTGTTTCTGCTTCGGGAGTTTTTACTTTTTTTTCAGACACTGAAATCTCTGTCATTGTATCTGCCATGTGTACATTAGTTTCTCCTTTCTCTGCTTTGTATGCTGTTATTTCCGCTTTTTCCATTGAAATTTCTTCTGTGGATTTCTGAAGTGCTGCAACAATTTGTGGAGCTGTTTCTTTGGGCTCATCCACAGAAGATTCTGTAGTAACGTCTGTGGTACTAAAGAGTGGAATTTTGAATGTGAGCAACTTTGATTCGTCAACTGTGGTGGTGTCCTTTGTTGGTGTGCTGATTTGTACCTGCTCTTCATTAACTGACATTGTGATTGAGGTTTGTGGAGAAACTTTACCCACTTCTGCTATATCCTTAATTTCAGGGGTGGGTAAATGAAGCTCCAGCCTAGGAGAATGAGCTTCTGCACCACCAGTCTTTCCAGCTGGTACAGTTTTCTCAACTTTTATAAGCTTTTTCCTGTACTTTTTGACTTTGCCCTTTACTTTCATGCCTTCTGTAGGTGATACTTTATCTACATCAACCTCCTCTGTTATAATTTCATGAACCTCAACTTTCGGTTCTTTATCCATGTCAGTCTTTTCAGGTATTGGCAACTGTTCAGAAGCCTCAGACTTTTCTTCTTCAGTGTATTCCTTCTCCGCAACTATTTCCATTGTCTCAGATTTGGCTTCTTCAGTTGAGGGTGTTTCAATTGCAGTTTCAAAATGCTCCTGCTCTGCTTTTTCTCTCTCCTCCGCTATAAGAACATCTGTAACTAACTCATGCCTGTCAATATCAACGATTTCAGAGGTTGTTTTAGAAACAATAATGTCACTTTGTTCTGTTTGCACTTCATCTAGGCTTTTCTGTTGGCCCTCTAATAGAATGCTCTCCACGCCAATTCCGGTGATGAAAACAATTTCCTCTGGCTTTGTTATTGACTCCGCTATTTCACTTGTTGTGGAAGGAGATTCTATGACCACATCTGGCTCTGTTATTTTAATTTCACCTTCCGGAGAGATTTCTTTGGATGAAACTTTCTCTTTCACCTCAGATGTGCCAAATAATGACAGTTTTGGTAACCTGGTAGATGGAAGCTTCCATCCCTCTGATTCTGTTTCTTCTTCTGGAGTTTTAACTTTTCCTTCAGACAATGAAATGTCTGTTATTGTATCTGCCATGTATGCATTATCTTTGGTTTGCACTTTCCCTGCTTCATATGCTGTAATTTCTGCTTTCATGACACCTTCTTCGGCTTTAACTGCTACTTTAACCGTGGTGGTTTCAGTTGTTAGTGTGTTGACTTGAGTTTGTGGAGAAACTTCCTTTACCTCATTCTCTGCTGCTATGGTCTCAATTTCAGGGGTGGTTAGGTGCCGCTCAAGGGCAGGAAAAATGGCTTCTTCACCAGCAGTCTTTACAGTTGTGATGGTTTTTTCAACCTTTGTAATCTTTTTCCTGTGCTTTGTTACTTTGTCCTTTACCTTTTTGCCTTCTGTAGGTGATTGCTTATCAACATCAACATCCTCTGTTACAGTTATTTTCACCGCAACTTTCAGTTTCTGATCTGCGTCAGTCTCTTGGGGTATTGGCAACTGCTCAGAAGCCTCAGGCTTTTCCTCTTCCGTGTATTCCTTCTCCACAACTACTTCTATTGTCTCAGATGTGGCTGCTTCAGTTGAGGGTTTTTCAATTACAGATTTCATATGCACATGCTCTGTTTCTTTCTCCTGTGCTGTATCAGCAATGTCAGAGTTGGCTTTAGAAACAATAATGTCACTTTGTTCTGTTTGCTCTTTCTCTAAGCTTTGCCCTTTGGCCTCTACCATTATGCTCTCCAGGCTAGATTCAGTTATATAAACACCCTCTTCTGATTTTGTTATTAACTCAGCTTTTTCACATGTAGTGGAAGTGTATTCCATGACCACCTCTTTCTCAGTTATTTTAATTTCACCTTCTGGCAAGATTTCTTTTGATGAACCTTCTGCTTTCACCTCAGATGTGCCAAATAATGACAGTTTTGGCAGCCTAAATGATGGAAGCTTCCAACCCTCTGATTCTGTTTCTTCTTCTGGAGTTTTCACTTTTCCTGCAGACACTGACATTCCGGTTATTGTACCTGCTATGTCTACATAATCTTTGCTTTCCTCTTTGTCTGCTTTTGTTATTTCTGCTTTCACTGTTGAAATTTCTTCTGTGGATTTCTGAAGTACTGTCTCAGAAACTGTTTGTGGAGCTGCATCTCTGAGCTCATCCACAGAAGACACTGTTGTAATGTCTGTAGCACTTAAGAGTGGAATTTTGAATGTGGGCAATTTCCATCCAGTTGAACTTTCTTCCTCCTCCAATACTGTAGTTGTCATTTCAGTAAGGACCGTGGGGACATCTTCTACAGTCTCTGCTTTCTCTACGCCTTCTTCAGCTTTAACTGCTACTTCAACCGTGGTGGTTTCAGTTGTTGGTATGCTGACTTGTACCTGCTCTTCATAAACTGACACAGTGACTTGAGTTTGTGGCGAAACATCCTTTACTTCACCCTCTTCTGCTACAGTCTTAATTTCAGGGGTGGTCAAGTGAAGCTCAAGCTTTGGAGAGATGGCTTCTACACCAGGCGTCTTTACAGTTGCGATGGGTTTCTCAACCTTTGTCATCTTTTTCCTGTGCCTTTTGACTTTGGCCTTTACTTTCATGCCTTCTGTAGGTGATTCCTTATCAACATCCTCTGTTACTATTTCATCCACCTCAACTTTCAGTTTCTTATCTGTGTCAGTCTCTTGCAGTATTGGCAACTGCTCAGAAGTCTTTTCCTTTTCAGTGTATTCCTTCTTGATAACTACTTCCAGTGTCTCAGATTCGGCTGCTTCAGTTGAGGGGGTTTCAATTTCACAATGCACTTGCTCTGCTTCTTCTCTGTCCGGTGCTGTAAGAACATCTATGACTAACTTGCGCCTGTCAATATCAACAATTTCAGAAGTAGCTTTCAAAACAATGTTGTCACTTTTTTCTGTTTGCACTTCCTCTAGGCTTTTCTTTTCACCATCTACCAGAATGCTCTCCATGCTAGTTTTGGTAATGAAAACAAATTCTTCTGACTTTTTTATTGACTCCTCTATTTCACTTGTAGGGGATGTAGATTTTTTAACCACCTGTATCTCAGTTATTTTACTTTCACCTTTTAGAGGGATTTCTTTAGATGAAACTTCTTCTTTTACCTCAGATGTGCCAATCAATGAAAGTTTTGGCAGCCTAAACGATGGAAGCCTCCAGCCCTCTGATTCTGTTTCTTTTTCTGGAGTTTTTACTTTTTCTTCAGAGATTAATATCTCTGTTATTGTATCTTCTGTGTCTATTATATCTTTGGTTTCCCTTTTCTCTGCTTCATATGCTGTTATTTTTGCTTTCACTGTTGAAATTTTTTCTGTGGATTTCTGAAGTCCCGTCACAGCAACTGTTTGTGGAGCTCCTTCTCTGGGCTCATCCACAGAAGAGTCTCTTATAACTTCTGTAGCACTAAAGAGCGGAATTTTGAATGTAGGAAATTTCCACCCAAATGAACTGTCTTCCTCCTCTAATACTGTAGTTGTCACTTCTGTAAGAACTGTGGAAACATCTTCTACAGTCTCTGGTTTCTCAACTGCTACTTCAACCATGTTGGTTTCAGTTGTTGGTATGCTGACTTGTACCTGCTCTTCAGAAACTGACACAGTGGTTTGAGATTGTGGAGAAACTTTCTTTACTTTACCCTCTTCCACTACAGACTTAATTTCAGGGGTAGTTAGGCGAAGCTCAAGCGTAGAAGAAATGGTTTCTACACCAGGCGTCTTTACAGTTGCAATGGGTTTCTCAACCTTTGTCATCTTTTTCCTCTGCTTTTTGACTTTGGCCTTTACTTTCATGGCTTCTGTAGGTGATTCCTTATCAACATCCTCTGTTACTATTTCATCCACCTCAACTTTCAGTTTATTATCTGTGTCAGTCTCTTGAGGTATTGGTAACTGCTCAGAAGTCTCAGAATTTTCCTCTTCAGTGTATTTCTTCTCCATAAATACTTTCATTGTTTCAGATTTGGCTATTTCAGTTGAGGGTGTTTCACTTGTAGTAAAAGTAGAATCTATGACCACCTCTGCCTCAGTTATTTTACTTTCAACTTCTGGAGAGATTTCTTTGGAGAAACCATCTGATTTTATCTCAGATTTGTCAAATAATGACAGTTTTGGCAGCCTGAATGATGGAAGCTTCCAACCCTCTGATTCTGTTTCTTCTCCTGGAGTTTTCACTTTTTCTTCAGGCACTGAAATCTTTGTTATTGTATCAGCCATATCTACATCATTTATGGTTTCCTCTTTCGCTGTTTCGTTGGCTGTTAGTTCTGTTTTCACTGTTGAAATTTCTTCTGTGGATTTCTGAAGTGCTGTCTTAGCAACTGTTTGTGGAGCTGCTACACTGGACTCATGAACAGAAAATTCTGTTGTAACATCTGTAGCACTAAAGAGTGGAATTCTGAATGTGGGCAACTTCCATCCGAATGACTGTTCTTTCTCCTCTTCTGCTATAGTTGTAACTTCAGTAAGGACCGTGGATACATCTTCTCCAGTTTCTGCTTTCTCAAAATCTTCAGCTTTAATTGATACTTCAATCTTGGTAGTTTCCCTTGTTGGTATGCTGACTTGTACCTGCTCTTTATTATCAATTTCAGGGGTGGTTCGGTGAAGCTCAAGTGTAGGAGAAATGGCTTCTACAGCAGCTGTCTTTACAGTTGTAATGGTTTTCTCAACCTTTGTAATTTTTTCCCTGTGCTTTTTGGCTTTACCCTTTAATTTCATGCTGTCTGTAGGGGATTCCTTATCAACATCAACATCCTCTGTTAGGATTTCATCCACTTCAACTTTCAGTTTCTTATCTGTGTCAGTCTCTTGAAGTATTGGCAACTGCTCAGAAGCCTCAGATTTTTCCTCTTCAGTGTATTCCTTCTCTACAACTACTTCCATTGTCTCCGATTTGGCTGTTTCAGTTGAGGGTAATTCAATTGAAGATTTCAAATGCACAGGCTCTGTTTCTTCTTTGTCCTGTGCTGGAAGAACGTATGTGACCAACTCATGCTTGTCAATATCAACGATTTCAGAGATAGTTTTTGAAACAATAATGCCACTTTGTTCTGTTTGCCATTCCTCTAGACTTTTCTCTTGGTCCTCTACTAGTATGCTCTCCATGCTAGTTTCAGGGATGTAAACAAATTCTTCAGATTTTATTGACTCAGCTATTTCACTTGTAGTGGATGTAGATTCTATGACCACCTCTTTCGTAGTTATTTTACTTTCAACTTCTGGAGAGATTTCTTTGGAGAAACCATCTGCTTTTATCTCAGATGTGCCAAATAACGACAGTTTTGGCAGCCTGAATGATGGAAGCTTCCATCCCTCAGATTCTCTTTCTTCTTCCTGAGTTTTAATTTTTTCTTCAGACACTAAAATCTCTGTTATTGTATCAGCCATGTCTACATAATCTTTAGTTTCCCTTTTCTCTTCTTTGTATGTTGTTATTTCTGCTTTCACTGTTGAAATTTCTTCTGTGGATTTCTGAAGTGCTGTCTCAGCAACAGTTTGTGAAGTTGCTTCTCTGGGCTCATCGACAGAAGATTCTGGTGGAATGTCTATGGCACTAAAAACTGGAATTTTGAATGTGGGCAATTTCCATCCGAATGATCTTTCTTCCTCCTCTACTACTGTAGTGGCCACTTTGGAAAGGACCATGGAGACATCTTCTACAGTCTCTGCTTTCTCAACACCTTCTTCGGGTTTAACTGCTACTTCAACCATGGTGGTTTCAGTTGTTGGTATGCTGACTTGTACCTGCTCTTCATAAACTGACACAGTGACTTGAGTTTGTGGAGAAACTTCCTTTACTTCACCCTCCTCTGCTACCGTCTCAATTTCAGGGGTGGTTCGGTAAAACTCAAGTGTAGGAGAAATGGCTTCTACAGCAGCTGTCTTTACAGTTGTGATGGTTTTCTCAACCTTTGTAATTTTTTTCCTGTGCTTTTTGGCTTTGCCCTTTACTTTTATGCTGTCTGTAGGGGATTCCTTATCAACATCAACATCCTCTGTTAGGATTTCATCCACTTCAACTTTCAGTTTCTTATCTGTGTCAGTCTCTTGGCGTATTGGAAACTGCTCAGAAGCCTCAGACTTTTGATCTTCAAGGTAGTCCTTTTCTGCAACTATTTCCATTGTCTCAGATTCAGCTTCTTCAGTTGAGGGGGTTTTAATTGCAGATTCCAAATGCACATGCTCTGCTTCGTCTCTCTCCTGTGCTATAAGAATGTCTCTGACTAACTCATGCATGTCAATATCAACAATTTCAGAAGTAGCTTTCGAAACAATAATCTCACTTTGTTCTGTTTGCACCTCCTGTAGGCTTTTCTCTTTTGCCTCTACTAGTATGCTCTCCACGGTCGTTTCAGTGATGTAAACACATTCTTCAGATTTTGTTTTTGAGTCAGTTATTTCACTTGTAGTGGAAGTAGATTCTATGACCACCTCGGTCTCAGTTATTTTACTTTCACCTTCTGGAGAGATTTCTTTGGAGGATCCATCTGCTTTAATCTCAGATGTGCCAAATAATGGCAGTTTTGGCAGCCTGAATGATGGAGGCTTCCAGCTTTTTGGTTCTGTTTCTTCTGTAATTTTCACTTTTTCTTCAGACACTGAAATCTCTGTTATTTTATCTGCCATGTCTACATTATCTTTAGTTTTCTCTTTCACTGCTTCATATGTTGTTATTTCTGCTTTCACTGCTGAAATTTCTTTTGTTGATTTTTGATATGCAGTCTCAGCAACAGTTTGTGAAGTTGCTTCTCTGGGCTCATCCATAGAAGATTCTATTGTAACATCTGTGGCACTAAAGAGTGGAATTTTAAATGTGGGCAATTTCAATCCAAATGACCTTTCTTCCTCCTGTACTACTGTAGTGGCCACTTCGGAAAGGACCATGGAGACATCTTTTACAGTCTCTGCTTTCTCAACACCTTCTTCAGGTTTAACTGCTACTTCAACCGTGGTGGTTTCAGTTGTTGGTATGCTGACTTGTACCTGCTCTTCATAAACTGACACAGTGACTTGAGTTTGTGGAGAAACTTCCTTTACTTCACCCTCCTCTGCTACAGTCTCAATTTCAGGGGTGGTTCGGTGAAGCTCAAGTGTAGGAGAAATGGCTTCTACAGCAGCTGTCTTTACACTAGTGATGGTTTTCTCAACCTTTGTAATTTTCTTCCTGTGCTTTTTGGCTTTGCCCTTTACTTTCATGCTGTCTGTAGGGGATTCCTTATCAACATCAACATCCTCTGTTAGGATTTCATCCACTTCAACTTTCAGTTTCTTATCTGTGTCAGTCTCTTGAAATATTGGCAACTGCTCAGGAGCCTCAGATTTTTCCTCTTCAGTGTATTCCTTCTCCTTAACTACTTCCATTGTCTCCGATTTGGCTGTTTCAGTTGAGGGTAATTCAATTGAAGATTCCAAATGCACAGGCTCTGTTTCTTCTCTGTCCTTTGCTGGAAGAACGTATGTGACCAACTCATGCTTGTCAATATCAACGATTTCAGAGATAGTTTTTGAAACAATAATGTCACTTTGTTCTGTTTGCCATTCCTCTAGACTTTTCTCTTGGCTCTCTACTAGTATGCTCTCCGTGCTAGTTTCAGGGATGTAAACAAATTCTTCAGATTTTGTTATTGATTCAGCTATTTCACTTGTAGTGGATGTAGATTCTATGACCACCTCTTTCTTAGTTATTTTACTTTCAACTTCTGGAGAGATTTCTTTGGAGAAACCATCTGCTTTTATCTCAGATGTGCCAAATAACGACAGTTTTGGCAGCCTGAATGATGGAAGCTTCCATCCCTCAGATTCTCTTTCTTCTTCCTGAGATTTAACTTTTTCTTCAAACACTGAAATCTGTGTTATTGTATCAGCCATGTCTACATAATCTTTAGTTTCCCTTTTCTCTTCTTTGTATGTTGTTATTTCTGCTTTCACTGTTGAAATTTCTTCTGTGGATTTCTGAAGTGCTGTCTCAGCAAAAGTTTGTGAAGTTGCTTCTCTGGGCTCATCCAAAGAAGATTCTGGTGGAACGTCTGTGGCAGTAAAAAGTGGAATTTTGAATGTGGGCAATTTCCATCCGAATGACCTTTCTTCTTCCTCTACTACTGTAGTTGCCACTTCGGAAAGGAACATGGAGACATCTTCTACAGTCTCTGCTTTCTCAACACCTTCTTCAGGTTTAACTGCTACTTCAACCGTGGTGGTTTCAGTTGTTGGTATGCTGACTTGAGTTTGTGGAGAAACTTCCTTTACTTCACCCTCCTCTGCTACCGTCTCAATTTCAGGGGTGGTTCGGTGAAGCTCAAATGTAGGAGAAATGGCTTCTATAGCAGCTGTCTTTACAGTTGCGATGGTTTTCTCAACCTTTGTAATTTTCTTCCTGTGCTTTTTGGCTTTGCCCTTTACTTTCATGCTGTCTTTAGGTGATTCCTTAACAACATCAACATCCTCTCCTACGATTTCACCCACTTCAACTTTCAGTTTCTTATCTGTGTCAGTCTCTTGGCATATTGGCAACTGATCAGAAGCCTCAGACTTTTCCTCTTCAATGTATTCCTTCTCTGAAACTATTTCCATTGTCTCAGATTCAGCTTCTTCAGTTGAGAGGGTTTTAATTGCAGATTCCAAATGCACATGCTCTGCTTCGTCTCTCTCCTGTGCTATAAGAATGTCTGTGACTAACTCGTGCATGTCAATATCAACAATTTCAGAAGTAGGTTTCGAAACAATAATCTCACTTTGTTCTGTTTGCACCTCCTGTAGGCTTTTCTCTTTTGCCTCTACTAGAATGCTCTCTAGATTCGTTTCAGTGATGTAAACACATTCTTCGGATTTTGTTTTTGAGTCAGTTATTTTACTTGTAGTGGAAGTAGATTCTATGACCACCTCGGTCTCAGTTATTTTACTTTCACCGTCTGGAGAGATTTCTTTGGAGGATCCATCTGCTTTAATCTCAGATGTGCCAAACAATGGCAGTTTTGGCAGCCTGAATGATGGAGGCTTCCAGCTTTCTGGTTCTGTTTCTTCTGTAATTTTCACTTTTTCTTCAGACACTGAAATCTCTGTTATTGTATCAGCCATGTCTATATTATCTTTAGTTTTCTCTTTCACTGCTTCATATGTTGTTATTTCTGCTTTCACTGCTGAAATTTCTTTTGTTGATTTTTGATATGCTGTCTCAGCAACAGTTTGTGAAGTTGCTTCTCTGGGCTCATCCACAGAAGATTCTGGTGGAACGTCTGTGGCACTAAAAAGTGGAATTTTGAATGTGGGCAATTTCCATTCGAATGACCTTTCTTCCTCCTCTACTACTGTAGATGCTACTTCAGAAAGGACCATGGAGACATCTTCTACGGTCTCTGCTTTCTCAACACCTTCTTCAGGTTTAACTGCTACTTCAACCGTGGTGGTTTCAGTTGTTGGTATGCTGACTTGTACCTGCTCTTCATAAACTGACACAGTGACTTGAGTTTGTGGAGAAACTTCCTTTACTTCACCCTCCTCTGCTACAGTCTCAATTTCAGGGGTGGTTCGGTGAAGCTCAAGTGTAGGAGAAATGGCTTCTACAGCAGCTGTCTTTACACTAGTGATGGTTTTCTCAACCTTTGTAATTTTCTTCCTGTGCTTTTTGGCTTTGCCCTTTACTTTCATGCTGTCTGTAGGGGATTCCTTATCAACATCAACATCCTCTGTTAGGATTTCATCCACTTCAACTTTCAGTTTCTTATCTGTGTCAGTCTCTTGAGGTATTGGCAACTGCTCAGAAGCCTCAGACTTTTCCTCTTCAGTGTATTCCTTCTCCACAACTACTTCCATTGTCTCCGATTTGGCTGTTTCAGTTGAGGGTAATTCAACTGAAGATTCCAAATGCACAGGCTCTGTTTCTTCTCTGTCCTGTGCTGGAAGAACGTATGTGACCAACTCATGCTTGTCAATATCACCGATTTCAGAGATAGTTTTTGAAACAATAATGTCACTTTGTTCTGTTTGCCATTCCTCTAGACTTTTCCCTTGGCCCTCTACTAGTATGCTCTCCATGCTAGTTTCAGGGATGTAAACAAATTCTTCAGATTTTGTTATTGACTCAGCTATTTCACTTGTAGTGGATGTAGATTCTATGATCACCCCTTTCTTAGTTATTTTACTTTCAACTTCTGGAGAGATTTCTTTGGAGAAACCATCTGCTTTTATCTCAGATGTGCCAAATAATGACAGTTTTGGCAGCCTGAATGATGGAAACTTCCATCCCTCAGATTCTCTTTCTTCTTCCTGAGTTATAACTTTTTCTTCAGACACTGAAATCTCTGTTATTGTATCAGCCATGTCTACATAATCTTTAGTTTCCTTTTTCTCTTCTTTGTATGTTGTTATTTCTGCTTTCACTGTTGAAATTTCTTCTGTGGATTTCTGAAGTGCTGTCTCAGCAACAGTTTGTGAAGTTGCTTCTCTGGGCTCATCCACAGAAGATTCTGGTGGAATGTCTGTGGCACTAAAAAGTGGAATTTTGAATGTGGGCAATTTCAATCCAAATGACCTTTCTTCCTCCTGTACTACTGTGGTTGCCACTTCGGAAAGGACCATGGAGACATCTTCTACAGTCTTTGCTTTCTCAACACCTTCTTCAGGTTTAACTGCTACTTCAACCGTGGTGGTTTCAGTTGTTGGTATGCTGACTTGTACCTGCTCTTCAAAAACTGACACAGTGATTTGAGTTTGTGGAGAAACTTCCTTTACTTCACCCTCCTCTGCTACAGTCTTAATTTCAGTGGTGGTTCGGTGAAGCTCAAGTGTAGGAGAAATGGCTTCTACAGCAGCTGTCTTTACAGTTGTGATGGTTTTCTCAACCTTTGTAGTTTTTTTCCTGTGCTTTTTGGCTTTGCCCTTTACTTTCATGCTGTCTGTAGGGGATTCCTTATCAACATCAACATCCTCTGTTAGGATTTCATCCACTTCAACTTTCAGTTTCTTATCTGTGTCAGTAACTTGAAGTATTGGCAACTGCTCAGATGCCTCAGATTTTTCCTGTTCAGTGTATTCCTTCTCCACAACTACTTCCATTGTCTCTGATTTGGCTGTTTCAGTTGAGGGTAATTCAATTGAAGATTCCAAATGCACAGGCTCTGTTTCTTCTCTGTCCTTTGCTGGAAGAACGTATGTGACCAACTCATTCTTGTCAATATCAATGATTTCAGAGATAGTTTTTGAAACAATAATGTCACTTTGTTCTGTTTGCCATTCCTCTAGACTTTTCTCTTGGCCCTCTACTAGTATGCTCTCCATGCTAGTTTCAGGGATGTAAACAAATTCTTCAGATTTTGTTATTGACTCAGCTATTTCACTTGTAGTGGATGTAGATTCTATGACCACCTCTTTCTTCGTTATTTTACTTTCAACTTCTGGAGAGATTTCTTTGGAGAAACCATCTGCTTTTATCTCAGATGTGCCAAATAATGACAGTTTTGGCAGCCTGAATGATGGAAGCTTCCATCCCTCAGATTCTCTTTCTTCTTCCTGAGTTATAACTTTTTCTTCAGACACTGAAATCTCTGTTATTGTATCAGCCATGTCTACATAATCTTTAGTTTCCTTTTTCTCTTCTTTGTATGTTGTTATTTCTGCTTTCACTGTTGAAATTTCTTCTGTGGATTTCTGAAGTGCTGTCTCAGCAACAGTTTGTGAAGTTGCTTCTCTGGGCTCATCCACAGAAGATTCTGGTGGAATGTCTGTGGCACTAAAAAGTGGAATTTTGAATGTGGGCAATTTCCATCCGAATGACCTTTCTTCCTCCTCTACCACTGTAGTGGCCACTTTGGAAAGGACCATGGAGACATCTTCTACAGTCTCTGCTTTATCAACACCTTCTTCGGGTTTAACTGCTACTTCAACTGCAGTGGTTTCAGTTGTTGGTATGCTGACTTGTACCTGCTCTTCATAAACTGACACAGTGACTTGAGTTTGTGGAGAAACTTCCTTTACTTCACCCTCCTCTGCTACCGTCTCAATTTCAGGGGTGGTTTGGTGAAGCTCAAGTGTAGGAGAAATGGCTTCTACAGCAGCTGTCTTTACAGTTGTAATGGTTTTCTCAACCTTTGTAATTTTCTTCCTGTGCTTTTTGGCTTTGCCCTTTACTTTCATGCTGTCTGTAGGGGATTCCTTGTCAACATCAACATCCTCTGTTAGGATTTCATCCACTTCAACTTTCAGTTTCTTATCTGTGTCAGTCTCTTGGCATATTGGCAACTGCTCAGAAGCCTCAGACTTTTGATCTTCAACGTAGTCCTTTACTGCAACTATTTCCATTGTCTCAGATTCAGCTTCTTCAGTTGAGGGGGTTTTAATTGCAGATTCCAAATGCACATGCTCTGCTTCGTCTCTCTCCTGTGCTATAAGAATGTCTGTGACTAACTCATGCATGTCAATATCAACAATTTCAGAAGTAGCTTTCGAAACAATAATCTCACTTTGTTCTGTTTGCACCTCCTGTAGGCTTTTCTCTTTTGCCTCTACTAGTATGCTCTCCACGGTCGTTTCAGTGATGTAAACACATTCTTTGGATTTTGTTTTTGAGTCAGTTATTTCACTTGTAGTGGAAGTAGATTCTATGACCAGCTCGGTCTCAGTTATTTTACTTTCACCTTCTGGAGAGATTTCTTTGGAGGATCCATCTGCTTTAATCTCAGATGTGCCAAATAATGGCAGTTTTGGCAGCCTGAATGATGGAGGCTTCCAGCTTTCTGGTTCTGTTTCTTCTGTAATTTTGACTTTTTCTTCAGACACTGAAATCTCTGTTATTGTATCAGCCATGTCTACATAATCTTTAGTTTCCTTTTTCTCTTCTTTGTATGTTGTTATTTCTGCTTTCACTGTTGAAATTTCTTCTGTTGATTTCTGAAGTGCTGTCTCAGCAACAGTTTGTGAAGTTGCTTCTCTGGGCTCATCCACAGAAGGTTCTGGTGGAACGTCTGTGGCAGTAAAAAGTGGAATTTTGAATGTGGGCAATTTCCATCCGAATGACCTTTCTTCCTCCTCTACTACTGTAGTGGCCACTTCGGAAAGGACCATGGAGACATCTTCTACAGTCTCTGCTTTCTCAACACCTTCTTCAGGTTTAACTGCTACTTCAACCGTGGTGGTTTCAGTTGTTGGTATGCTGACTTGTACCTGCTCTTCATAAACTGACACAGTGACTTGAGTTTGTGGAGAAACTTCCTTTACTTCACCCTCTTCTGCTACAGTCTCAATTTCAGGGGTGGTTCGGTGAAGCTCAAGTGTAGGAGAAATGGCTTCTACAGCAGCTGTCTTTACACTTGTGATGGTTTTCTCAACCTTTGTAATTTTCTTCCTGTGCTTTTTGGCTTTGCCCTTTACTTTCATGCTGTCTGTAGGGGAATCCTTATCAACATCAACATCCTCTGTTAGGATTTCATCCACTTCAACTTTCAGTTTCTTATCTGTGTCAGTCTCTTGAAGTATTGGCAACTGCTCAGAAGCCTCAGATTTTTCCTCTTCAGTGTATTCCTTCTCCACAACTACTTCCATTGTCTCCGATTTGGCTGTTTCAGTTGAGGGTAATTCAATTGAAGATTCCAAATGCACAGGCTCTGTTTCTTCTCTGTCCTTTGCTGGAAGAACGTATGTGACCAACTCATGCTTGTCAATATCAACGATTTCAGAGATAGTTTTTGAAACAATAATGCCACTTTGTTCTGTTTGCCATTCCTCTAGACTTTTCTCTTGGCTCTCTACTAGTATGCTCTCCGTGCTAGTTTCAGAGATGTAAACAAATTCTTCAGATTTTGTTATTGACTCAGCTATTTCACTTGTAGTGGATGTAGATTCTATGACCACCTCTTTCTTAGTTATTTTACTTTCAACTTCTGGAGAGATTTCTTTGGAGAAACCATCTGCTTTTATCTCAGATGTGCCAAATAACGACAGTTTTGGCAGCCTGAATGATGGAAACTTCCATCCCTCAGATTCTCTTTCTTTTTCCTGAGTTTTAACTTTTTCTTCAGACACTGAAATCTCTGTTATTGTATCAGCCATGTCTACATAATCTTTAGTTTCCTTTTTCTCTTCTTTGTATGTTGTTATTTCTGCTTTCACTGTTGAAATTTCTTCTGTGGATTTCTGAAGTGCTGTCTCAGCAACAGTTTGTGAAGTTGCTTCTCTGGGCTCATCCACAGAAGGTTCTGGTGGAACGTCTGTGGCAGTAAAAAGTGGAATTTTGAATGTGGGCAATTTCCATCCGAATGACCTTTCTTCCTCCTCTACTACTGTAGTGGCCACTTCGGAAAGGAGCATGGAGACATCTTCTACAGTCTCTGCTTTCTCAACACCTTCTTCAGGTTTAATTGCTACTTCAACCGTGGTGGTTTCAGTTGTTGGTATGCTGACTTGTACCTGCTCTTCATAAACTGACACAGTGACTTGAGTTTGTGGAGAAACTTCCTTTACTTCACCCTCCTCTGCTACCATCTCAATTTCAGGGGTGGTTCGGTGAAGCTCAAGTGTAGGAGAAATGGCTTCTACAGCAGCCGTCTTTACAGTTGTAATGGTTTTCTCAACCTTTGTAATTTTTTTCCTGTGCTTTTTGGCTTTGCCCTTTACTTTCATGCTGTCTGTAGGGGATTCCTTATCAACATCAACATCCTCTCCTACGATTTCATCCACTTCAACTTTCAGTTTCTTATCTGTGTCAGTCTCTTGGCGTATTGGCAACTGCTCAGAAGCCTCAGACTTTTCCTCTTCAATGTATTCCTTTTCTGCAACTATTTCCATTGTCTCAGATTCAGCTTCTTCCGTTGAGGGGGTTTTAATTGCAGATTCCAAATGCACATGCTCTGCTTCGTCTCTCTCCTGTGCTATAAGAATGTCTGTGACTAACTCATGCATGTCAATATCAACAATATCAGAAGTAGGTTTCGAAACAATAATCTCACTTTGTTCTGTTTGCACCTCCTGTAGGCTTTTCTCTTTTGCCTCTAATAGTATGCTCTCTACAGTCGTTTCAGTGATGTAAACACATTCTTCGGATTTTATTTTTGAGTCAGTTATTTCACTTGTAGTGGAAGTAGATTCTATGACCACCTCGGTCTCAGTTATTTTACTTTCACCGTCTGGAGAGATTTCTTTGGAGGATCCATCTGCTTTAATCTCAGATGTGCCAAATAATGGCAGTTTTGGCAGCCTGAATGATGGAGGCTTCCAGTTTTCTGGTTTTGTTTCTTCTGTAATTTTCACTTTTTCTTCAGACACTGAAATCTCTGTTATTGTATCTGCCATGTCTACATTATCTTTAGTTTTCTCTTTCACTGATTCATATGTTGTTATTTCTGCTTTCACTGCTGAAATTTCTTTTGTTGATTTTTGATATGCTGTCTCAGCAACAGTTTGTGAAGTTGCTTCTCTAGGCTCATCCACAGAAGATTCTGGTGGAACGTCTGTGGCAGTAAAAAGTGGAATTTTGAATGTGGGCAATTTCCATCCGAATGACCTTTCTTCCTCCTCTACTACTGTAGTGGCCACTTCGGAAAGGAGCATGGAGACATCTTCTACAGTCTCTGCTTTCTCAACACCTTCTTCAGGTTTAACTGCTACTTCAACCGCAGTGGTTTCAGTTGTTGGTATGCTGACTTGTACCTGCTCTTCATAAACTGACACAGTGACTTGAGTTTGTGGAGAAACTTCCTTTACTTCACCCTCCTCTGCTACAGTCTCAATTTCAGGGGTGGTTCGGTGAAGCTCAAGTGTAGGAGAAATGGCTTCTACAGCAGCTGTCTTTACACTTGTGATGGTTTTCTCAACCTTTGTAATTTTCTTCCTGTGTTTTTTGGCTTTGCCCTTTACTTTCATGCTGTCTGTAGGGGATTCCTTATCAACATCAACACCCTCTGTTAGGATTTCATCCACTTCAACTTTCAGTTTCTTATATGTGTCAGTCTCTTGAAGTATTGGCAACTGCTCAGAAGCCTCAGATTTTTCCTCTTCAGTGTATTCCTTCTCCACAACTACTTCCATTGTCTCCGATTTGGCTGTTTCAGTTGAGGGTAATTCAATTGAAGATTCCAAATGCATAGGCTCTGTTTCTTCTCTGTCCTTTGCTGGAAGAATGTATGTGACCAACTCATGCTTGTCAATATCAACGATTTTAGAGATAGTTTTTGAAACAATAATGTCACTTTGTTCTGTTTGCCATTCCTCTAGACTTTTCTCTTGGCCCTCTACTAGTATGCTCTCCATCCTAGTTTCAGGGATGTAAACAAATTCTTCAGATTTTGTTATTGACTCAGCTATTTCACTTGTAGTGGATGTAGATTCTATGACCACCTCTTTCTTAGTTATTTTACTTTCAACTTCTGGAGAGATTTCTTTGGAGAAACCATCTGCTTTTATCTCAGATGTGCCAAATAACGACAGTTTTGGCAGCCTGAATGATGGAAACTTCCATCCCTCAGATTCTCTTTCTTCTTCCTGAGTTTTAACTTTTTCTTCAGACACGGAAATCTCTGTTATTGTATCAGCCATGTCTACATAATCTTTAGTTTCCTTTTTCTCTTCTTTGTATTTTGTTATTTCTGCTTTCACTGTTGAAATTTCTTCTGTGGATTTCTGAAATGTTGTCTCAGCAACAGTTTGTGAAGTTGCTTCTCTGGGCTCATTCACAGAAGATTCTGGTGGAACGTCTGTGGCAGTAAAAAGTGGAATTTTGAATGTGGGCAATTTCCATCCGAATGACCTTTCTTCCTCCTCTACTACTGTAGTGGCCACTTCGGAAAGGACCATGGAGACATCTTCTACAGTCTCTGCTTTCTCAACACCTTCTTCAGGTTTAACTGCTACTTCAACCGTGGTGGTATCAGTTGTTGGTATGCTGACTTGTACCTGCTCTTCATAAACTGACACAGTGACTTGAGTTTGTGGAGAAACTTCCTTTACTTCACCCTCCTCTGCTACCGTCTCAATTTCAGGGGTGATTCGGTGAAGCTCAAGTGTAGGAGAAATGGCTTCTATAGCAGCTGTCTTTACAGTTGTAATGGTTTTCTCAACCTTTGTAATTTTTTTCCTGTGCTTTTTGGCTTTGCCCTTTACTTTCATGCTGTCTGTAGGGGATTCCTTATCAACATCAACATCCTCTCCTACGATTTCATCCACTTCAACTTTCAGTTTCTTATCTGTGTCAGTCTCTTGGCGTATTGGCAACTGATCAGAAGCCTCAGACTTTTCCTCTTCAATGTATTCCTTTTCTGCAACTATTTCCATTGTCTCAGATTCAGCTTCTTCAGTTGAGGGGGTTTTAATTGCAGATTCCAAATGCACATGTTCTGCTTCGTCTCTCTCCTGTGCTATAAGAATGTCTGTGACTAACTCATGCATGTCAATATCAACAATTTCAGAAGTAGGTTTCGAAACAATAATCTCACTTTGTTCTGTTTGCACCTCCTGTAGGCTTTTCTCTTTTGCCTCTACCAGTATGCTCTCTACAGTCATTTCAGTGATGTAAACACATTCTTCGGATTTTATTTTTGAGTCAGTTATTTCACTTGTAGTGGAAGTAGATTCTATGACCACCTCGGTCTCAGTTATTTTACTTTCACCGTCTGGAGAGATTTCTTTGGAGGATCCATCTGCTTTAATCTCAGATGTGCCAAATAATGGCAGTTTTGGCAGCCTGAATGATGGAGGCTTCCAGTTTTCTGGTTCTGTTTCTTCTGTAATTTTCACTTTTTCTTCAGACACTGAAATCTCTGTTATTGTATCTGCCATGTCTACATTATCTTTAGTTTTCTCTTTCGCTGCTTCATATGTTGTTATTTCTGCTTTCACTGCTGAAATTTCTTTTGTTGATTTTTGATATGCTGTCTCAGCAACAGTTTGTGAAGTTGCTTCTCTGGGCTCATCCATAGAAGATTCTATTGTAACATCTGTGGCACTAAAGAGTGGAATTTTAAATGTGGGCAATTTCAATCCAAATGACCTTTCTTCCTCCTGTACTACTGTGGTTGCCACTTCGGAAAGGACCATGGAGACATCTTCTACAGTCTCTGCTTTCTCAACACCTTCTTCAGGTTTAACTGCTACTTCAACCGTGGTGGATTCCGCTGTTGGTGTGCTGACTTGTAGCCGCTCTTCAAAAACTGACACAGTGATTTGAGTTTGTGGAGAAACTTCCTTTACTTCACCCTCCTCTGCTACAGTCTTAATTTCAGGGGTGGTTCGGTGAAGCTCAAGTGTAGGAGAAATGGCTTCTACAGCAGCTGTCTTTACACTTGTGATGGTTTTCTCAACCTTTGTAATTTTCTTCCTGTGCTTTTTGGCTTTGCCCTTTACTTTCATGCTGTCTGTAGGGGAATCCTTATCAACATCAACATCCTCTCCTACGATTTCACCCACTTCAACTTTCAGTTTCTTATCTGTGTCAGTAACTTGAAGTATTGGCAACTGCTCAGATGCCTCAGATTTTTCCTGTTCAGTGTATTCCTTCTCCACAACTAATTCCATTGTCTCCGATTTGGCTGTTTCCGTTGAGGGTAATTCAATAGAAGATTCCAAATGCATAGGCTCTGTTTCTTCTCTGTCCTTTGCTGGAAGAACGTATGTGACCATCTCATGCTTGTCAATATCAACGATTTCAGAGATAGTTTTTGAAACAATAATGTCACTTTGTTCTGTTTGCCATTCCTCTAGACTTTTCTCTTGGCTCTCTACTAGTATGCTCTCCATGCTAGTTTCAGGGATGTAAACAAATTCTTCAGATTTTGTTATTGACTCAGCTATTTCACTTGTAGTGGATGTAGATTCTATGACCACCTCTATCTTAGTTATTTTACTTTCAACTTCTGGAGAGATTTCTTTGGAGGATCCATCTGCTTTTATCTCAGATGTGCCAAATAATGACAGTTTTGGCAGCCTGAATGATGGAAACTTCCATCCCTCAGATTCTCTTTCTTCTTCCTGAGTTTTAACTTTTTCTTCAGACACTGAAATCTCTGTTATTGTATCAGCCATGTCTACATAATCTTCAGTTTCCTTTTTCTCTTCTTTGTATGTTGTTATTTCTGCTTTCACTGTTGAAATTTCTTCTGTGGATTTCTGAAGTGCTGTCTCAGCAACAGTTTGTGAAGTTGCTTCTCTGGGCTCATCCACAGAAGATTCTGGTGGAACGTCTGTGGCAGTAAAAAGTGGAATTTTGAATGTGGGCAATTTCCATCCGAATGAACTTTCTTCCTCCTGTACTACTGTAGTTGCTACTTCGGAAAGGACCATGGAGACATCTTCTACGGTCTCTGCTTTCTCAACACCTTCTTCAGGTATAACTGCTACTTCAACCGTGGTGGTTTCAGTTGTTGGTATGCTGACTTGTACCTGCTCTTCATAAACTGACACAGTGACTTGAGTTTGTGGAGAAACTTCCTTTACTTCACCCTCCTCTGCTACAGTCTCAATTTCAGGGGTGGTTCGGTGAAGCTCAAGTGTAGGAGAAATGGCTTCTACAGCAGCTGTCTTTACAGTTGTAATGGTTTTCTCAACCTTTGTAATTTTTTTCCTGTGCTTTGTGGCTTTGCCCTTTACTTTCATGCTGTCTGTAGGGGATTCCTTATCAACATCAACATCCTCTCCTACGATTTCATCCACTTCAACTTTCAGTTTCTTGTCTGTGTCAGTCTCTTGAAGTATTGGCAACTGCTCAGAAGCCTCAGTTTTTTCCTGTTCAGTGTATTCCTTCTCTACAACTACTTCCATTGTCTCCGATTTGGCTGTTTCAGTTGAGGGTAATTCAACTGCAGATTCCAAATGCACAGGCTCTGTTTCCTCTTTGTCCTGTGCTGGAAGAACGTATGTGACCAACTCATGCTTGTCAATATCACCGATTTCAGAGATAGTTTTTGAAACAATAATGCCACTTTGTTCTGTTTGCCATTCCTCTAGACTTTTCTCTTGGCCGTCTACTAGTATGCTCTCCATGCTAGTTTCAGGGATGTAAACAAATTCTTCAGATTTTGTTATTGACTCAGCTTTTTCACTTGTAGTGGATGTAGATTCTATGACCACCTCTTTCTTAGTTATTTTACTTTCAACTTCTGGAGAGATTTCTTTGGAGGATCCATCTGCTTTTATCTCAGATGTGCCAAATAATGACAGTTTTGACAGCCTGAATGATGGAAACTTCCATCCCTCAGATTCTCTTTCTTCTTCCTGAGTTATAACTTTTTCTTCAGACACTGAAATCTCTGTTATTGTATCAGCCATGTCTACATAATCTTTAGTTTCCTTTTTCTCTTCTTTGTATGTTGTTATTTCTGCTTTCACTGTTGAAATTTCTTCTGTGGATTTCTGAAGTGCTGTCTCAGAAACAGTTTGTGAAGTTGCTTCTCTGGGCTCATCCACAGAAGACTCTGGTGGAATGTCTGTGACAGTAAAAAGTGGAATTTTGAATGTGGGCAATTTCCATCCGAATGACCTTTCTTCCTCCTCTACTACTGTAGTGGCCACTTCGGAAAGGACCATGGAGACATCTTCTACAGTCTCTGCTTTCTCAACACCTTCTACAGGTTTAACTGCTACTTCATCCGTGGTGGTTTCAGTTGTTGGTATGCTGACTTGTACCTGCTCTTCATAAACTGACACAGTGACTTGAGTTTGTGGAGAAACTTCCTTTACTGCACCCTCCTCTGCTACCGTCTCAATTTCAGGGGTGGTTCGGTGAAGCTCAAGTGTAGGAGAAATGGCTTCTACAGCAGCTGTCTTTACAGTTGTAATGGTTTTCTCAACCTTTGTAATTTTTTTCCTGTGCTTTTTGGCTTTGCCCTTTACTTTCATGCTGTCTGTAGGTGATTCCTTATCAACATCAACATCCTCTCCTACGATTTCACCCACTTCAACTTTCAGTTTCTTATCTGTGTCAGTCTCTTGGCGTATTGGCAACTGATCAGAAGCCTCAGACTTTTCCTCTTCAATGTATTCCTTTTCTGCAACTATTTCCATTGTCTCAGATTCAGCTTCTTCAGTTGAGGGGGTTTTAATTGCAGATACCAAATGCACATGCTCTGCTTCGTCTCTCTCATGTGCTATAAGAATATCTGTGACTAACTCATGCATGTCAATATCAACAATATCAGAAGTAGCTTTCGAAACAATAATCTCACTTTGTTCTGTTTGCACCTCCTGTAGGCTTTTCTCTTTTGCCTCTACTAGAATGCTCTCTAGAGTCGTTTCAGTGATGTAAACACATTCTTCGGATTTTGTTTTTGAGTCAGTTATTTTACTTGTAGTGGAAGTAGATTCTATGACCACCTCGGTCTCAGTTATTTTACTTTCACCGTCTGGAGAGATTTCTTTGGAGGATCCATCTGCTTTAATCTCAGATGTGCCAAACAATGGCAGTTTTGGCAGCCTGAATGATGGAGGCTTCCAGCTTTCTGGTTCTGTTTCTTCTGTAATTTTCACTTTTTCTTCAGACACTGAAATCTCTGTTATTGTATCAGCCATGTCTACATTATCTTTAGTTTTCTCTTTCACCGCTTCATATGTTGTTATTTCTGCTTTCACTGCTGAAATTTCTTCTGTGGATTTCTGAAGTGCTGTCTCAGCAACAGTTTGTGAAGTTGCTTCTCTGGGCTCATCCACAGAAGATTCTGGTGGAATGTCTGTGGCACTAAAAAGTGGAATTTTGAATGTGGGCAATTTCAATCCAAATGACCTTTCTTCCTCCTGTACTACTGTGGTTGCCACTTCGGAAAGGACCATGGAGACATCTTCTTCAGTCTCTGCTTTCTCAACACCTTCTTCAGGTTTAACTGCTACTTCAACCGCAGTGGTTTCAGTTGTTGGTATGCTGACTTGTACCTGCTCTTCATAAACTGACACAGTGACTTGAGTTTGTGGAGAAACTTCCTTTACTTCACCCTCCTCTGCTACAGTCTCAATTTCAGGGGTGGTTCGGTGAAGCTCAAGTGCAGGAGAAATGGCTTCTACAGCAGCTGTCTTTACACTTGTAATGGTTTTCTCAACCTTTGTAATTTTCTTCCTGTGCTTTTTGGCTTTGCCCTTTACTTTCATGCTGTCTGTAGGTGATTCCTTATCAACATCAACATCCTCTGTTAGGATTTCATCCACTTCAACTTTGAGTTTCTTATCTGTGTCAGTCTGTTGAGGTATTGGCAACTGCTCAGAAGCCTCAGACTTTTCCTCTTCAGTGTATTCCTTCTCCGCAACTACTTCCATTGTCTCCGATTTGGCTGTTTCAGTTGAGGGTAATTCAACTGAAGATTCCAAATGCACAGGCTCTGTTTCTTCTCTGTCCTGTGCTGGAAGAACGTATGTGACCAACTCATGCTTGTCAATATCAACGATTTCAGAGATAGTTTTTGAAACAATAATGTCACTTTGTTCTGTTTGCCATTCCTCTAGACTTTTCTCTTGGCCCTCTACTAGTATGCTCTCCATGCTAGTTTCAGGGATGTAAACAAATTCTTCAGATTTTGTTATTGACTCAGCTATTTCACTTGTAGTGGATGTAGATTCTATGACCACCTCTTTCTTAGTTATTTTACTTTCAACTTCTGGAGAGATTTCTTTGGAGAAACCATCTGCTTTTATCTCAGATGTGCCAAATAATGACAGTTTTGGCAGCCTGAATGATGGAAGCTTCCATCCCTCAGATTCTTTTTCTTCTTCCTGAGTTATAACTTTTTCTTCAGACACTGAAATCTCTGTTATTGTATCAGCCATGTCTACATAATCTTTAGTTTCTTTTTTCTCTTCTTTGTATGTTGTTATTTCTGCTTTCACTGTTGAAATTTCTTCTGTGGATTTCTGAAGTGCTGTCTCAGCAACAGTTTGTGAAGTTGCTTCTCTGGGCTCATCCACAGAAGATTCTGGTGGAATGTCTGTGGCACTAAAAAGTGGAATTTTGAATGTGGGCAATTTCCATCCGAATGACCTTTCTTCCTCCTCTACTACTGTAGATGCTACTTCGGAAAGGACCATGGAGACATCTTCTACGGTCTCTGCTTTCTCAGCACCTTCTTCAGGCTTAACTGCTACTTCAACCGTGGTGGTTTCAGTTGTTGGTATGCTGACTTGTACCTGCTCTTCATAAACTGACTCAGTGACTTGAGTTTGTGGAGAAACTTCCTTTACTTCACCCTCCTCTGCTACCGTCTCAATTTCAGGGGTGGTTCGGTGAAGCTCAAGTGTAGGAGAAATGGCTTTTACAGCAGCCGTCTTTACAGTTGTAATGGTTTTCTCAACCTTTGTAATTTTTGTCCTGTGCTTTTTGGCTTTGCCCTTTACTTTCATGCTGTCTGTAAATGATTCCTTATCAACATCATCATCCTCTCCTACGATTTCACCCACTTCAACTTTCAGTTGTTTATCTGTGTCAGTCTCTTGGTGTATTGGCAACTGATCAGAAGCCTCAGACTTTTCCTCTTCAATGTATTTCTTTTCTGCAACTATTTCCATTTTCCCAGATTTAGCTTCTTCAGTTGAGGGGGTTTTAATTGCAGATTCCAAATGCACATGCTCTGCTTCGTCTCTCTCCTGTGCTATAAGAATATCTGTGACTAACTCATGCATGTCAATATCAACAATTTCAGAAGTAGCTTTCGAAACAATAATCTCACTTTGTTCTGTTTGCACCTCCTGTAGGCTTTTCTCTTTTGCCTCTAATAGTATGCTCTCCACGGTCTTTTCAGTGATGTAAACACATTCTTCGGATTTTGTTTTTGAGTCAGTTATTTCACTTGTAGTGGAAGTAGATTCTATGAACAGCTCGGTCTCAGTTATTTTACTTTCACCGTCTGGAGAGATTTCTTTGGAGGATCCATCTGCTTTAATCTCAGATGTGCCAAATAATGGCAGTTTTGGCAGCCTGAATGATGGAGGCTTCCAGCTTTCTGGTTCTGTTTCTTCTGTAATTTTGACTTTTTCTTCAGACACTGAAATCTCTGTTATTGTATCTGCCATGTCTACATTATCTTTAGTTTTCTCTTTCACTTCATATGTTGTTATTTCTGCTTTCACTGCTGAAATTTCTTTTGTTGATTTTTGATATGCTGTCTCAGCAACAGTTTGTGAAGTTGCTTCTCTGGGCTCATCCACAGTAGATTCTATTGTAACATCTGTGGCACTAAAGAGTGGAATTTTGAATGTGGGCAATTTCCATCCGAATGACCTTTCTTCCTCCTCTACTACTGTAGTGGCCACTTCGGAAAGGACCATGGAGACATCTTCTACAGTCTCTGCTTTCTCAACACCTTCTTCAGGTTTAACTGCTACTTCAACCGTGGTGGTTTCAGTTGTTGGTATGCTGACTTGTACCTGCTCTTCATACACTGACACAGTGACTTGAGTTTGTGGAGAAACTTCCTTTACTTCACCCTCCTCTGTTACAGTCTCATTTTCAGGGGTGGTTCGGTGAAGCTCAAGTGTAGGAGAAATGGCTTCTACAGCAGCTGACTTTACAGTTGTAATGGTTTTCTCAACCTTTGTAATTTTCTTCCTGTGCTTTTTGGTTTTGCCCTTTACTTTCATGCTGACTGTAGGGGATTCCTTATCAACATCAACATCCTCTGTTAGGATTTCATCCACTTCAACTTTAGGTTTCTTAACTGTGTCAGTCTCTAGAAGTATTGGCAACTGCTCAGAAGCCTCAGATTTTTCCTCTTCAGTGTATTCCTTCTCCAAAACTACTTCCATTGTCTCCGATTTGGCTGTTTCAGTTGAGGGTAATTCAATTGAATATTCCAAATGCACAGGCTCTGTTTCTTCTCTGTCCTTTGCTGGAAGAACATATGTGACCAACTCATGCTTGTCAATATCAACGATTTCAGAGATAGTTTTTGAAACAATAATGTCACTTTGTTCTGTTTGCCATTCCTCTAGACTTTTCTCTTGGCCCTCTACTAGTATGCTCCCCATCCTAGTTTCAGGGATGTAAACAAATTCTTCAGATTTTGTTATTGACTCAGCTATTTCACTTGTAGTGGATGTAGATTCTATGACCACCTCTTTCTTAGTTATTTTACTTTCAACTTCTGGAGAGATTTCTTTGGAGAAACCATCTGCTTTTATCTCAGATGTGCCAAATAATGACAGTTTTGGCAGCCTGAATGATGGAAACTTCCATCCCTCAGATTCTCTTTCTTCTTCCTGAGTTATAACTTTTTCTTCAGACACTGAAATCTCTGTTATTGTATCAGCCATGTCTACATAATCTTTAGTTTCCTTTTTCTCTTCTTTGTATGTTGTTATTTCTGCTTTCACTGCTGAAATTTCTTCTGTGGATTTCTGAAGTGTTGTCTCAGCAACAGTTTGTGAAGTTGCTTCTCTGGGCTCATCCACAGAATATTCTGGTGGAATGTCTGTGGCACTAAAAAGTGGAATTTTGAATGTGGGCAATTTCAATCCAAATGACCTTTCTTCCTCCTGTACTACTGTGGTTGCCACTTCGGAAAGGACCATGGAGACATCTTCTACAGTCTCTGCTTTCTCAACACCTTCTTCAGGTTTAACTGCTACTTCAACCGTGGTGGTTTCCGTTGTTGGTGTGCTGACTTGTAGCCGCTCTTCAAAAACTGACACAGTGATTTGAGTTTGTGGAGAAACTTCCTTTACTTCACCCTCCTCTGCTACAGTCTTAATTTCAGTGGTGGTTGGGTGAAGCTCAAGTGTAGGAGAAATGGCTTCTACAGCAGCTGTCTTTACAGTTGTGATGGTTTTCTCAACCTTTGTAATTTTTTTCCTGTGCTTTTTGGCTTTGCCCTTTACTTTCATGCTGTCTGTAGGGGATTCCTTATCAACATCAACATCCTCTCCTACGATTTCACCCACTTCAACTTTCAGTTTCTTATCTGTGTCAGTAACTTGAAGTATTGGCAACTGCTCAGATGCCTCAGATTTTTCCTGTTCAGTGTATTCCTTCTCTACAACTAATTCCATTGTCTCCGATTTGGCTGTTTCAGTTGAGGGTAATTCAATTGAAGATTCCAAATGCACAGGCTCTGTTTCTTCTCTGTCCTGTGCTGGAAGAACGTATGTGACCAACTCATGCTTGCCAGTATCAACGATTTCAGAGATAGTTTTTGAAACAATAATGCCACTTTGTTCTGTTTGCCATTTCTCTAGACTTTTCTCTTGGCCCTCTACTAGTATGCTCTCCATGCTAGTTTCAGGGATGTAAACAAATTCTTCAGATTTTGTTATTGACTCAGCTATTTCACTTGTAGTGGATGTAGATTCTATGACCACCTCTTTCTTAGTTATTTTACTTTCAACTTCTGGAGAGATTTCTTTGGAGAAACCATCTGCTTTTATCTCAGATGTGCCAAATAATGACAGTTTTGGCAGCCTGAATGATGGAAGCTTCCATCCCTCAGATTCTCTTTCTTCTTCCTGAGTTATAACTTTTTCTTCAGACACTGAAATCTCTGTTATTTTATCAGCCATGTCTACATAATCTTTAGTTTCCTTTTTCTCTTCTTTGTATGTTGTTATTTCTGCTTTCACTGTTGAAATTTCTTCTGTGAATTTCTGAAGTGCTATCTCAGCAACAGTTTGTGAAGTTGCTTCTCTGGGCTCATCCACAGAAGATTCTGGTGGAACGTCTGTGGCACTAAAAAGTGGAATTTTGAATGTGGGCAATTTCCATCCGAATGACCTTTCTTCCTCCTCTACTACTGTAGTGGCCACTTCGGAAAGGACCATGGAGACATCTTCTACAGTCTCTGCTTTCTCAACACCTTCTTCAAGTTTAACTGCTACTTCAACCGTGGTGGTTTCAGTTGTTGGTATGCTGACTTGTACCTGCTCTTCATAAACTGACACAGTGACTTGAGTTTGTGGAGAAACTTCATTTACTTCACCCTCCTCTGCTACCGTCTTAATTTCAGGGGTGGTTCGGTGAAGCTCAAGTGTAGGAGAAATGGCTTCTACAGCAGCTGTCTTTACAGTTGTAATGGTTTTCTCAACCTTTGTAATTTTTTTCCTGTGCTTTTTGGCTTTGCCCTTTACTTTCATGCTGTCTGTAGGGGATTCCTTATCAACATCAACATCCTCTCCTACGATTTCACCCACTTCAACTTTCAGTTTCTTATCTGTGTCAGTCTCTTGGCGTATTGGCAACTGATCAGAAGCCTCAGACTTTTCCTCTTCAATGTATTCCTTTTCTGCAACTATTTCCATTGTCCCAGATTCAGCTTCTTCAGTTGAGAGGGTTTTAATTGCAGATTCCAAATGCACATGCTCTGCTTCGTCTCTCTCCTGTGCTATAAGAATGTCTGTGACTAACTCATGCATGTCAATATCAACAATTTCAGAAGTAGGTTTCGAAACAATAATCTCACTTTGTTCTGTTTGCACCTCCTGTAGGCTTTTCTCTTTTGCCTCTACTAGTATGCTCTCCATGATCGTTTCAGTGATGTAAACACATTCTTCGGATTTTGTTTTTGAGTCAGTTATTTCACTTGTAGTGGAAGTAGATTCTATGACCACCTCGGTCTCAGTTATTTTACTTTCACCTTCTGGAGAGATTTCTTTGGAGGATCCATCTGCTTTAATCTCAGATGTGCCAAATAATGGCAGTTTTGGCAGCCTGAATGATGGAGCCTTCCAGCTTTCTGGTTTTGTTTCTTCTGTAATTTTGACTTTTTCTTCAGATACTGAAATCTCTGTTATTGTATCTGCCATGTCTACATTATCTTTAGTTTTCTCTTTCACTGCTTCATATGTTGTTATTTCTGCTTTCACTGCTGAAATTTCTTTTGTTGACTTTTGATATGCAGTCTCAGCAACAGTTTGTGAAGTTGCCTCTCTGGGGTCATCCATAGAAGATTCTATTGTAACATCTGTGGCACTAAAGAGTGGAATTTTAAACGTGGGCAATTTCAATCCAAATGACCTTTCTTCCTCCTGTACTACTGTAGTGGCCACTTTGGAAAGGACCATGGAGACATCTTCTACAGTCTCTGCTTTCTCAACACCTTCTTCAGGTTTAACTGCTACTTCAACCGTGGTGGTTTCAGTTGTTGGTGTGCTGACTTGTAGCCGCTCTTCAAAAACTGACACAGTGACTTGAGTTTGTGGAGAAACTTCCTTTACTTCACCCTCCTCTGCTACCGTCTCAATTTCAGGGGTGGTTCGGTGAAGCTCAAGTGTAGGAGAAATGGCTTCTACAGCAGCTGTCTTTACAGTTGTGATGGTTTTCTCAACCTTTGTAATTTTCTTCCTGTGCTTTTTGGCTTTGCCCTTTACTTTCATGGTGTCTGTAGGTGATTCCTTATCAACATCAACATCATCTGTTAGGATTTCATCCACTTCAACTTTCAGTTTCTTATCTGTGTCAGTCTCTTGAAGTATTGGCAACTGCTCAGAAGCCTCAGATTTTTCCTCTTCAGTGTATTCCTTCTCCACAACTACTTCCATTGTCTCCGATTTGGCTGTTTCAGTTGAGGGTAATTCAATTGAAGATTCCAAATGCACAGGCTCTGTTTCTTCTCTGTCCTGTGCTGGAAGAACGTATGTGACCAACTCATGCTTGTCAATATCAACGATTTCAGAGATAGTTTTTGAAACAATAATGCCACTTTGTTCTGTTTGCCATTCCTCTAGACTTTTCTCTTGGCCCTCTACTAGTATGCTCTCCATGCTAGTTTCAGGGATGTAAACAAATTCTTCAGATTTTATTTTTGACTCAGCTATTTCACTTGTAGTGGATGTAGATTCTATGACCACCTCTTTCTTAGTTATTTTACTTTCAACTTCTGGAGAGATTTCTTTGGAGAAACCATCTGCTTTTATCTCAGATGTGCCAAATAACGACAGTTTTGGCAGCCTGAATGATGGAAGCTTCCATCCCTCAGATTCTCTTTCTTCTTCCTGAGATTTAACTTTTTCTTCAGACACTGAAATCTCTGTTATTGTATCAGCCATGTCTACATAATCTTTAGTTTCCTTTTTCTCTTCTTTGTATGTTGTTATTTCTGCTTTCACTGTTGAAATTTCTTCTGTGGATTTCTGAAGTGCTGTCTCAGCAACAGTTTGTGAAGTTGCTTCTCTGGGCTCATCCACAGAAGACTCTGGTGGAACGTCTGTGGCAGTAAAAAGTGGAATTTTGAATGTGGGCAATTTCCATCCGAATGATCCTTCTTCCTCCTCTACTACTGTAGTAGCCACTTTGGAAAGGACCATGGAGACATCTTCTACAGTCTCTGCTTTCTCAACACCTTCTTCAGGTTTAACTGCTACTTCAACCGTGGTGGTTTCATTTGTTGGTATGCTGACTTGTACCTGCTCTTCATAAACTGACACAGTGACTTGAGTTTGTGGAGAAACTTCCTTTACTTCACCCTCCTCTGCTACAGTCTCAATTTCAGGGGTGGTTCGGTGAAGCTCAAGTGTAGGAGAAATGGCTTCTACAGCAGCTGTCTTTACAGTTGTAATGGTTTTCTCAACCTTTGTAATTTTTTTCCTGTGCTTTTTGGCTTTGCCCTTTACTTTCATGCTGTCTGTATGTGATTCCTTAACAACATCAACATCCTCTCCTACGATTTCACCCACTTCAACTTTCAGTTTCTTCTCTGTATCAGTCTCTTGGCATATTGGCAACTGATCAGAAGCCTCAGACTTTTCCTCTTCAATGTATTCCTTTTCTGCAACTATTTCCATTGTCTCAGATTCAGCTTCTTCAGTTGAGAGGGTTTTAATTGCAGATTCCAAATGCACATGCTCTGCTTCGTCTCTCTCCTGTGCTATAAGAATGTCTGTGACTAACTCATGCATGTCAATATCAACAATTTCAGAAGTAGCTTTCGAAACAATAATCTCACTTTGTTCTGTTTGCACCTCCTGTAGGCTTTTCTCTTTTGCCTCTACTAGTATGCTCTCTAGAGTCGTTTCAGTGATGTAAACACATTCTTCGGATTTTGTTTTTGAGTCAGTTATTTTACTTGTAGTGGAAGTAGATTCTATGACCACCTCAGTCTCAGTTATTTTACTTTCACCGTCTGGAGAGATTTCTTTGGAGGATCCATCTGCTTTAATCGCAGATGTGCCAAATAATGGCAGTTTTGGCAGCCTGAATGATGGAGGCTTCCAGCTTTCTGGTTCTGTTTCTTCTGTAATTTTCACTTTTTCTTCAGACACTGAAATCTCTGTTATTGTATCTGCCATGTCTACATTATCTTCAGTTTCCTTTTTCTCTTCTTTGTATGTTGTTATTTCTGCTTTCACTGTTAAAATTTCTTCTGTGGATTTCTGAAGTGCTGTCTCAGCAACAGTTTGTGAAGTTGCTTCTCTGGGCTCATCCACAGAAGATTCTGGTGGAACGTCTGTGGCACTAAAAAGTGGAATTTTGAAAGTGGGCAATTTCCATCCGAATGACCTTTCTTCCTCCTCTACTACTGTAGTTGCCACTTTGGAAAGGACCATGGAGACATCTTCTACAGTCTCTGCTTTCTCAACACCTTCTTCAGGTTTAACTGCTACTTCAACCGTGGTGGTTTCAGTTGTTGGTGTGCTGACCTGTACTTGTTCTTCATAAATTGACACAGTGAGTTGAATTTGTGGAGAAACTTCCTTTACTTCACTCTCTTCCACTACAGTCCTAATTTCAGGGGTGGGTAAGTGAAGTTCAAGTGTAGGAGAGATGACTTCTACATCAGTTGTTTTTACAGTTTTGATGGTTTTCTCAACCTTTGTAATCTTTTTCCTGTGCTTTTTGCCTTTTACTTCAATGCCATCTGTCAATGAATCCTGATCAACATCAATATCCACCTCAACTTTAATTTTTTTATCTGTGTCAGTCTCTTCAGGTATTGGCAACTGCTCAGAAGCCCCATACTTTTCCTTTTCAGTAAATTCCTTCTGCACAACTACTTCTATTGTCTCAGATTCAGCTGCTCCAGTTGAGGGTGATTCAATTGCAGATTCCAAACGCACATGCTCTGCTTCTTCTTTCTCCTGTGCTGTAAGAATGTCTGTGACTAACCCATGCATGTCAATGTCAGCAATTTCAGAGGTAGCTTTCAAAACAAGAATCCCACTTTGTTCTGTTTGCACTTCCCCTAGGCCCTTCTCTTGGCCCTCTATTATGCTCTCCATGCTATTTTCTGTGATGAATACACACTCTTCTGATTTTGTTATTGACTTAGCTATTTCACTTGTAGTGGAAGAGGATTCTATGACAACCTCTTTCTCAGTTATTTTACTTTCATCTTCATGAAAGATTTCTTTGAAGGAAACTTCTGCTTTTACCTCTGTTTCTTCTGGAGTTTTCAGTTTTTCTTCAGACTCTGAAATCACTGTTACTGTATATGTCATGTCTACATTATCTTTGGTTTCTTCTTTCTCTGCTTCGTATGCTGTTATTCCTGCTTTCACTGTTGACATTTCTTCTGTGGATTTCTGAAGTGCTGTCTCAGCAACAGTTTGTGAAGTTGCTTCTCTGGGCTCATCCACAGAAGTGTCTGTTGTAACCTCTGTGGCACTAAAGAATGGAAATTTGAATGTGGGCAATTTCAATCCGAATGACCTTTCTTTCTCCTTTTCTACTGTAGTTGTCAATTCTTTCAGCTCTGTGGAGACATCTTCTAAAGCGTCATCCTTTTGGACACTTTCTTCTGCTTTAACTTCTAGTTTAACTGTGGCACTTTCAGTTATTGGTATTTTGACTTTTACCTGTTTTTCAAATATGGACAGCATGGCTTGGGTTTGTGCAGAAACCTTCTTTCCTTTCTCTATTTTCTCTAGATTTGTGTTCTCAGTGGTGGTTGTATGAAACTCCAGTGTAGGAGAAATGGCTTCTATAACAGGGGTTTGAGCAGTTTTGGTAGTTTTCTCATGCTTTGCAATCGTTTTCTTGTGCATTTTTACTTTCACACCTTCTGTAGGTATTTCTTTGTCTATAGCAATCTCCTTTGTGTCAATTTCATGCACTTCAACTTTCAGTTGTTTATCCATTTCAGGAAGTACGGTTATTAGTGACTCTTCAAGAGCCTCTGACTTTTTGTCTTCAGTGTATACTTTCTCCACAATTGCTCCTGTTTCAGTTTCTGCTGCTTTGGTTGATGGCATTTCAGTTTCAGATTCCAAGTACTCAGGCTCTGCCTCTTTTCTTTCCTCCACTGTGAGAAAATCTGTTCCTAACTCACGCCTGTCAATATCAGCAGTGACAGAGATAGTTGTGGAAGCAATACTGTCAGTTTGTTCTGCTCTGCTTAGGACTGGATCTTGAAATGATGGTTGTGAAACTTTCCAAGCACTTTCCATTTTCTCTAGGCTTTTCTCATGGCCCTCTAGCGGTGCACTCTCAACCATAGTTTTGGTGACATAAAAGCTTTCTTCTGACTTTGCTCTTGACTCGGCTCTTTCACTTGTATGCGTTTTAGTAGTTGCAGCCCCTGTGATTATCTCTATCTTAGCTATCTTACTTTCAGCTTCAGTAGAGATTTCTTTGGACACTTCTTCTGCTCTTGTCGCAGTTGAGTCAAATAATGAAAATGTTGGCAGTCTGATTGTTGGAAACTTCCAACCATCTGATTTTGTTTCTGTAGTCTTTACTTCTCCCTCAGACACTGAAATCTCTGCTTTCTTATCTGCCATTTCTACATTATATTTGGTTTCTTCTTTCTCTACTTCATCAGCTGTTACTTCTGTTTTCACCATTGAAATATCTTTTGTGGATTTCTGAAATGTTGTGTCAGCGGCAATTTGTGGAGCTGCTTCTCTGGACTTATTCGCAGAAGATTCCTTTGTATCTTCTGTGGTGCTAAAGATTGGAATTTTGAATTTTGTGGGCATTTTCCTTCTGGATGTCCCTACTTCCTCCTCTACCACCGTGGAAATCACTTCAATAGAGCCATGTTGGATAAATTCTTCAGCCTTGACAGTTGTTTCTTGCAATGCTGTGCTTGCTTTACTTGCCTCAAGTGAAACGTCTGTTACTGTTTCACCCATTTTGTTTTTTTCCGCCTTTCTCCCAAAACTAGGTATTTTAATAGAAGGTAATTGAAATTTCAAACTAGTGGAAGTTTTATTTTTTTTCTCTGTGTAATCATGTGTCAAATCCACCTGCAAAGTTTCTTGGTCACCGCTGATTTCTCTACTTGCATCTAATGATGACGAGTACATTATCTGATTTTCCCGATCAATAATTCCACTAGATTGTCCCTCAGTGATATTCAAATTAATAGTCTGCATCTGATAATTTGGAAATTCTATTTTATTTGAAAAATCTTCATCTCCAGTTCCATCATATTCCTTACTGCCAGTTAAGTCAATAATAGCTTCCATGAATATATTTTCAAATTTTTGAGGGTCAAGAATTTGACCGTGGGCAGGTTCTGTCACGTTTGTTGTCTGTTCTACATGTAAATCTTCAGTATTTTTCACAGCCTGTTTAGATTTTCTTGAAGTTCCTAGAAGCTCCAGTTTAGGCATTTTGATTTTGGCAAGGTAACCTTTGTTTTTTGATCCCTCTGAAAAGTTGTATTCTGCTTCAGTGACACCCCTGTCTTCGTCTGGTGGGTCCCCTGCTCTCACATCATCAGACTGTGTTTCTGCAGAACTGTCAGCTTCCTCATACTTTTTAGCCATTTGAATTTCAGATTTCTTTGACTGAGAAACTTTTTTGGACTTCTTTTTAGACTTTTTCGTTTTATCTGTTTTAGGTTTCTGTTCAATATAACTCTCTCTCTCATTCTCTGGTTCATCAAGCTTTGCCTCAACATGTGTTTTTACTTCAATCCTTTTTTGCTTCATGTCTATATCATCAGTATAAATGTTTCCATCCGGAGTCTCAGGTAAACCTGTACTAATATATGTTCTTGTCAAAGTTTTTTCAATGAGTTCACTATTGGCCACTTTGACTGACTCACATTCTAAATCACCATCTATTTTTAAAACTGATATGTTGTCAACATCTTGCAGATCAGGCGTTACTTCTGCTTTAAGAGTTGATCGGTCTTTCATTTTAGTCTCAGAAACTTCCTGATTTTCTATCTGGGAAGCTTCCTTCCCTGTCTTTATTTTTACTATCTTCTTCTTCTTTTTGCTTTTAGTTACTTTTAGGTCTTTCAGATTGATGTCATTGTTAATCTGTTCTAGCACAGGATGCAACTTTTCCATATCAGTTTCTTCACGGCTTAGTCTGCCCCTTAGACCACTCATACTGAATGATGGCAGTTTTACAGATGGCAGTTTGAATGGGCTACTATACTTTTCTATATCACTGTCTTCCGATGTTAATTCGGTCCTTTTGTTAACTTCTTGTGTGTCTGGCTCTGGAAACTCCTGGGATTCAGAAGCTACTTTATCTGAGCTGGAAATTTCTACTTCAGTTATTGACTGAATATTACATTTCTCTTCTTCTGTATATTTTTTGCCATCAATTCCATCTGCAGTTTGATCACTGGTTGACACGTCTGCTGTCATTTTCTCTGATGTGCCAAACTTTGGAATTTTTATAGAAGGCATTTGAATTTTCCAGCTCTTTGAATCTGTGTTCCTTCTTTGTTCCATTTGTAAAGTATCCAAATTTGAAATTTCTGACATGTCCTCATCACCTACACTTTCTGTTGTGTCTGAAATTATGTTACTAGTTTCTTCAAGATCTGCACCACCTAATTTTGCCAGCCCTAGCTTTGGCATTTGAAAATAAGGCAATGTGGTCTTAAATTTTTCTCTTTGTACATTTGTTATATCCGTAGCAATATCGTTCAAAGTGTCTTGTTTATTGGTGTCTAAAACATTTATCTTACTTTCTCTTTTAAAATCCTCTGACATTGTTTGAAATTTTTCATATTCTAGCTCATTATTTGCATATTGTACATTCGTTGACACAGTATAGTGTCCCCTTTGCCCTTTAAATTTTGGAAGGGAAACCCCAATTTTTGGTAATTTAATTTTTGTTTTATTTTCTACACTTTGTATGTTGTCAGTAGGTAAATCTTTAAAGTCACTATCTTTGTCATCTAGGTTTTTTATCCTGCTATCGTCATCTCTGGTGTCAGCATGATCTTCTTTGACTTCCATCTTACCATCTGTATAATAGGTTGCTCTTTTTGTAAGTGAACCAAAAGAAGGAAGTTTAAACCTGGGCATTTTTAACACACTTTCCTTGTGTTCATCTTCTACATCTTCTGCAGATTTTATTTTATAATCTAAAGCTACACCTGTACCGCCCTTTTCCTGACCTTCAGTGATTTCTTCTACAGAAAAAATCTGCTTTGAAGAAATATCTATGGCTGATTTATTTTCTTCAGATCTTTGAAAAGCACTTCCAGAAGTAATTGGCTTTCTAATTTTAACATCAAATGACTTTGAGTCGAATGTTCCTGTTTCGCTTGTCAGAACTATTTCTTGGGTCTGATTTTTTATATAATTATCACCTGCTTCAGGTTTACTTGTATCTAAATCACTTTTATTGATATTTACTGATGGAATGTTTATCTTATCATCAGTTATTACATTTGCATGGGTAAATATGACTTTTTGATCTGCATCAGTTCTAACAGTCTGACTTTTGCTTGAACCCATTTGTACAGAAAATGGGATTGATTCATTTACTGGAAATTGTCCCTCCACTGTTGGAACAGACATGTTTGATCTCAGTTTCCTAATTCCAACTTTGTCTACAGATCGATCTTCATTTACATATGTTTGTGGCAATATATGACCATCAAGATCTACCAATGAATCTTTTTTTAGCATGTACAAATTTGCGGCATCTAACTGATCTTCACTTTCAGATCTAACTGACTTTCTGTAAAGTTTAGGTAGCTTGGGCATTTTTATAATAGGCATTTGCAGTTTCCAACCTAACACCTCCGACTGTTGATCCGGGGGTTTTTCTTTGACAGAAGACTCTATGAATGTAAGATCAGAATCTTTCTGCTGTGGGACACCAAATGAGGGCCCTTTGAAAATGGGTAGTTGAAGTTTAATGTCAGAGTCATCCGGCAATTCTTTGACACCAAAAGCAACTGAGTCTTTATCAACCAAAACATCTCCATGGTCAGGTTTTTGCAAAGGAGTAAAGTCAGTACTTACTTTTTCTCTTCTGTCTATGATGAACTGGGTTTCGTAGGTACCTGTGTAATGTTCTTTGTGTGCATCAATGCTGATTGGGCCATCTAGGGTTTGTTTCTGTGCTTGAAAAAGCACAGTGGATTTCTCCATCTTTTTCTTCTTCTTTTTGCCTTTTCTCTGTTTAAATCCTGATGGTTCTTCTGCGGTGGGGCTTGAAACATCATCAGAAATTTCACTTGTTTCAGTGGGTCTTAGAAGCTCTTCTTTTGTGGTTAACTGAGTTATTGGTATTTCAGTTGCAGCTGTTGCAATGTTTTCCTTTGATGCCCTTCCATTTCTCCTTTGAATTGGTGACACCTTGCAGGGTGATGGTAGATTTTTTTCTTTTACAATTATTACTTCAACATCTGGATGTAAGTTTTTTCTTTCCATACTTGAGGTCTCTCTACTAGACGAGGAGATTGTGGAGTGTAGTGACAAACCTTTTTTCATCTGTGTTTTTGGAAGATCATGATGTTCTACACTAACATTCATGCTGCTATCCAAGCTTCTCTTCTCTTTTGATCTGTCATGAGGTTCTTTTCTGTTTTTCAGAATCACCTGACTGTTGAATGTGGCTGTCTGACTGTTAGTATTTATTCCTGAAAATTCTTGACGATATTGCTTTTCTTTTTCTGTGACAAATATTTCATCATCATACAAGTTAGTCTCTGTCACTTTTGAAGAAATGTCTACAGTTTCATCTTCATTAGTCTCTGATGTACTTCGAGATCGCCGATGGCCTAAAAACTTAGTATTGGTCAGGGACTGAAACTTAGGCCAGGAAAGCCTGTCTTTTTTTGAACGTTTTTTCTTATGTTCTCTTCTTCGGACTGTTTGTTCTTCAGACTTTTCAGATATTATGGTAGAATCATCCTTATCCTAACAGGGAAAAGACCAGAATCACTGTTATTAGGTTATAGTCAATTTAAAGACATATGTGTTTATATTACATATACAGTACATACGAGACTTCCCATTGAGCTCATGCCCGAAGGTAAAACAAATCTTAATGTCTGAATTGAGTTTTAAAACTTTGGCATGTGTAGTGTACATATCACAACTCCTTAAGTGTATCCAGGTAAATTATACCTTTTTTTTCCCAGGATAAATTGAGTATTTATTTGGGTAATATACAGTATAGTAATGGATATCTACTGTTTTTTTTATTATTATTATTAAAGGAAACTTTATTGGTTGAACTGGATGGACTTGTGTCTTTTTCAACAAGACTAACTATGTAACTATGAAAACTTCAAAAAAATAAAAATATGTTTTCTAAATTTAGCAGTAAACTTCTTGCAATTACCATGACCCACCTCCAAAAATACCCTTGAAATAAATTCTCTTATGATTGCACATAGGTGTGTATTATTTGTTGTTTTTACTCATATGGCCAAGAAACAATGGCGAGTGGGCATTTTTTTAATCCTACGTAAACACGCTGATAATGCTAAAAAACAAAACAAAAAAAAACACTGACCCTGACCTTTGACCGTGACCCTGATCCAGACTCTGACTTAGATCAAGCCCTGATCTGGCTATTTTATATTTGTGTATTTATGTATTTATTTTCACACCCACTTTTTATTGTTTCCATGTTTCTCCTCTGACTAGAAGAAAAAAAATCCAATGTATCCTTTACTCAATTCAGAGGGGAAAACTGTACAGGGATGGATTTCATTGAGGGATCACTGTGATAACAAATCACAGGCTGTCACTGATCATGTGATCGAAAGCCAGTCCTTCCAGTTCCCAATCACTTCCAGCACAAACCTGTGGCTCCTAGGAAGAAGGCCTACTTCCATGACAAGGCATGTACAGTATGTGTGAGTTTGGCGTAAATGGGTCAACAATTACCTTTTTCACCTGTTTCATACACGGTTGCTTTTACTCATGTCCTAAGTTGTATGTAGAAATAATAATTCTTAAGGATTATTTGTAAAAGAGTAGATAGTTCTACCCTAATAATTATCTCCAATGCAAAACCAATTTTTATGGGTCTTTATTTAGCATGCCTATTACATGCAATATAGATACACTCCCTAAAAGGGCAGAAGAGAAGTGGTTTTGTGATGGGTTTACCGGTGAAAACCAGTGAGTTACCAGGTGAAAATAAAGGAAAAAAAGCCTTAAAAAAGAAAGAAAACAAATGTAGCCACAACATTATGGTTAGTAGCCAATGATAACACTGAGCCAAATTAACATAAAAATTAAAAGGTAAATTAAACCAACAGCAGCTACTCAAAACAACTTATCTAAGACCCCTTTTACAATGGGTCGTTTTGCAGGTGTTACAGTGCTAAGAATAGCGCCGCAAATCTGATGGTAAAGCGCTGACGACGCACCTCCTGCCCCAGTGTGAAAGGGGCCTAGAGTAGTAATGTTTTATTAAAAGCATAAAAACCGTAAGAAAATCACTCACATTTTAAAAATGCCAGTGGACCTCACACCATCCAAAGATGCCTGTAGACTTCCACAAGTGTGTGTGTTGATGTCAGCGATCAATGAGTTTTGGCATATTGCCTTTGTCAGTTGTATTAATAAAATATTACTCAACTTTTGGAAGCTTTTTAATTCTCTTTTTGGGTACTCACTTTAAGTGCTTGAGTAGTCGAATATGTCAGTGTCATGGTAAAGGTTGCTAACAGCTGTGACTTATATAGTCGGTCTGACAAATTGGAAAAGGAGTCACTACTGGTGGATATATTGATGATGGTGGGTGAGAATTTTTGGCTTTTGTTTGGCTTTTATATTTCCTTTTTTATTAACATTACTACTCTATGGGAAGCTATTTTATTTCTTTTGGGTACTTACTCCAACTTCCTGCGTTAGGACAGATATATCAGACTTATAGTACAACGATCTAACAGCTGTGATGTATACAGTTGGTCCGTTAGAAGATATATGGGAGTTGTCAGAATATGATAACACCAAATGTGCAATTCAATCTTCTTACAATTTGGAGGGCATGTTATTTGGCAAGCGTGATTCTATGAGATGGTGGCACATGTGATGATTATCGCTTTAAGAAGTTTTAAATTTGAAGTCACATATTCAACTTATTTGGACACTTTATGATTTAAATAGAGAATTTTTATTTATTTACAAGTTGTGTTATCTTTACTCATTGCACTGGATGGACACTTATATATATATATATATATATATACACACACACTATATTGTCAAACGTATTACGACGCCTGCCTTTACCCACACATGAACTTTAATGGCATCCCAGTCTTAGTTTGTAGGGTTCGATATTGAGTTGGCCCACCCTGTGCAGATATAACAGCTTCAAATCTTCTGGGAAGGCTGTCTACAAGGTGTAGCATTGTGTCTATGGGAATATTTGACCATTCTTCCAGAAGCGCATTTATGTGGTCAGGCACTGATGTTGGATGAGAGGGCCTGGCTCGTAGTTTCCGCTCGAATTCATCCCAAAGGTGTTCTATCAGGTTGAGTCTGTGCAGGCCAGTCAAGTTCCTCCACCTAAAACTTGCTCATCCATGCCTTTATGGACCTTGATTTGTGCACTGGTCCAAATCATTTGGTGGAGGAGGGATTATGGTGTGGGACTGTTTTTCAGGGGTTGGGCTTGGCCCCTTAGTTCCAGTGAAGGGAACTCTTAAGGCGGCAGCATACCAAGACATTTTGGACAATTTCATGCTCCCAACTTTGTGAGAACAGTTTGGGGATGGCCCCTGTTCCAACATGACTGCGCACCAGTGCACAAAGCAAGGTCCATAAAGACATGGATGAGCGAGTTTGGGGTGGAGGAATTTGGGGGTCCTGACCTCAACCTGATAGAACACTTTTGGGATTAATTAGAATGGAAACTGCAAGCCAGGTCTTCTCGTCCAACATCAGTGCCTAACCTCACAAATGTGCTTCTGGAAGAATGGTCAAAGTTAAAGCTGTTACAGCTGCAAAGATTGGACCAACTCAATATTGAACCCTACGGACTAAGACTGGAATGCCATTAAAGTTCATGTGCATGAAAAGGTAGCCATCCCAATACTTTTGACTATATAGTGTTCATATATATATATATGATCTACATCTTTACTTAATACGACTCAAGTAATACAGAGAGGATTGTACCTGTATTGTCTTCTCTTTCTTGAGTTGTACAATAGACTGCATTTTTTCTCTGTCTTCTTTTCCCAGCTTACGCTTCAGCTGGAACTCCACTCTGTACGCCTCAGAATCCTGCAGGATCTTTATGGCATCTTCATATGTGATCTTGTCAAAATAGATTGTCGCGCTTAGTAGCTGATCTCCTGCAGGGTGATGACAATAACTATGTCATTTTTATTGTCTTTTTTTAACAAAAAAAATTCTTGCCCGTAAAATGACAAATAATAGTGTTACCTTCTTTAATACAGAAGATATTTGAATGCTGAGATTGTTTTGTGACTTGTGAGACGGTAATGCCTTCTGTGCCACCTCCAGTTATAGTGAAGCCTTTATCATTAGGTTCCAATTCGGCGCATAAAGTCACCTCCATTGGCTCCTAAAAGATAAAAAAAAAAGTTGAATTATCTAATCATTTTTATTCTAAAAGCATCCATAGACATAATAAGAGTGACTAAGCTAGTGGGTTGTTGTAGATCATTGGTCAAGCAGCTTAGAAAACCACATCTACACTCTTTTCTGTTTGAGAATTCAAGTCAAACAGTCTTTTTAGATACGTCATCTACTGTAACTGTCTCTACACCAGGAGATGCTAAAAGGGCCAGCCCAGCCCAGCTGCTGTATTCGAGTATTCCCTGATATTCCGAATGTTATGTATAGTATATGAAATTACAGCCCTAGTTAATGTGGAGCTTCAGCCCCTCCACCAAAAAACGAAAAGTCAGCAAATACTGTAGCTGCTGACTTTTCCTATTAGGGCACTTACCTATCTAGGGATCCTGCAGTGTTCCCACCCAAGCCGATTCTTCAATTGGCTCTCGGTGTTGGTGCCGCCATCTTGGGTAAGGGAAACTGTCAGTGAAGCTTTCACAGCTGGTTTCCTACTGTACATGCGCGAATAGCGTTGCACTTTCTCAATGGGTCAGCCGTGGCAAACTCAGCAGGAAATGGGAGAGGGTACCTGTCAAAACCAGGTACCCGCTCCCCCTGCTCCCCACAAGGTGTCAGATTTAGCACCGGGGGGGGGGGGCAGACAATCAGAGCTTCCCCTTTTAGGTTAAGAAATAATTAAACCCAAGGACAATATATTATTCTGTTTTACACCTTTAACCGCTTCAGCCCCAGAAGAATTTAACCCCCCCCTTCCTGACCAGAGTAGTCTGCGATTCGGCACTGTGTCACTTTAACTGACAATTGCGCAGATAAGCGACGTTGCACCCAAACAAAATTAACGTCCCTTTTTTCCCACAAATAGAGCTTTCTTTTGGTGGTTTTTGATCACCTCTGCCGTTTTTACTTTTTGCGCTATAAACACAAAATTTTGAAAAAAAAGCTATATTTTTTACTTTTTGCCATAATAAATATCCCCCATAATATATAAAAAAACTTTTTTTTTCTCAGTTTAGGCCAATATGTATTCTTCTACATATTTTTGGTAAAAAAAATCACAATAATCGTATATTGATTGGTTTGCGCAAAAGTTATAGCGTCTACAAAATAGGGGATAGTTTTATGGCATTTTTATTATTAATTTTTTTATATATTTTTTTAGTAGTAGTTTAGTAGTAGTGCCTAGTTTACTAGTAAAGTACTTGTTTACACGGGCACTTCCCCGTTCTGCGGCTCCATGACACGATTGCTAGGAGACTGGCGGACATCGAGTTGACCGGTCTCGTGGGCACGGTCACCCTGTAAAATTAAAGGGGATGTACAGGTATGCCCATTTGACCGCCACTACCATTGTGCCGACGTATATCGGTGTGCAACGGTCGGCAAGTGGTTAACCTAAATCAAATACGTGCAATTAAAAATAGGACTTTCAGTGCTCATCCATCATATATACATTTTTAAGCAATACATTTGTGTTATTTATTTATTACAGGTCTTTATATAGCTCTGGCAATTAATGCAGTGTTTTACATACAGTATATATTGTACATTCAGATCAGTGCCTGCCCCCAAGGAGTTTACAATCGGCGTTTAATTCCCTAATTCTCATTCATACTAACACATACTAGGGTCATTTTAGACAGGAGCAAATTAACCAATCAGCATGTCTTTGGAGTGTTGGTGGAAACGAGAGTACCCAGAGGAAACCCACACAGACAGAGAGAGAACATGCAAACTTCAGGCAGGTAGTGCCATGGTTGCGATTCGAACCAACGACAACAGTGCTGCCAGGCAGAAGTTAAAACCGCTTAGCCACAAAAACATCAACCAATTTTATAAAGGTGCCTGGTGCACAAGAAATCTACAATCCCAATACTGGTGCTATAAAGTGCAAAACACCTTATGGGGTTGATTTACTAAAACTGAAAAGTGCAAAATCTGATGCAGTTTTGCATAGAAACTAAACAGCTTACATTTTTTTTTTTTTGTCAAAACCTAATTGATCAAGTTCAAGTCAGAAGCTGATATTGGCTACTATGCACAGCTGCACCAAATTTTGCACTCTCTAGTTTTAGTAAATCAACCCCTATATGTTTAAATTAAATCATAGAAGTATCCAATTCTTATAGTTTCTTATTGTCCAAAAGAAATGTGCCACAATCTTGATGTCATCCCACAGAGAGTGCCCATTCACCACTGGGTGGAAGAGGCTGGTGCTCCTATTGGCACCTGCCAATATGAGTTTAATGGATGCTTGTTTCTATATGCAATTTTAATAATCGGTTTTACAATATGCTAGTTTTGTTTTCCCTTCACCTTATGTGATTGGAATGCTCTTGAAAAGTGAGTTGGTGGGTCTTGGGTCAGAGTATCTGGTGAGTGGTCTGAGTAGCTGGTGGAAGATTCACAGGACAGGGTGACGTTTGTGGCAGCACATCACTTGAAATGCTATTCAAAATTGTGGCACATTTCTTTTGGAGAACAAGAGACTATAAGCACTGGACATGTCTATGATTTCCTATAAATGTATAATAAGGTTTTGTATTTTATAACATCAGCATTGTGATTGTGGATTTGTTGTGCACCAGGCACCTTTATGAGATGGGTTCATTTTTAACACAAATTTATTGCTGTTTGCACATGTATATAAGTTGGATAAGCACTTAACAGCACTTTCTAATTGCACATATATGAGTTAGGTTAATATATGATTTAAATTAATAGTGGAAAACAGAGTAATATATTATCCCGGGTTTATTACATTTTTCATTTTTAATTTGAACTAGCACTGTAATTTTATATATAAAACAGCCTTTTTGTTAGGCCTATAGGTCGCTTTAAAAATAGTTCTATAATTAGATTGCAAAAAAAGACACATATCTCCATCAAGTTTACCAAATAAAAAAATAAATACATGTAAAACCTGCATCCATAGAATGCACAGCTGATCTAGAGGAAGGCAAACAAATGTTCATAAAACATAGTTCAATCCCAACCACAACACTACCTGCCTGGAGTTTGCATGATCTCCCTGTGCCTGAGTGGGTTTCCTCCAGGCACTCCGGTTTCCTCCCACACTCCAAAGACAGGTAGGTTAATTGGCTTCTGTCCAAAATTGGCCCTAGTATATGAATGGGGACCTTGGATTGTGGGTTCCTTGAGGGTAGGGACCAATGTGAGTGTGCAACGTACAATGTACAGGGATTGGGACAATTGTAGACACTCACTCAGGTTGAACTGGATGGACTGGTGTCTTTATTCAACCTTACTAACTATGTAACTTGCTCCAGCAGGGAAAAAATTCCTTCCTGCTCCACTAAAGCAACTGGATATTCCCAGGATCAAGAGTATACAGTGTTATTATACGTATTACTCTTTTCCCCTAAATTCAGTGTCCACTTGCCATTTTCAATGACCATAAATGGACCACTTATATCTATATGCAAGATGATTATAGAGCCCTTTAAATGGTTCTTCTCAAAGGAGATTAAATTTAGTTCATGTAGCAGTTTTATTTTTTATTTTTTGACCAGCAGCACTCTTACAATGCTCTATGTTTAATATGGTTGCTTTAAAGCAGTGCATTCCAAAGTGAGCAATACTGCCCCCTGGGGGGACCTGGAATGATCCAGGGGGTGGTACTAGTCTTGAGTGCAATTGGGGTCCCCTTATTTAAATAAAAAAACAAGGGGACCAGCGGAGGCAGGCAAAAAGAAAGAAGAGAAGAGAAGATACATGTTTCATCTTTTGTGTAGCTTAAAGTTAAAGTTGTAGCGATTACTTGATTTTGCAAAAAAAAAAAACACACAAAAAAGTTGTATATCTGATCAGGAGTCAGGTCCGTAGAGATATAGATACAGAAAATAACGAAAATTTGTCAATGCATCTTTTGGTTTGTTCTCTTTAAAAAAGGTAGATTTGCAACTGTAGAGTCATTTTTTTTTCTTTTGAAAACTTTTTTTTTTTCTGAAAAGGGAGCAGTAAGCCAAATACGTTTGGAAACCTCTGCTTTAAAGGCTTCAAGAAAGCTGCTTGAAGTTTACCCAAAGGGATTGCAAAGGCCTTGCGAAAGTCATCTGCACACATTGCTCCCAATCTGAAGCCTGTATGTACAAGACCTTACACTAACCCTACTAATTATTAAACATTTGGAAACAAGTTAAGACAACACATCTTTCCACAGACAACCTAAATGGATTGAGAATAAATCTACAGCTGGGTAAAGTGATCCTAATGGTCCGGATGGTACATCTTTCCAGACATTCATAATAAATTGTACGTACATCTGAGTCCATCATCTTTGCAAAAGGATGTGAGGTTCGTATAATGGACGTCTTCCTTATACTGCTGGAATGTTCGGAGTCTGCATATATGGAACTGCCCTGTGAAAACAAGCATACTGTTTTAAACATTTATCCCTCGCTAATATGAAAACTGTTACATACTGTAAATATACACAAGGAGTCTTTTGGCTTCTGCATTTGCGTTTCCTATGCATGCACAATGTATTTCCCCAAACACAAAAGCAGTGTGCTTGGGAAAATACTTACTATGCACAGGTAAATGCCAATGCAGAAGTAATCTGTATTTGCAAATGTACTTCCACATTCACTTGTATAAGTGGGTGTACGAGGCACTTATGGCTCCATGTACATAGGGCCTTAATCTGAACGGGACTCTCAGTGCATGCCAGCTCTCCTAGAAAAAAGATCAATAACAGCTCTTATCTTAGAGATTCATTAAATCCCAACTGAACCTTCTGTTTGAATAAGCACATTCCATTTTCCAGTCGATACATGTTAGTTTGGTGACAACAAGGCCACCCTCTTAGTGAATTTCAGCCAGTTTATCAGGAACTGTTTGAAATCGGCATAGTGTGTGGCCCTTGAAATGGTGATCTAGATAAGATCCTTCTACAAGCTGGGTACAAATGGATTTTTCGATTAAATTAGGGAGTACCCAGTGGACTGAATGAAAGTTTTACCTATGTACCATTTCAAAAGTAAAGTTATAGTAAAAAAGATTTGATCGGCCATTGAAATTATTTGGCCTGTGGCCAAGTGTCTGTGTTAAAATGAGAAAAGAATTGAGGTATCACAAAATAAATCAATAAATAAATCTAAGATACTAAATAGAGAAAATGACAAATTAATATTTTTCTTTTGTTTTTAGATATGTATATAAATAGAATCTTGGAAAAATATATTGTCAATTCCATTAAAAGGTAAATCAACTGTAAAGTATAAGGTAATGAATTGATAGGATTCAATTTAATGAGGTTTAATACAATTGTAGATGAATTTTAGGTTAATTTATGTGTTTTAACAAAGAGATAAGAAATATGAGGAAGAGTCTGGATAGAGAGCAATAAACAAAGAAGGAACTACAAAATTATGTTGTGCCAATGTGGATGGCGTTCGTCACGTGATGACGTAATGTGTGTGCAGATGTCCACGTGTAGAAGAGCTTATACATAGGGGAGGCTGTTTAGAAGATGGATCATTTGGCTGTATGTTTGCACAAAATGCACTACCACTTGTAACTAACCACTTTCAACCTGATGAAGTCACAACTATTGGTCATTAATTGAGAAGAAAAGACTGGATATTGGTAAAGGTAGTAACAGATAGAAGATCTAACGGGGATATGAAGTATAGAAGTAAAATAATAAAAATAATAAAAACAAATTTAGTGGTGGTAAGAAGCAAGAAGAAGACAATGTCTAAATGAAGATCTATAAAAAGAGAGAAAAACAGAAAAAGAATATATATATATATCCTCTATTCTTTTTATTGTTTATATATATATATATATATATATATATATATATATATATATATATATATATATATATGAATTAAGAAAAATGAAAAAATTGTTACATTTAGTTATTAAAGGAATAGGGATGTGATAGATTACCAGTATATTGTGAAAGTAATTAGCACAGTTTCCATCAACAGAAAGCAGTGTGTATGAGATGCAGATGTTTGAATAATTTACAGATATAGAAATATATATTAAACTAATTTATTTTAAGTTTTAGTAAGTCCCCTTTCACATATGTGGTCCATTTGTCCATTTTTCATCCATCCGTTGACGGATGAAAAACGGACATCAATGCATTTCTATGGAAAAACTGATGTAAATGGATCATCCATTTACATCAGTTAAATAAACAGTTCGTATGTGTGAAAGGGGCATAAAGCATACGTTTTAGTTTCTAGTAGGCAAAATTCTGGTTGCATCCAGTTGTAAAAATCTTTAAAGTAATTAATTTGTCACAATGATACAATAAATACACAATAAAATAAATATAGGATTGTGTATGTATATACCGCACCCTGGTTGTTCTATAATTCCTCCAATATAATTTATGGAGGCAAATATTAAAAAGATAAAGTATATAAAATTTAAAAACGGATTCATAAATGGCAAATAAAATATGAAAAAGGTGCTTGTACAAATTATGAATTATGGAATTCATCTACTAATACATAATTACTGGATACAGGGATCACAATGTGATATTTTTAGTGCCAGTGGCCAACTCCTCTCAGAACTCAAATTTCAAGTTTTGACTCAGAATTACTTCAGAATCCAGAATAATAGTGAATGTAGAAGCAGAGGTGAATCACTTTTGTCTGATATGAAAATGGCTGAAAGGGATTAGGGTTTTAAATATCAGGGAAGCAAGCTCACTGTTTCTGACATACACTATACTACCAAAAGTATTGGGACACCTGCTTTTACACGCACATGAACTTTAATGTCATCTCAGTATTAGTATGCTGGGTTCGATATTGACTAGGCCTCCACCCTTTGCAGCTATAACAGCTTCAACTCTTCTGGGAAGGCTGTCCACAAGGTTTAGGAGTGTCTATGGGAATTTTTGTCTCCATACAGATACTAATATAAATAATGCCCGTGGCTTTTCCCTACATGCACCTCCTAATATATATAATGCTCGTGGCTTTCCTCTCCATACGGCTACTACTTGTTAACAACAACCACAATATATAAATTTCATTGTAGTAACACTGTCAATGTTTTGTACATTCTGAATGAAGTGCAGTAGAGCACAACCACTAAGCTAATTGACTTGTTTACTAAACATGTTTCTGAATACATCACTTACCTCCGGGTCTATATAACATTCATTTACAGCATATTCATATACAGGTGATGATCCTTGAGGTCTAGGTCTCACATTTTCAAACTCGACTTCTATGGTCTATAACGAGAAAAATCCCAAGATAAGAACAATGAAATCTGAAAAGTTTGGTACAAATCAGACTCATTCATGTTTATTCCACATCCATATGTCACCAACATACTGTTTAGTGTTTTACAGAGTACCTTCAATAATTCACATCAATTCCCGCCCCTGAGGAGCTTACTGTCTAAGCTCCTCTCTGTCTAAGTCATACATACAATTATATGGTTATTCATACATATAGACATTTAATCTAGGGCCAATTTACTCAGACTGGTTAACTTTTGTTCAACTTTAGGAAACCTATTCAAACAAATGGAGGACTTATCTCCAACCTAAAAATTGCAGGAAAGTGTACAAAAATCATGTATTTATAATGCCTAATTGCAGTGTTTTCCTTTCCATTATTTTTTTTTATAAATAATGATTAATATTTTTCACTTGCAATTTGCCTTTGAACATACTAGAAAATGTGACTACTCTTGTAAGAGTCAACTTCTGAGCACAGCCCCTCACCCTTCTTGTATGCTTTTGCCCACTCCTCTTCTGGGAACGTGTGATTCATAGGCAAGAGCATGAGCTCAGATGGATTCCTAAGAACAGACCAGGCCATGTGCTTGGATCAGAACACATATGTTGGCCAGAGCAGGTTGCATAGCAAGATCAACAAGAGAAAACATGGCTTTAAGAAGGGTTTCTAACCATTTAATTACAGGGTCCTTGAACACTGGCCATACTCAACAGGAACATTATAGGTTTTATGGCTGGGTTTTATAGAGGAACTGTGCATTGCTTCAGGAATCCCCTCTCAGTAGGGTATTACTGAGCAAAGTGGAGAAACAAAGATTTTATCTGGATAGGGCCAGTCATGTACAGAACAGGCTCAAAGAGCAAGTGTACAAGGAACGTTTTGACCAGCTAGGCATTTTTGAGAAGTCAAGACTGGTGAATTTTGGCCAAAATGATGCAAGTTTCTCCAGCGCAAGACAAGAATCTACTGCCTCAGTAAAGACAGAGATAATTTCCTTTACCTTGGGAGAGATATCGGCCGACTGGGTATCATCCTAAGTAGAGCCCTTGGAGTTAAATGTGGAGCCCTCCTACCTCTCTTCAGGGAGCATTGAAATTGCAAGATGAGAATCAGACAGAGACAGTCTCAGGAGAGCCTTTAACAGAACAGACAGTCTTTCCATAATATTTGACATGGTGGCTGAGAATTTTTCTCTGGATAAAGGAGCAGAAAAGAACAAAGGAGGTCTCTGAAGAGAGCATTAACTGACTGATGGCAGTGGCTATTGGCCCATTCTGGAATGTTAGTTGACTGTGAGCGACTGACCTATCCCCCCGGCAGTTATATAATCCTCCAATGAAGTGAGGTAGAACTACCCCAAAGGATTACTCATGCAGATGTACTGTGGAGCTGGAAGAGGAATGCCGTCTTTGATCTCTGGAGACAGAGGGATCCCAGAAAAACATCCAGGGATCTCTGTGCCTCTATGCAATGAGGGGGGTGGGAGTGAAGAAACATCTTCTTCCTGTGCCAGCCACTGTGTACTGTGTGGAGGAGCAACCATGCAAAAGAAATGGCACCAGTAAAGGGAAAGTTTGAAACCCACCTCAGGCTGCAACCAAAACTGCGCAGCCCAGCACCGCAGTACACACCTTGGAAGGCAGAACTCTTGAGGTGATATCTCAGGCTGGCTTCTGGATGCAGGCAGCTGCCAAGTAGGCAAAATCCCGTCACACCAAATTAACACCTAAGGGATTGCTGTAATGGCACCATGGGCTCCCTGGGCATAGGGAATAGCTCCAAATAACCAGAGTATCTTCTCCACTCCAGCTCTTTGCCCTCTTGGTGAAGATATCCCACAAGGGGGTCGTCAGTGACAGGATAACTCCAGGCTGCAGTGTCGCAGCCCTGTTACTGTATGACACCCTACAGCTAATTCAATGCATTGCACCACGTGTCAAGGTGAAAGCCCACACAAGGTTCAGTGCCTGAAGCACCATTAGAGGCTGGCCCCGCATCTTATTCCTGGTATGGTCCCCCAAGACGCAGATGAGGAGTCAATCGGTCCAGAGAGCTGAATATGGAAGTTGCAGTGGCTTTGAGCACTTTCAGACTTGAAAAGGGAATCATTAGCTAACAGGTTAGTAAGGAAAAAAGTAAAATAACAAAGGAAATTGTTTACTTCTCTCAGAGCAGAGAAAGAGCAGAATATATTGACCTCTGTTCAAGCGCCCTGTCAGATAAAAGCTGATCAATCAGCGGCTGCAGCACTGATCTGTGTCCTTTGACAGAGGGGGAGTCTCCTTGCTGTCAGAATACAGTAGCACAATGAGGAGAAAAGTAGTGTTGCAGTCAATGAAAATATATTTTCTTATTTCGTATTATACTTTCTTAATCATACATTATAGGACTTAGAGGACACTTAAACTGGCCATACATGATTCCACTTTTTTTGTTCAGCTAGGGGGCTGAATGAAAAAAACTGAGCAGGTTCCCCATCAACACATCTAGGGTGGAATAGGGAACCGACTCAATGAAAGATATATTTTCATTGAGTGCAACACAACTTTTGGCAAGATGGAAGTATTTCATAAGGTGTGGTGTATTTAATTCTGAAGAATATTGGCACAATGACTTTATACAGTTGCAGTGTAAATAGAATTTGATTTTGTTTCTCATGTCAGTCTTACATTAATATACAAATTTATTATACATCTAGGTTCTCTAGGCTGAAAGTTGTATTTCCAGCAACCACCACTGGGTGTCTCCCAGCAGCCTGCAGGTTCCTGCAATAAGTTCCACCTGGGAGGGTACTTAAGTCCCATGTCTGCTATTGGAATTTGTGCAAGTGTTTTGATTGCCTTGCTTGCTGTCAGACCCATCCTGCTCTTGAGCTATCCTTGCATCCTGTTCCCTATCTGCTGCTCGCCTTGTTCCTGTACCCTGTCCTGATTCCCCCTTTTTCTTGCATTATCCATTACCCTTGCTTCCCATATTGTACATATTTGCACATATTGTATATAGTTAGTTTGCATAGTCTCTGTTACTTAGGCATTTTTTGGTTGTGGGTCACTTGTTGTTTATGTTCACTATTTGCTGATGTGTGCGTGTCTTTCTGCTTTCTGTTAATAAATTGATTTCATTATACATTGTTTGGTCCCAGCTTCCTTGCGTAGCTGCATATATCTGGTCATCTCAGCTCCGTGCCCCTTGATGATGTAATCTATTACGAAACACGTAGGGTGGTCGCGACGCGCTGACGTCACCTTGTGTCTGTAGACGAACGCTCAGGAGGAACGAGTTTGTCTGAGTGTGTATCGGCCGATGCACCAGACTAGAGGCTCTTTTGAACTTATTCTTGTAAGTGTTATCCCTTTTTTTTATACAATAAATACGTGTGTTTTACACTATCGGAGCTCTTTTGTTTTTTATGTTGCAACGCCAACATCCGTTCGGACCAACGGTTGTGTGACCGGAGAGCACCAAAGGGGTGTCCACTGTTTGGAGGTTGCACATTACAAGGGAACTTTGGGATTGTGTGGGGATCTGGGAGATCCACTATTGTTGCAGGCTCTCTATGACCTTCTGTAACGGGGGGGGGGGGGGGTCATAGACATCTGGTAAGCAGCCAATCTTTACGTTTCTGGTGGTGGATCAGTCATAGCACCTATATACGAAGATTTGTTCACGGATGGACTTCATTTAATTTACATTTTTATATCTTTTCACAGGTGTTTTTTATATATATTTTTTATATGGACTTGATTAATTATTTTTTTTATACTATTTCCACACGGTGTGGATTCATAATTTTTTCTTCTATATATTTTTGAATAATTAATATTATGCTTATTTTTGTTTTCTGATGAATAACACATCTGTTCACTACATGTGGGATTATATACAATTAATTGATGTACTTAACCGTATTGTGATTTACAGTTGTAGATGACACAATTGTTTGGGTACATTTTTTTCACAAAATTTCCTGAGAATTTCTTCACACAATGTTTTGCACATTGTTAATTTGGGTCTAGCGCAGCTCTGTAGTTTTTAGTCTGGTCATCTCAGCTGCTGACTCCTGACACCTTCATACAAATGTGAATAAGGTAGTGATACAATCCTGATCAAGTCCCTTGTGGGTACACGCTCACCTTATGAATTGACCCTCATTAGGAAGGTCTTTTTGTGGCTTTCGTCCCAGTTCACACTGGTGCCATGCGGCAAACCCTGCAATTCAGTGTCGGTTCCTGCATCGCACCTGAATCGCATACCGGTTCACACTGACATCTGCGAACCACTGGGCATGTCAATGTAAAGTTAATGACATCCCCAGATCGGTTTGCAGATGGTAGTATGAACTGTCAAAGGTGCAGTGTGAACTCCCATGCTATCCGTTTCCAATGCGGACCATAAAAGGGTCCTGCACCATTTTGGTGTAAATGTGATGGGATTTCAGCCATCCAGTTTGTATGACTGAATTTGCATCGCACAGACATTGCATGTGATCTTCACAGCAATGAGGTGCGAATCACATGCGATGTCTGTGATTGCAAAAGTGTGAACCCAACCTTAATAAAATCAATTGGACTCCATTAAACCCAGCTGGACTCTCCCTGGGCTCTAACAACCCCCCCAACCCCAAATTCTCACTTGGTAAACACAGACTTCTTCTCAATTTAGGTAATAAAGCATGGATCAGTCATTTTTAGCAATATAAGAAAGAAGAAAAGGCACTTACATAATAAATGAATAAAATCACCCAAAATCACTTTAAAAACATTCCAATGCTGCTTGGGTGGTTGGCTCTAACATTGGTAATATACAATTACCTTCTTTTTTGAGCGCTGATCCATGCTTTATCACCTGAGCTGAGAGGAGCGTTGGATTTACTGAGCACTATTTTGATTTAGTTGTTTTTTTGGTATATGAATCAGCTCAGGATATTTCTATATGCTTAGACTGAGTGGTTTTTCACTTTTGTGCTTGCAGGCAGTGCACACAAAACAGACATTGCTAGGAGCAGGCGGAAGACATTTTTTGATAGAAGAGACTTTGCCTGTTTTCCTCCTAGCATTTTATTTTTTATTAATGTTGTACACTCCTAGCTCATTGATCTGGCAAGTATGCAGAAAAAGACTAGTGATTCTGACTTTCCTCATTTGCAGGTTAGTGTAGCTACACCCTGTAATACTTACCTCCTTCAATGGCCCAACGTTCCTTGCCGACACTGGTGTCTTCTGCCTGGCTTCTTCGAGGTGCAGGTCTCATCTGCAATAAAAAGCCTGTCTGCTCACATTTTTTAAAAGTGGAACTTTAGTTCCACTTTATAGCGGGATTCCGCTGCCGTTTTTTTTTTTTACCTGTGTCGCTGGTGGGCGATTCCTACGGTGTCTTTGCAGTCACGATCGGCGTCTTTTTAACCCCCGGCGTGACGATTTTATTGCTAAGGAAAACTTTAAAAAAAGCAGTCCGGCGGTTTCCATTTTCACTGTGGGCGTTTGAAGCCCACAGGCATTTACTTCCTGGATGCGATGACGCTGAGCTCCCAGCATCCACCGCTCCATCTCGCACATGCTCATTGAGTGTCCTCTTTGTTTTCCTTCCTCTTGCCTCGTGTGCTATAGTGGTAATGGCAGATAGAGCTGCCTGCCCACTTTCAAAATGGCAATTTCGGACACACCCTCGTCACGTGACCGGCATCCTCCTTTCGAAATCTCACAAGATTTCGGCATGACTATGTCCCCCACGGATTCCTGGGAAATAGCTAAAAAAGTTCCCAGGGACCATTGCGAAGCCGATAAACACGCCTACTCCCACGGGAGGAGAGCCCAGAAGTCGGCATAAACATTAAAAATAAAAGGTAAATACTGCATATTATTTTATTTCAATGGTCATAACTGCATCTATGTTTCAAAGCCATTTGAATAAGATAAACTTGCAATTTTCTGTACAAAACCGCTTTAAGCCAGCAAAAGAGCTAGGTGGGAATCATTTTCAGAAGGAAGTCTGCAATGGCATCTCCCATATTCTTCCCATGACAGGTTTACTTTACCATTACAATATATATGATTCAACCACCCAGAGACTTATATATTGGCTGCTTGATTTTTAACATTTAATCTTGGCTCAGCCAACCATCCGCTTAGCTGACTGTAAAGTAGAGGCAGCAAGATATTCAAGCACCACTCAGGTGGGAACAATAGAACAAGAACTTGACTTCTTTCTTCAGGAGCAGCCAACAATTTGATTTCAACCAAAATTGATTTCAATTGTCAGGTTTATGCAAAATCTGTATATTTATGTGTTTTACATCTTACTTTTTGGGAGACATGTTTGGTCTGGTCCACGCGCTGTTTGTGAGTTAAGTGAGATCATCTTGCACATATACTGTATTATTTCCCTAGTTAAACAGTTGATCTACCCCCTTGTGGGCAACAGAAAGTAAATATATGTTGGTATCAATGGGCATGGCCTTCATTTCTTCACAAGTGGGTAACCAACCCAACCATGGCACTACCTGCATGTTCTCCATGTGCCTGTGGGTTTCCTCCGGGTACTTTGGTTTCCTCCCACAAAGACATGCTGGTAGGTTAATTGCCTTCTGTCTAAATTGGCCCTAGTATGTGTGTAGCACCCTCCTAGGTAGGAGCTAGGATAGTTAGATAAATGTCAGTGTGTCAGTGTTTATTTTTGACAGGTAGATTTAGTTGCCACACTGTAGTCAGGGTGGCTGTTATTTGGTGGAGGTAAAAACATAGTTTGGCCCACTGTACTCAATGAGCTGCAATTGTTTAATCAGATCTGATCTGTGTGCTCTGCTGCTGCTAGTCTGCTGGATAGCTCCCTCTGTATCCGTGCAACTTAAGAAGTTTCTGGCTGATAGGTGTGGAGCTATGCATATAGTAGCATGAATATTGATACAGTCCTGACCTATACCAGAGAGGCAGGCTCTGATGGTGGGCTGGGAGACTGTATTTATTCTTGGAGCATACAGAGCTCTGGGTCTTGTCCCAGAGTGGAGGAGTCCAGCCTTTTGGGGGGGGGGGGGGCATTTCAGTTTCAGGCTGCCATGTGGAGGCCTCAGCTGGGCAACCTGAGGGAGGAATGCTGAGACCCAGGTGCTTGGAAGATCCTGAATGAGGGGAGCTGTCTGCGATAGATCTGTCTGGTATCACTGGAGGGCATCAGCTTGGAAGATTGGAAGGGGGCATTCATCTGTCCTTGTGAGTACAGACGTTGCTGGATCTTGGAGACCTTGTGCTCTAGAACCCCTTTAGTGCCTAGTTACAGTCAGCTGTGGGTCTATCAAAGAGGACACCAGCTGGTGTCCTGAAGAGCTATGTTCAGACACTTTCCTACTTAAAGGTACTTAGCTCTGCTGACTCCACTACTACTACTTAAGCTAAAAGGAAGATTTAGTCTGTCAGTGTACATGGTTCTTATTCTTGGAGTATCCTAGCAGTTCCCTTATACCTATCCAAGTTCTCCAGAAATAGAAACAACAAAAACAACAACCCCAAGCCGAGTCTTTGAAAGAGTGAATGAGACTGTTGTGTGCTTGGCTGCAGAGCTGAAGTTGGGAAGACCTGGACAGTACTTCCTGTGCCTCCTACGGGAGTAGCACTTAAAGTGTATGTATGAATATGAGTTAGGGGCCTTAGATTATAAGCTCCTTGAGGGCAGGGCCTGATGGGAATGCAATAAGTACAATATATATGTAAAGTTCTGTAAATTTATGGTGCTATATAAGTACCTGAAATAAATAAATAAACCAGGAGTAGGCAGATATACATGAACTGAGAAGGTATATTGAGCAAATACCTGTGAAATCTGTAAATGTGGCTGTCAATGAATCGGATTTGTTATTGTTTTATTAGATTTTATTAGGTTATAGCTAGTATGTTTTATAGCTTGTAAGACATTTATACAGCATGAAAATGTTTTCGAGGTGTGTGATATAGGTGTTACCCTAAGCAACGGCACAGAAACCCCAGGTAAACTTCTGTTCACATCAATCCAACAAAACATAGTAAAACCATTTTAATACCGTGTCGTCGTCTTCCAGATCTCCATCTGGCTCTTCTGACTTCAAGGGCTTTTGTGAAACTAAAACATAAAAAAAAATATTATTAATATATTGTTTTTATAAGAGACAACTCATTTGTACATTGCAAAGTATTAGGTTCCACTGTGGTGTAGCTCCCTTAATCGCCAGACCAGAAAGAAACAAGGGCTCCTTCCCTTCAATCTGAAGTGGTTTGGCCAGTGAGCAAGTGGTCCTGTAAAATCAGCTGTTTTATTTGACCTGTTGCTGGAAAGCTGTGGCCAGTGACAGGCTTGCTGGTTTGATATGAACCCGACTGTTTAGCATAAAAATATTTGATCTAATAACGTTTTTCTTTATTTTTATAATTCAATTTTTACAAATTGTTTTTACATTTAGGACAAACCATACAACACTGTACAAAAAGATATGTAAAGACAAAGAAAAACATTAAAGAGTAGACTGTATATATACCCTTTAAATTTTGCTCTTCTACCTTAAATCACTTTTCTCGATTATATAGTTTATCTAATAAACCATTCTATACAATATTTAGAACCCACAATCCCCACCTCATCCAATAAAAAACAAAAAGGGGGAAGGAGGAGAGGTAAGGGGGAAGGGCAGGAAGCGGAGGCAAAAGAAGGGCACAATCAAAAAAAAAAAAAAAAAGATTAAAAATACATTTATAAAAAAAAAAAAAAAAATGTGTATGGAACCTACCAACAATGATAGGGGAAGAAAAAACGAAAACAAAAAAAACCCCCCAAACAATCTTTTTAAGACCCCTGTAAAAGAGAACGTAATCCCTTCCTATGTTATGTGCAATCATGTATCTGTTATAAGTGCATTACACGCGATCTAATAACTTACCACTGGATGGCAGCAAACAATAACAGACCATTGCAGAGTCGTGCGTGCATGTGTACATTTCCTTGATGATGTAATAATACTTTTGACCTCTGACACATCATAAGACGGGGAGGTTGATTTACTAAAGGCAAATATACTGTGCACTACAAGTGCACTTGGAAGTCCAGTTGCTCTAGATCTGAGGTGAAGCTCTGAAATGAGGGGAAACTGCTGTTTTATATCATCCAATTGTCCTTGCATGTTCCCTTCAGATCTAGAGCAACTGCACTTATACACACGATCGGAATTCTTGTCGGAAAAAGTTCTGATGGTTTTCCCGATGGAATTCCGCTCAAACTGTCTTGCCTACACACGGTCACACCAAATTCCGACCGCCAAGAACGCGGTGACGTACAACATGTACAATGGGACTAGAAAAAGGAAGTTCAATAGCCAGTAGCCAATAGCTTCCGTCTCGTAGTTGAATCTGAGTATGTGTGAGTATTTGCGCATCGGAATTGCATACACATGATCGGAATTTCCGATAGAAAGTTTTTTCCATCGGGAAAATTGAGAACATGCTATGAAATTTTTGCTGGTGGGAATTCGGCCAGCTAAATTCCGATGGAGCATACACACAGTCGCATTTTCCCATTAAAAAGCTCTCATCTGTCTTTTGCTGGCCGAAATTCCAATCGTGTGTACACGGCATTACAGTGCACAGACTATTTTCTTTTAGTAAATCAACACCTTAATTAATAGAAAAAAAAAAAAAGACCTTACGCAAATATGTCAGCACTTAGATAATTTAGAAGCACAAATATATAGCTGACCATAAACTGCTAGAACTTCAGCTAATTCGGTGGAATCTGATGAATTTCTAACCATGAGTTCCAGCTTGAGACAAAAACACAAAAACACTTTAAGCAACAGACAACATGGATTCATGAAAGACAGAAGTTGTCAGACAAATCTGATTTCTTTTTATGAGGAGGTAAGTAAAACCTTGGACAGAGGGGTGGCGGTGGACGTGGTATACTTGGATTTTGCAAAAGCATTCGATACAGTTCCCCACACACGGCTCATGTGTAAGGTAAAGTCTACTGGTTTGGAAATATCAGTTTGTAAATGGATAGAAAATTGGCTAGAAGACAGAATTCAGAGAGTAGTGGTTAATGACTCTTACTCTGAATGGTCTTAGGTTATCAGTGGTGTACCCCAAGGTTCAGTGTTGGGACCCTTACTTTTTAACATCTTTATAAATGATATTGGATCTGGGATCAAAAGTAATATTTCTGTCTTTGCAGATGACACCAAGCTATGCAGTGGAATAACGTCTTTACAGGATGTCTCCAATTTACAAGCCGACCTCAATACACTGTCTAATTGGGCGACTATGTGGCAGATGAGGTTTAATGTTGATAAATGTAAAGTTATGCACTTGGGGCCTAAGAATATGCATGCATCATACATGCTAGGGGGAGTACAACTGGGGGAATCCATAGTGGAGAAGGATCTGGGGGTTTTGGTAGACCATAAGCTCAATAACAACATGCAATGCCAAGCTGCTGTTTGCAAAGCGAGCAAAGTCCTTTCTTGTATTAAGAGAGGTATGGACTCCAGAGAAAGAGATATAATTTTGCCCCTGTTCAAATCATTAGTAAGACCTCACCTGGAATATGCCGTTCAGTTTTGGGCACCAGTTCTCAAAAAGGATATCGGGGAACTGGAGAAAGTGCAGAGAAGGGCAACCAAACTGATAAGAGGCATGGAGGAACTCAGCTATGAGGAGAGATTAGAGGAACTAAATTTATTCACTCTTGAGAAGAGGAGATTAAGGGGGGATATGATCAACATGTTCAAATACATTAGGGGTCCATATAGTGAACTTGGTGTTGAGTTGTTCTCTGTACGGTCAACCCAGCGGACACGGGGGCACTCTTTACATCTAGAGGAAAAGAGATTTCATCTTCAAGTACGGAAAGGTTTCTTCACAGTTAGAGCTGTGAAAATGTGGAATAGACTCCCGCCAGAGGTGGTTCTGGCCAGTTCAGTAGATTGCTTTAAGAAAGGCTTGGATACTTTCCTGATGGTACATAATATAACTAGGTACTAACATAGGTAAAGTTGATCCAGGGAAAATCTGATCGCCTATTGGGGGATCAGGAAGGAATTTTTTTCCCCTGCTGTAGCAAATTGGAGCATGCTCTGCTGGGTTTTTTTTTCGCCTTCCTCTGGATCAATTGTGGGCATAAAATTGGGTATCTGGATTGTACGATTATTTTTTATTTTATTTATTTGTTTTTAAGGTTGAACTGGATGGACTTGTGTCTTTTTTCAACCTGACTAACTATGTAACAAGTCAATCAGCATTAATGCAAAACTCTGGTCACAAATATAAACACTCTGTTGAATATATACATTATATATATATATATATATATATATATATATATATATATATATATATATATATATATATATATATATATATACATATATATATATATATATATATATATGTGTGTGTGTTCTGCACTTTTTTAAATGCTACTATATATATATGTATGTATAGAAGTGCGGAAACTTATACATGAATTCCATTTGTCCAGGAGTACTGAGAGTTCATATTGGTGTGATGACGTACAACCGGGGGGTGTCCATAATGGCCTGGGCTTACCAGAAATGGGTTGAATAAAGGTGAGCTGGGGGCTGGGAAGAGGACGGTGAGTATTGTGGTGAAAACTGAATTTTCTTTTTAAACCAGTGGTGGCTGGTGCTATATTTTTTTTTGGGGGGGGGGGGGGCAAAACATCCACCCGGCACCCCGCCCCCTCTGTCAGTTGATTTGATCAGGCGCACCATCACCCCCCCAGTTGGTCAGTCGGATAGATCACCTGCAACGCCCTCAATCGGTCGGATGGATCACCCGCAACCCCCCCTTCGTCAGTTGGCTACCAGCACCGCACTTACCCCATCTAGGTCGCAGGCAGCGTTTCCTCCAGGTGGTGGCTTCACCCAGCGTCTTCTACTCCTTGGCTTCATGGTGGCTTCCCCTGTGTCTCCACCAATACGAGCACTTCTCCTCCTATCCAACCAGAAGCTGGTCCTGAGGCCCGATTGGCCCGGAGGAGAGGCACTCAAATTGGAGGAGACGCAGGAGAGGCCACTGTGAAGTTGAGGAGGAGGACACAACAGTTGAAGCTGACACCCGTCGCTAGAAAGGAAGCGCTGTCCACAACCTAGAAGGGGTAAGTGCGGAGCTGGAGAATCAGGAAGACAATAGCAAATATTAATTACAATTATTTTCACACAACTGGGTGGGCTCAGGGTGCAGTGCTCTGCTCCCTGGGCCCACCTTTTTTTAAGCCAATTAGAATCTAAGGCTCTAATTATGTGCTCCTAAAAAAATAAAATAAAATAAAAACCCCATTGGAATCTCTGTGTCTCGCGCCCTGCCTGTAAAATAGGGTCCGGACACACTGTTTTAAATGATACAAGGCAATGATAGAACAGCCTTTTTCTGTTTCAATATTTTTATTGAAGTTTCAAGAATCATAACAAGCCATGGTTTGCCCAAGCAGGGGCAATATTGGACAGGCATGTAAAAAAAATGCATATGAATGTGTAATGAGTAACATAACAAAAAACTGTTACCAGGAGGACCAAGTTAAGAATTAGGAAGATATCACAGGCTATAATACTCTAGTCCCTGGAGGACAGCAATCTGTATTGATAGTCTTCATGTCAGGAATGAAGGGAGAAAAGAAGGAAACAGAGTAAGGGAAGGGAAGAAAAGAGAAAGAAAAGAGAAAAGGAGGGCAGCCCCAGGAGAGGGTAAGTACCATGGATGCGGGACCTATGCAAGCAAGATTTAAAGTGGAACATAGCTAGTCGGGAGCAGGGACTGGAAAGAATAACTTATTCACGGTTCCCAGATTTTCAAAAATTTTGCATGTGAATGCCTCAATATACTGGACATCTGCTCATTTAACATCAGAACGGTCATTCTGGTTTTTACCTACTTGAAGGTAACAGATGGTGTGTACCAGGTATGGGTAATGGTCCGCTTGGCAGAAATAGTAGGTGCCAATTTCTGCTGGGATGCAAAAAGGCCTGGTATAGGGCAATGTAAGAGAGCCAGCCGGGCATCCTTTCGGACTATCACATGTAATATCATCTGCAGTAGGCCAAAGACTCTGGACCAAAAGCCATTAAAACATGGGCAAGACCACCATATACAGTATCTCACAAAAGTGATTACGCCCCTCACATTTACGTAAATATTTTACTGAGGGTAAAGATGATGGACTGGCCAAGCATGTCTCCATACCTAAACCATATTGAGCATCTGTGGGGCATACTCAAACAGAAGGCGGAGGAGCGCAAGGTCTCTAACATCCACCAGCTCCGTGATGTCATCAAGGAGGAGTGGAAGAGGACTACAGTGGCAAACTGTGAATCTCTGGTGAACTCCATGCCCAAGAGGGTTAAGGCAGTGCTGAAAAATAATGGTGATCACACAAATTATTGACACTTTGGGTCCAATTTAGACATTTTCAGGCGTGTACTCACTTTTGTTGCCAGCGGTTTAGACATTAATGGCTGTGTGTTATTATTTTGAGGGGACAGCAAATTTACACTGTTATACAAGCTGTACACTCACTACTTTACATTGTAGCAAAGTGTCATTTCTTCAGTGTTGTCACATTAAAAGATATAAAAAAATATATAGAAAAATGTGAGGGGTGTACTTACTTTTGTGAGATACTGTATGTAAGGCCTCCCCTCCCTGACTACAATTCCGAAAACATCCATCACTGCTTCCAGGATAAGCATGGGCCTAGCCACGAAAAACAGCCTTTTTCAACCAGGGTGCCTTCAGGTGTCTTTAGGGGTGCTTTGGCAAAATGCCTAAAAATTGCCCAAAAATTGTATACAAGCCAGCAGGTGGATCAAGCCTGCCTTTTCTAGCTACACAAAGCCACGTGTTTTCATTGTGCATCATTACAACTTTCTAGCCACTGATGTTGTAACAACTGATTATGTCATTGGTTGATGAGGAGCATCCTTGTCTCCCCCTCCCCTGCCCCTCTCCATCAGCACTGTGGTCACATTACCTAAGTGAGGGAGAGAAACCGAAGGAGAAGAGAAACACCGGAGTACTGGTCAGTACCATTGTACAAAGGTGTATTTGCTTTAGAAGAATACATTTCCCTTAACTTTGGGTGTCCTACAAGTGTGGATGTTGCTGTGTTATATAAAACTAGTTGTTTCATTTTTTTTATTTTATAAAGGAGCGCCTCAAGATTGCGCAGAATTTTAAAGGGTGTCTTGAGTAAAAAAAAAAGGTTGAAACACACTGTGGTAGATTTTGGATTTTAGGCTATACTTGTAAAAAGATTCTTAAAATAATTCATGCAGCTGTGTTATACAATATAAAACAATTCTTTAAAAAGTGAGCATACAAAGGCAAAATTCATTCACCCAATCTTTTCAGCTAGCTATGACCATATAGATGTGATAATTCTACTAGCAAGTCTAGTCCTACCTCACTGGGCCATAAGACAATTGCATAATCCTTCATGCCTACATCTGCTATCCTTACGTAATTTTGAAAGAATGCCATATCATTGTTTAATTTGCAATTTAATCCAAGCAAAGCTACTGACTCTGTTCCAAATGTCTCTTTACTCTTGGCCTAATAATGAACAAGTTGTCATGAAGCTATAATACAAATACTAAAAATAAACATGATGCCTTTTCTATGCTCTCCTTAGAACATGTTTTAAACCTAATAGAAAGATAGAAACATAAAAGAATGACGGCAAAAATAAAACCAAGTGGTCCATTGAGTCTGCACCTTTTTTTACAATTTATATGTTTTTTGTATTTTTTGTTAACTTTGTGCTTGAGTCTAGATCTATGTTGTTTGTCTCAAGAATGTTTGAATCCACTTATTGTTGACTGACTGGCTAACTCTGCTAGAAATCTTTTCCATGCATCAACTACCCTTTCGGTAGGCTTAAATCCTGCTAATCTGAGGTCTACTCTATTACTATTTTTGACCAGCAATTATAATGGCATTGCCTAGCCAAACAAAAGAGGAATACAAGAGGTGGAAAGAGTGAAATAGTAAAGAGATCCATTGGACCCCTTACTATATAAATCCTGCATTTATTTACAAGTAGAAGATACAGGGAATCATAGGGTGGGATTACCTGCCTCCAGTGAAATTAAGACATATAGGGAAGATCTCTAGTTATCAGGCACTATTCTGTAAAGGAAGTATAATGCATCCCTCTTAGCCCTTGTATACACGGTCGGACATTCCAACAACAAAATCCGTAGGATTTTGTCTGACGGATTTTATCCGAAACTTGTGTTGCATACACACACGGTCGGACAAAGTTGTCGGAAAAATCCGATCGTTCAGAACGTGACGACGTTATTTCGTTACGACGGGACTACATTCAGGCTAGTAGCCAATATTTTTGTTCTAGCAATTTGATCTGAGCATGCGTGGCACTTTGTCCGATCAGAATTCTCTACACACAATCGGACAAAGTCCGATCAGATCATGCTGTCGGAAAGTTTTATAGCCCAGCTCTAAAATTTTGTCCGTCGGATATTCCGACGGAAACAGTCCGATGGAGCCCACACACAGTCGGATTATCCGAGAACACGGTCCGATCGGACATTTTCCGTCGGAATGTCCGACCGTGTGTACAAGGCCTAAGGGCTACAACATTACACTAATTGGGTAATCTCCCATAATCAAAGCTCTGCTGTTACTTAAAAAACAGGGGACCTAATGGATCAAACCGCTGACTGTAGATAATTGGTAAGGAGAGGCAGGATTCCAGTCTGGGTCTAGGGGGGTAGCCACGCACTCTGCAGCATGGCAGTAAAATGGGGTTCAAAGAGCCCCTTGATTGGTATATGTGGTAGAGCAAATCAGTGATCTACAGTGTGCATCACATGGCTTCCTTTCAGCCCAATTCTCAGCAAATTTGGGTTTGGGCTAACTGCTTTGCTAAGTACACTAGTATTAGAAAGGGTCCTCTGTGTGCGTAATCACTACAGGCTTCTTCTGTACTTGGTGACTACACCACACATGACTCCAAGTAAAGAATGCCAACTCGTTATCGACATCTTTCAGAATTCAACATAGATTTCAGTAATTAATCCAAACTCAATTGTAACTAATATGCAAGGGAAGAAGCCACTGAACCCAGGGGCGGATTCCAGGGGGGGGGGGGGGCAATGGGGCAATTGCACCCCCCGAGAAAATAATGAGTGGGTGAGCCGGTGGGTGACTGAACAGGCCAGCGGGTGAGCGAGCAGATGGGCAATCATGCCGGCGGGCTGGCGTGTGACTGAGCAAGCAGACAGGTGTTGTCAGGAAGCCGCTGCTCATCTGATTATGTGACTGAAGGGACGTTGCGTCGCGGCCATCTTGGTACTCCCGCACTCGTCGACAGTAAGCCTAGTGTTGTAAGTCAGCAAACGGACATCTTTATACACCCACCGGAGTATTGCTTTTCCCAGGTATTTTTAAAAGTAAACTCAACTTATATTTCACTAAATAAACTGAGTTTACTGTTAAAAATAACTGTGAAAAGCAAGACTCCGGTGGGTGTATAAAGATGTCCGCTTGCTGACTTCTAACTCAAGGCTTACTGCAGACAAGTGGGGGTGTACCAAGATGGCCACAATGCAACATCACTTTGTGACAATCTGCATATTGTGGCAGGTGACGTTGGCAAGTGACAATTCACATCTGGTGGCAGGGAATGTGGCAAGTGACATGGCAAGTGACAATCCGCATTTGGTGGCAGCCAATGGTGGCAAGTGACATGCTGCATCTGGTGGCAGGCGATGGTAGAAAGTGACACACTTCATCTGGTGGCAGGAGACATGGCAAGTGACACACTGCATCTGGTGGCAGGCAACGTAGCAAGTGACACGCTGCATCTGGTGGCAGGTGACGTGGCAAGAGACACGCTGCATCTGGTGGCAGGCGACGTAGCAAGTGACACACTGCATCTGGTGGTAGGCGACGTGAAAAGTGACACACTCAGGGCTCCCACTGATTCTACATTATGGTCAGGGCAGGACTTACCTTTGGGCTTGACTGGGCTCAAGCCCATGGGCCCCGCCCAATAGGGGGCCCCGCAGGCCCTGCCGAGATACATAGCCGAGTGTACACGGTTTGGCTCCACTCACAGTCATGCCCAGCCCCGCCCTATGATGGACATAATACAGGGACTGGGTGTGACTGTGAGCCGAACCAAGTACACTCAGCTACTCTCGGCTCCGCTTGGGACTGTGAGAGGACCCGAGAGCCGCTGAGAGCTGCCAAGAGGACCCAAGAGCCGCAGAGAGCCGCCGAGAGCTGCCAAGAGGATCCAAGAGCCGCTGAGAGCTGCCAAGAGGGCCCGAGAGCCGCCGAGAGCTGCCAAGAAAGGACCCGAGCGCCATTTTTATACTTCAAGACTGCAATGACAAGGCTGCAAATGACACTGGGGCAAGGCTGCAAATGACAAGGCTACACTGACAAGGCTGCAATGACACTGGACAAGGCTGCAGATGGATGGGCAAGGCTGAAGATGGACATGGATAAGGCTGCATTGATGGACATTTAAATGTAAGTTTTTTTTCCTTAAAATTCCCTCCTAAACTTGGGGTGCATGTTATACGCGTGTTATACGCCGATAAATACGGTAATGTATAGAAGGTAGGGCCCGAAAGTGACTCAAGCCCAAGGGCCCCCACCACCCTAAGTCCTGCCCTGCATGGTGGTATTTGATCACCTCGGCGGTTTTTATTTTTTGTGCTATAAACAAACTATTGACGTCGTCCCATGCACAAGCGGCCTGCGCGCCCTCTGAGGGGCGCACGTGGCGCTCTCTGTGATCAGCAAGTCTATGAGACTCGCTGGATCACAGATCGGAGTAAGGGGTCGATCCTGACCCCTTACCACGTGACCAGCTGTCAGCCAATGACAGCTGATCATGTGATGACAACAGAGCCGGTAATGGGCTATTTTTCCTCCTCACGCTGAAAAAAAAACCAGATCACCAGCGCCAGCTCACCAGTGCCCACCTGCCCCGTGCCAGTGCCGCCCATCAGTGCCCACAGTGCCACCCCTAAACAACACTGCTGCACCTCAGTGCCACATATCAGTGCCCATCAGTGTCATTTACTAGTGCCCATCAGTGCCGCCCATCAGTGTCCATCAGCGCCACCTATCAGAGCCACGTATCAGTGCCACCTATCAGTACCCATCAGTCCCATCCATCATTGGTACCCATCAGTGGTACCCATCAGTGCCGCCTTATCTGTGCCCATCAGTGCCGCCTTATCTGTGCCCATCAGTACTGGATTATCTGTCCCCATCAGTGCCACCTTGTCTGTGCTGCCTTAACTGTGCCTATCAGTGCCCACCAGTGCAGCCTATCAGTGGCCACCAGTGCCGCCTATCAGTACTCACCAGTGCCGCCTCATCAGTGCATATCAATGAAGGACAAAAATTACCTGTTTGCTAAATTTTATAACAAACTATTAAACATGATTTTTTATTTATTTGCATCTTTTTTTGTTTGTTTAGCAAAAAAAAACTCCCAGCTGTAATTAAATACCACCAAAAGAAAGCTCTATTTTTGGGGAAAAATGATAAACATTTCATTTGGGTACAGTGTAGCATGACCGCGCAATTGTCATTCAAAGTATGACAGCGCTGAAAGCTGAAAAATAGCTTGGGCAGGAAGAGGCTGAAAGTGCCCTGTAGGCAAGTGGTTAAGGCAGCCAGGCTTTTCTTGTCTATTTTGTTTCCATGGTTACCAAAGCTTCTAACTACAGTGGGAGGTGACAAAAGCTGACAACCCCATGACCAGCCAAAATATTATGACCACCCCATGAAAAAAAAAATCTTTTTTGAAAAACAAAAAAATAATAATTTCATTTAGAGAAAGAGAGAGAGAAGAAAGAAAGTGCATTTTTGAAAGAAGGGGTGAGAAAAGGGAAGTGGGCTTATAAAAAAGTGGGGGCTGGGCAGGGGTGATTTTGGAGGAGCTAGGTGTGCCGGAGGGCTTTCAGAGCGCTTTGGGTAAAAATGAATGTAAAAAGAGGCATAGAGGAGAGTGACCCTTGCTGGAAGAAAAGCAAAAGCAAAAGCCTACAGCACCTGGTTTTCCCAGGCGGTCTCCCATTCAAGTACTAACCAGGCCCGACCCTGCTTAGCTTCCGAGATTAGACGAGAGCGGGCTCATTCAGGGTGGTGTGGCCGTAGGCATTGATAAGGCTCTCTTTCAAGACTCTTGTACTTGTCACCGGCAGCCTGGCTCTGCCTTTTATTATTAAGCAAGACCACTTACTGTTATTAGTGGGAATGCTTTAGCAGTCCCACTATTGTTATTCATTTTTTTATTTATTAATCATCATCTTTTTATTATTATTCCGTAGGTTTTTTGGCTCTGCGTAACTTCTGCATACTTTCAGCTATTAAAGCCATTTAACTTTTAAAATGTTCAGCTTTTCAGTTGATGATGGGATGTCTTCAACTTTTTTTCTACTATTTATACTTTTCAAAATATTAAGCTTTTTAACATTTTTTTTTAACATTGAAGTCAATGAGAGCATGCTTAAAATCTGTAAAATCTTCCTCCACTGCCAAAAGTTTCAGCTCCTTCATACTTTCACCTACAGACGCCAAACAAACTTTAAAATGTTCACGAAATATTCAGCTATCTGGCTATATCTTTTCAGTTTGATATCTTTTAGAGTTTTTGTGAAAAAGCTGTTTAAGTTTAGTGATCATTTCAGAAAATGTCATTAAATTAACCACTAGAGATCCACGCTATAGCCAAATGACGGCTACAGCATGGACCTGCTTTGCCGGGACAACATCTATTGACGTCGTCCTGTGCACGAGCGGTCTGCACGCCCCCTGAGGGGCACACGCGGCGCTTTCTGTGATCAGCGATTCTATGTGACTCGCTGGATCACAGATTGGAGTAAGGGGTCGATCCCGACCCCTTACCATGTGACCAGCTGTCTGCCAATGACAGCTGATCGTGTGATGACAACAGAGCCGGTAATGGGCTATTTTTCCTCCTCACGCTGAAAAAAAAAGCCGATCACCGGCGGCCGTGAGAGGGACATCAGTCCCGATCATGGCGAGCTGGCGCCAGCTCACCAGTGCCCACCTACCCCGTGCCAGTGCCACCCATCAGTGCCCACAGTGCCACCCATCAGTGCCCACAATCTGCCTCAACAACACTGCTGCACCTCAGTGCAACATATCAATGCCCATCAGTGTCATTTACCAGTGCCCATCAGTGCCACCTATCAGAGCCACGTATCAGTACCACCTATCAGTACCCATCAGTCCCATCCTTCATTGGTACCCATCAGTGGTACCCATCAGTGCCACCCATCAGTGCCACCTTATCTGTGCCCATCAGTGCCTCCTTATCTGTGCCCATCAGTGCCTCCTTATCTGTGCCCATCAGTACTGCATTATCTGTCCCCATCAGTGCCACCTTATCTGTGCTGCCTTAACTGTGCCTATCAGTGCCTACCAGTGCCGCCTATCCGTACCCACCAGTGCCGCCTCATCAGCGCATATCAATGAAGGACAAAAATTACCTGTTTGCAAAATTTTATAACAAACTATTAAACATGATTTTGTTTTGTTTTTTGCATCTTTTTTTGTTTGTTTAGCAAAAAAAACTCCCAGCTGTAATTAAATACCACCAAAAGAAAGCTCTATTTTTGGGGAAAAATGATAAACATTTCATTTGGGTACAGTGTAGCATGACCGCGCAATTGTCATTCAAATTGCGACAGCGCTGAAAGCTGAAAAATAGCTTGGGCAGGAAGAGGCTGAAAGTGCCCTGTAGGCAAGTGGTTAAGGCAGCCAGGCTTTTCTTGTCTGTTTTGTTTCCATGGTTACCAAAGCTTCTAACTACAGTGGGAGGTGACAAAAGCTGACAACCCCATGATCAGCCAAAATATTATGACCACCACATGAGAAAAAAAATCTTTTTTTAAAAACCAAAAAATAATAATTTCATTTAGAGAAAGAGAGAGAGAAGAAAGAAAGTGCATTTTTGAAAGAAGGGGTGAGAAAAGGGAAGTGGGCTTATAAAAAGTGGGGGCTGGGCAGGGGTGATTTTGGAGGAGCTAGGTGTGCCGGAGGGCTTTCAGAGCGCTTTGGGTAAAAATGAATGTAAAAAGAGGCATAGAGGAGAGTGACCCTTGCTGGAAGAAAAGCAAAAGCAAAAGCCTACAGCACCTGGTTTTCCCAGGCGGTCTCCCATTCAAGTACTAACCAGGCCCGACCCTGCTTAGCTTCCGAGATTAGACGAGAGCGGGCTCATTCAGGGTGGTGTGGCCGTAGGCAATGATAAGGCTCTCTTTCAAGCCTCTTGTACTTGTCACCGGCAGCCTGGCTCTGCCTTTTATTATTAAGTGTTCTTGCATAGCAAGACCACTTACTGTTATTAGTGGGAATGCTTTAGCAGTCCCACTATTGTTATTCATTTTTTTATTTATTAAGTCATCTTTTTATTATTATTCCGTACGTTTTTTGGCTCTGCGTAACTTCTGCATACTTTCAGCTATTAAAGCCATTCAACTTTTAAAATGTTCAGCTCTTTCAGTTGATGATGGGATGTCTTCAACTTTTTTTCTACTATTTATACTTTTTAAAATATTAAGCTTTGTAACATTTTTTTTAACATTGAAGTCAATGAGAGCATGCTTAAAATACGTAAAATCTTCTTCCGCTGCCAAAAGTTTCAGCTCCTTCATACTTTTACCTACAGACGCCAAAAAAACTTTAAAACGTTCACAAAATATTCAGCTATCTTGCTATATCTTTTCAGTTTGATATCTTTTACAGTTTTTGTGAAAAAGCTGTTTAAGTTTAGTGATCATTTCAGAAAATTTCATTAAATTAACCACTAGAGATCCGCGCTATAGCCGAATGAAAGCTACAGCGTGGACCTGCTTTGCCGGGACGACGTCTATTGACGTCGTCCCGTGCACGAGCGGCCTGCGCTCCCCCTGAGGGGCGCACATGGTGCTCTCTGTGATCAGCGAGTCTATGAGACTCGCTGGATCACAGATCGGAGTAAGGGGTCGATCTTGACCCCTTTCTACGTGACCAGCTGTCAGCCAATGACAGCTGATCATGTGATGACAACAGAGACGGTAATGGGCTATTTTTCCTCCTCATGCTGAAAAAAAAAGGCTGATCACTGGCGGCCGTGAGAGGAACATTAGTCCCTCTCATGGCAAGCTGGCGCCAGCTCACCAGTGCCTACCTGATCCCAATTGAAGTCCACTCGTGACGTAACGCGTAGGAAACCGGAAGTGACGTTCGTACCGTCCACCGATCTGTTTAGCTGTATGTGCCTGCCTATTCGCTCCTGTTTGTGAGTAGTTTTATCTTTACAATAAATCGCTTGTTTTAAATTACTACACCATGGAGGATATCTTTCACTTGTTATTTTGAGCATTGTTTGTCGGCCAAAACCGCAAGGAAGAGCGGCACTGTCAGAAGTCCCAGCCACAGCCTATCTGACCCCCCGGAATTCCCCCTGCAAATTTGTTGTCTTGCTGTATACCTTGCAGCTGTGAGGTAATTATTTAGGAATACCAGCACTGACACGGGACACCGTTTGGAGGAGAGCTATTTTTGCACATTGCACTTTATGTTTGGTTGTGAAATCACACTCTAAAGTTGCACGATTGGACTGTGTATGGGATACTTTATCGAGATCCACATTTTTGCTGCTATTTTGCTGCTACTCTGTTTCCTTTTGTATCAAGGAATATAATATTACTTCTCTCTGTTTTTTGCACGTTTTAGATCATCGTTTTTAAAGTATCCATAGAATCTTTTTTAGATCATTTTATCACATTGATTTATTGGTACATATTTGTTTGTAGTTTAATCACAGATGCTTCATCTTTTTTCTATATACTGTGAGGGGTTAGCTCGGCAGCGGGTGTGTGTGACCCCCTGGATGGGTTCACAACACAAAATCAGGCACAGCAGACAGCGTTGTAGGTGCAAAAAACAAAAGATGCGGTTTATTTATGCTACATGCAGTGATACATATAACAGCCAAACAAAAATAAAACATGAAAATAAATCCTGGTCAGCTTGACCTCTAACTACACACTTAGATTCCCTGTCTAACAACTGAGAGCAACCTTGTGCTGCCCCAGTCCCTGTCCCTGTTGTAGAGGTTTGCCACACAGGCGTTAACTCACCGCACAGAACAGGTGTCACACTCCCCAGTCTATACAACACAAAAACTGGTTCCAGGATGGAGCATCTCCCTAAGCATGCTGGGGTTTTTTGTAGAGGTCTTAATGAGCCCACTTACTTCAGCTGGGCTCATTAACTCTTCCCCTCTAATTGTAAAGGTCTGCATAAAGCCTGAATCTAGGGCACACATATTTCCCATCCTGGATACAACCAGGTGACTTTACCTGCGTGCTGCCACATACCCCCCCCCCCTCTTGTTTCAACCTTGGGGTTGTAACACAAGCAGTCAGACACGCATGTATCCGAGACAAAGCATCCACATTCCCCATTTTAACACCAGGGCGATGCTTAACTGTAAAGTTAAATTCTTGTAGGGCCAGGAACCACCTATTTACCCTTCTATTGGTCTCCTTGTTTTGAGACATCCACTTTAAAGGAGCGTGATCAGTCACCAGGTCAAAGTGCCTACCTAGCAGATAGTACCGAAGGGAATCTAGAGCCCACTTCACTGCTAAACATTCCTTCTCAATCGTGGCGTAATTTACCTCATGGGACTTCAACTTCCTGCTGAGGTAAATGACTGGGTGCTCTTCCCCGTTCCAGACCTGGGATAACACTGCTCCTAACCCAACGTCTGATGCATCAGTTTGTACCACGAAGTCCTTAGAGAAGTCTGGTGAGTACAACACTGGCTGGCTACATAAGGCTGTTTTTAAGGACTGAAATGCTTCTTCAGCCTCTGGGGACCATTTAACCATGACCGACTCTTTCCCTTTTGTCAGGTTGGTGAGGGGCACAGCCTGAGAAGCAAAATGGGGAATGAATCGTCGATAATAGCCAGCGATTCCCAGAAAGGCTCGTACCTGTTTCTTGCTGTTGGGACGTGGCCAACTCTGTATGGCCTCGACTTTATTGACTTGGGGTTTTATCACCCCCCTCCCAATAGTGTACCCAAGATATTTGGCCTCCTCCTGTCCAATGGTACACTTCTTTGGATTGGCCGTAAACCCAGCTTCCCGGATAGAGTCTAGGACTGCTTGTACTTTCGGCAAATGTGAGACCCAGTCTGTGCTATGGATAATCACATCATCCAGGTAAGCTGCGGCATATTTCTGATGGGGCCTCAGAATCTTATCCATTTTCCGCTGGAATGTTGCCGGTGCATTCTGTAACCCAAACGGCATTCTCTTATATTGGAATGCCCCATCTGGGGTTACAAACGCAGTTTTCTCCTTGGCCGACTCGGCCAGGGGAATTTGCCAATAGCCTTCGGTGAGATCAAGAGTTGTCATATATCGGGCTGTTCCCAGCCGGTCAATCAACTCATCTATACGCGGCATGGGGTAGGTGTCAAATTTTGTAACTTTATTTAATTGTCGAAAATCGTTACAAAACCGCCAGCTCCCATCAGGTTTGGGCACTAGTACGATAGGACTGGACCAGTCACTCTGGGACTCCTCTATCACACCCAATTCCAACATCCTTTGAACCTCCCCACGTATTGCCTCCCGTCGGGCCTCTGGTATTCTATAAGGTTTTAGTTTTACCCTTTCTCCTGGCGGGGTGATAATGTCATGCTCTACGCCAGATGTTTGTCCCGGAAGCTCAGAGAAAATCTCTTTGTTACGAAGTACAAACTCTTTAACCTCCTGTTGTTGGGGTTTCGATAAGGTGTCTGCTATTCCAACCTCAGGAACTAAGCAATTAGGCTGTACTTGTGACAAAGTCTCTGCGACTAGGGATTCCCTATCCCTCCAGGCTTTCAGCAGATTGACGTGATAGATCTGCTCCGGCTTTCGCCTTCCTGGCTGTCTAACCCTGTAGTTCACCTCACTAATTTTTTCAATTACTTCATATGGACCTTGCCATTTGGCCAGAAATTTGCTTTCAACCGTAGGGACTAGCACCAAGACCCTATCCCCCGGGGGAAAAAAGTACGGGTCTTGGCCCCACGGTTGTACACTCTCTGCTGTGCTAACTGCGCTTGGGTTAAATGTTCCTTTACGATTGGCATTACCTGTGCAATTCTGTCTTGCATCAGGGCGACATGCTCAATCACGCTCCTGTGAGGAGAACTCTCATTTTCCCAAGTTTCCTTGGCGATATCCAGCAGCCCTCTTGGATGTCTCCCATAGAGCAACTCGAAGGGTGAGAAACCCGTAGAGGATTGGGGTACCTCCCTAATGGCAAACATTAGATAGGGTATTAGACAGTCCCAATTCTTTCCATCTCTTTCCACCACCTTCTTTAACATTTGTTTAAGGGTTTTGTTGAATCTTTCAACCAACCCATCTGTTTGGGGGTGATACACAGATGTACGCAATTGCGTCACTTTGTACAACTTGCATAATTCTTTCATAACCCGGGACATAAAGGGTGTACCTTGGTCCGTAAGCAGTTCCTTACAAATACCCACGCGGCTAAAAACAAGAGATAGCTCTTTGGCTATGGTTTTGGCCGAGGTATTTCGGAGAGGAATTGCTTCCGGATAACGGGTGGCATAGTCCAATATAACCAAAATGTACTGATGGCCCCTGGCGGACTTCATTATCGGACCTACCAAATCCATTGCGATCCTTTCAAAGGGGACCTCAATGATAGGAAGAGGTACCAGCGGGTTACGGAAATGTGGCATAGGTGCCGACTTCTGACACACAGGGCAGGAGGAACAATAATTTTCTATTTCCTTCATGACCCCAGGCCAATAGAATCTCTGCAATACCCTCTCTCTGTTTTTTTCTGTCCCTAGATGACCTCCCAGAATGTGCCCATGAACCAATTCTAACACCAACTTCCTGTAAGGTTTGGGCACTACAAGTTGCTCAATGGTTTCTTCTGCCCTTTGAGCCACTCGATACAGCAGGTCCCTTTCCATAGTGAAGTAAGGATAAGGGCAAGTCTTATCTGGGTTCACTAACTCGCCATCTATTTTCACCACATTTTCCCGTGCCTTTATTAGGGTGGGGTCTTTTAACTGTTCTGTGGAAAAATTTTCCCTGTGAACCTCAAGATCCGAAAACTCCACAGACGGCATGTTTTCATCTGAGGATGTTGGCTCCCCAGCAGTTTCTCGAGTTTCCCCCGCCAATACCGACAAGGGAAATTCAGGAGAGTCCTCGCCACTCCCAGAGGAATTCTGGTCATCTTCCTGGTTTATAGGGGCACCAGTGGGGGGCTCAGGACAATCCCAGAGTTCCCAGAATTTTGGAAAATCCCTTCCCACAATAGCATCATGTGGTAAGTGAGACACTAACCCCACCTGATGAGAGAGGTTACCTTTGGGGGTCTCAAAAAACACTGAAGTTACAGGATACTCTCGGGTGTCCCCATGCACACAAATAACAGCCACCCTGTTCCTCCCAGAGACCTCTGTAGTAACTAATTCAGCTTTTATCAATGTTACCAGGCTACCTGAATCCAGCAACACATCAACATTTCTACCATTAATACACATTTTACATAAATGTTTCTCAGGTCCCCGAATGGCAGTGCATGCAACTGTCGCAAACAGCGACTGACGTCTCTCCCTTATAAAGTCACATTGCATAGGCTCATCCACAACGGGGCAATTGGCTGCAATATGTCCCTCTTGCCGGCAGCGGTAGCAAACAATCTTTTTCGCTGTCTCTTGCAGCATGGGCTTCCTGGGCGGCTCCCGCCAGACCTTAGGTAGAACTCCCACCCTCTCACTCTCTCCACCCTCACCCCTTGGAGTCATCTTACCCGCCACTGGGAATGATCTGGTCTTAGGGTGGAAAGTCCGTGAGTCCCTGGAAGAGGTGGTCAGGTTCTCTGTAGCCAAGTACCTCTCAACCAGATCCACAAGTTTATCTGCATTTTCTGGGTCTCCATGGCTTACCCATTTTTGGATGGCAGTAGGAAGAGCTCTCAGGAAACGATCCATAACAACACGTTCCACAATGTTTGGTGCGGTCAAAGTCTCTGGCTGCAGCCACTTCCTACTCAGGTGAATGAGATCATACATTTGAGACCTGGGGGGTTTTCCAACCTGAAAAGTCCAATTATGCACACGCTGAGCCCGGACGGCCAGGGTGACACCCAGCCGTGCCAATATTTCTGTTTTTAGCACCACATAGTCTTTTGCTTGGTCAGGCTCTAGGTCATAATAAGCTTTCTGCGATTCCCCAGTTAACAGAGGGGCCACCAGTCCAGCCCATTGCTCCTTAGGCCACTTTTCCCTTTCAGCAGTCCTTTCAAATGTGGTCAAAAACACCTCCGGATCATCCTCTCCAGTCATTTTTGTCAATAAACGGCTCACACCAAAGGATGCAGTATTATTGTAACCACTTGCTTCATTGGTCTGCGGACGTTGCTGTATTAATGTCTCTATTTTCTGTTGAAAATTCTGCTCTTGTTTCTGCAATAGGTCTATAAAGCGGGCTTCAGATTGCTGCTGTGCTTGTTGCTGAGCTTCCAGGCTCTGCTGGTGAGCTTTCTGCTGGGCTGCAAGGCTCTGTTGTTGAGCTGCAAGGCTCTTTTGTAAAGCTGCATTTGTTTTCTGCTGATTTGCATTTGCTTGCTGCTGATTTGCATTTGCTAGAGCCAGCTGTCTCAGTATCTCCTCCATGCTGGCCTTTAAAAAAAAATTGAAAAAAAAACTGCCAAAATTCTCCACCAACTGTGAGGGGTTAGCTCGGCAGCGGGTGTGTGTGACCCCCTGGATGGGTTCACAACACAAAATCAGGCACAGCAGACAGCGTTGTAGGTGCAAAAAACAAAAGATGCGGTTTATTTATGCTACATGCAGTGATACATATAACAGCCAAACAAAAATAAAACATGAAAATAAATCCTGGTCAGCTTGACCTCTAACTACACACTTAGATTCCCTGTCTAACAACTGAGAGCAGCCTTGTGCTGCCCCAGTCCCTGTCCCTGTTGTAGAGGTTTGCCACACAGGCGTTAACTCACCGCACAGAACAGGTGTCACACTCCCCAGTCTATACAACACAAAAACTGGTTCCAGGATGGAGCATCTCCCTAAGCATGCTGGGGTTTTTTGTAGAGGTCTTAATGAGCCCACTTACTTCAGCTGGGCTCATTAACTCTTCCCCTCTAATTGTAAAGGTCTGCATAAAGCCTGAATCTAGGGCACACATATTTCCCATCCTGGATACAACCAGGTGACTTTACCTGCGTGCTGCCACAATACACATTGCAATATTAACCAATTATATGCACTTTATAGCCTTAGACACATCTTCGCTTATTTCTAGACACTGGAATGATGCACAAGCACATTATATATCAGATGTTTATTTCAATGCAACTTTATAAGTTTTAAGTATTAAGCACTATCGCACTTATTTCTTATTCACACTTTGAGGAGAATTGTTAGTCTCTATTTACCTTATGAGTTTTATTTCTTTCTTGGTATCTAAGGAAGCGCAACACAGTGTTGCATGACCGCGCAATTGCCAGTTAAAGCAACACAGTGCCGTATTGCAAAAAAATGGCCTGGTCAATTTTCCAGAGGTCAAGGGTTTAAACTGTCCAAATACTTAAATATGGCTTCCTTGTGGCTAGGGATGAATGAGTTGGGTTCAGATCTGAAATCAATCCGAATCCAGTTTGCCCAAACCTAGGGAAACTGTCCCATGATCACGTCCCCTGCTTACACAATGACCTGCACAGGAAGGTCTACCTGATAAAGTCTTGTGATTAGTCCAACTTTAGTAGTAACAAACTGTTGAGAAGAATAAAGAAGAGCATGAGCAGGAGATATAATTCCTTGAGGAGTTTTGTGTGCAGTATTGTCCATAGTTACACGCTGGGATAAGCTTGGTTTTGGTCCGTGCCCAGAAGTTACCATACTGCTGGCCTAGAGAGCTGCAGGCAGGAGATTCATCACCCCGCAGTTGCTTGTATACTTAGGGGCCAGGGTGGTCTTGATACCATTGGCCTAATATACCATTGGCCACTTTGTTCTTAAAGGGTCATTGTTCTAATATTATCCAATATTAGGACAATGACACTTTAAGGATATAGTTGTTACATGATTGCATCCCCACTGGCTCAGTGATCTGACATCAATGAGCTACTATGGCCACAAGGCCACATTAGGTCAATGATGTCTCAATCACCCCCCTCCTTTGTTATGTGCAGCTGTAGAGTAGAAAATCTCCTGGACACAGGTCACTGGATCAGCAGGAATGCAATCATGGGCAGCACAGTGGTGTAGAGGTTAGCACTCTTGCCTAGCAATAAAACAGTCGCTGGTTTGAATCCCAACCACAGCACTACCTGCCTGGAGTTTGCATGTTCTCCCTGTGCCTGCGTGGGTTTTCTACAGGTACCCTGGTTTCCTCCCACACTCCAAAGACATGCAGGTAGGTTAATTGGCTTCTGTCCAAAAATTGGCCCTATTATATGAATGGGGACCTTGGAGTGTGGGCTCCTTGAGGGTAGGGACCAATGTGAGTGCGCAATGTATGGGGATAGGGACAATTGTAGACACTCACTCAGGTTGAACTAGATGGACTGGTGTCTTTATTCAACCTTACTTACTATGTAACTATATGATAGCTTTGCCCTTTTAGAATCATAGACCTAATATGGCCATGTGGCCATAATAGGTCAATATGTCAAGAGCATCCCTGCTTCCTTGTACACAAGCATATGTGGGGAATCTCATGCCTGCAGCTCATTGGGCCAACAGTATGGCTAACTTCTGGGTTTGGGGTGCTTGTAGCAGAGGCATCAATAAACCCCATAGTTTATTGGTGATAATGACATCAACAATAAATCTCAGCATTTGTGTCAATGGCAGAAATAATAACCCACACACTTCGAGTTATATTCAGAGGCAGTAATACTAAAGACCCTTTATTAGTGTTAAGTGCTGAGGTCAGCAATAATTTGGTGGCAGTGGTAGCAATAATAACCCTTCTTTATTGGAGCGAGTGGCAGCAATAATAACCCACTCTTATCGGTGGCAGTGGCAGGAATAATTATCCCCCTTTTTTGGCAGCAGCAATAAATACCACCCTTTCATTGATTTTCATCTGGAACAAAAATGAACCCGCCTCTATTGGTGTTTAGTGGTTACTTACCTATACATATGCTCCCCCACTGTTATCTCCCTCCCTGATGATGTTGAACCAAAACTATACTATCCCCATCAGGAAAAAGTCACTGCACCCCAAAAGGCAGTGCATCATTACAGTGGAACGCACTACTGCTACTCTGCATTGTCCTAAAACCTCTGAGATAGCCCATGGGGATGCCTACACTGCGGGACAATGTACAAAATGTTGGCAACTATGCAGTTAGGACCTCATGGGCTACAAAAGAAAGTTCCAGGGACTGCTACTTCAACAGCCCTGCACTAGGATTCCACAAGCAAATAATATTGCGTTCCGCACACCTCCTCATGACCACTCTGTGGGTAAATGCAGCTTGATGTGGTGGGCAAAAAACACATGGAGTCCAATGAAGTAACAGGAATATATTGTCTCAAAAGTCCAACAATGCAAACAGACTGGGTGGGAAGGCTACCTGGGCGGGAACCAGGGCAGGACTTACCATTGGGCTTGACTGGGCTCAAGCCCATGTGCCCCGCCCAATAGGGGGCCCCGCAGGCCCTGCCGAGATACATAGCCGAGTGTACACGGTTTGGCTCCACTCACAGTCATGCCCAGCCCTGCCCTATGATGGACATAATACAGGGACTGGTTGTGACTGTGAGCCGAACCGAGTACACTCAGCTACTCTCGGCTCCGCTTGGGACTGTGAGAGGACCCGAGAGCCGCTGAGAGCTGCCAAGAGGACCCAAGAGCCGCTGAGAGCCGCCGAGAGCTGCCAAGAGGACCCAAGAGCCGCTGAGAGCTGCCACGAGGGCCCGAGAGCCGCAGAGAGCCGCCGAGAGCTGCCAAGAAAGGACCCGAGCGCCATTTTTATACTTCAAGACTGCAATGACAAGGCTGCAAATGACACTGGGGCAAGGCTGCAAATGACAAGGCTACACTGACAAGGCTGCAATGACACTGGACAAGGCTGCAGATGGATGGGCAAGGCTGAAGATGGACATGGATAAGGCTGCATTGATGGACATTTAAATGTAAGTTTTTTTTCCTTAAAATTCCCTCCTAAACTTGGGGTGCATGTTATACGCGTGTTATACGCCGATAAATACGGTAATGTATAGAAGGTAGGGCCCGAAAGTGACTCAAGCCCAGGGGCCCCCACCACCCTAAGTCCTGCCCTGATTATGTTGAGCTGAACTATTTAATTTTATATTACAATTTAATAATAGAAATAATGCGCTTCAATCATCCTGACACTATATTAATCATGGAGCTGTGATGATTGAAGCGTCAACACCAGCCATTGCCCCAACCAATTGGCGCAAAATTTTCTGGCAGTGCCCCACCCGAGACTAGGCTCTGGATCCGCCCCTTACTCAACCATCATGTTACCACTCACAATCATGATAAATCATCACTTTCCCTTAGTATTATGCATATATATAGTTGGAATTATACTATTGCTGATCTCATTTCTGACTGTGCTGAATGGGCTGAATATAGTCTGGATTACATTTTCCAGGCTTTATGTTTTATGAATTATCCAGTCCTGGACAACCATATATTGATATCCACATTCGCTCATTTTTTTACTTTGTGTTTTTTTAGTTTAAGGATTTTCATGAATTCCTTTTCATTGTTCACAAGGCTTATTTCCATTTTTGGAATGAATATAATGTGTTCATGTAATTGCAAAAAATTCTAAAATATTTAACAAGAAACAGATGATAACATAGTTACTGGATGTATTTGGAAACCAATAATAAATAAACCAAATTTGAATACCGAAAAATAAAATTTGTTTTGCAACAGCTGAAATACTGCTTTCCTACCTATGGATAAAGGGTAGAACCTCCTTAAACTAATGGTCAGCTGGGGCTGTCGTAAAAAAATGTATTTGTTGTCCATTTACCACGGTACCAATTAGGGAATGATCATCTTATGGATAATGGCCAACAATAAGCTGAACATTCAGTATATATACACAACCAGACAAAAAGAAAAGTAGATCTGGTTACAAGAAAGTATTTGTTTAGTCAGTGGAATGGCACAGATCTTATCAGTGTTGGCTTATCTAAGAGGAAACCATATCAAATGGACAAACTTTTCTGACCTGTTCATTTTTTCTTTCTCACAAGAATGGCCAGGGCCCTAGTTGGCTGTCTGATGGGCAGGTAGTAGACTCCAATGAAAAAAAAGGGGCATCCAAGAGGCACTGGAACTTTGATATGAATTTATAAGCGAGAGAGCTAGAAACATTTGAAGAGCCCACTGGCTCAGGTAAGGCTACTCACAACAGGCAAGGCTGTGGGTAATTTATTGATGTTGTGTTAAAAGACAGCTATTGCGTTTCGGAGGTCAAAGGAACTCCCTCCTCATCAGGGCTACAATAAAACATAATATAATGTTAATAATAATATGAATATAATGTTCATATAATTGATGGGCAGGAAGTGACATCTGATGTCTTTGAACACCTTAAGAAAATTGAGATGTTGATCATTTGCCTAGAGAGTAATCTTGTAGCTGACCCTTTAGCAGAAACCAGGTGAGTAATGATTCCCAGCTGGTCACATGACTGCCATAGGACAGAGTCTGAATATTTTTTCGTCAAAGCAATAAGTAGTTTAGAGATTCAATTAAAATGTATTCATTCTATGGAATACTGTCGTTACTATACCTTTAAAGAGGAACTAAACCCTTCCAAACAACTTGGACCTATAGGTAAGCCTAGATTAAGGCTTACCTGTAGGTCCAAGCAATATCTCCTAAACCTATATGGTTTAGGAGACATTTGCCCGAAAATGGGCACCGCTGTCTACGGCGCATGCGCCGTAGACAGCGGCGCGCAGGCGCACTAAATGCGGCAAATCCAAGAATGGATTTGCCAAATTTGTCGACACCCGTGTGCATGCGCGGGAGTGACGTCATCGCGGCTTCGCCGTATGACAGCGGCGGAGCTGTGAGGCGCGACTCCCGTGCGCATGCGCGGGAGTGACGTCATCGTGGTTGCGCCGCTGTGATTCGTCGGAGCTGCGAGACGCCACAAGCAACATGGATGCGGCGGACTACAGGGGACAGCGGCGACTTCGCTGGCTCCTGTGTCAGGTAAGTGACACATAATGAGCTACTATGCGATGCATAGTAGTCCATTATGCTTTACCTTTGCAGGGAAAAAAAGAGGAAGTAAACCCACCAGGGTTTACTTCCTCTTTAATAGATCTATTTAAAAAGCAGTACATATGACTTTAACCCTACCATCTTTGGTGAAGAATCAATCAGCTTTACTGTAGACCTGGAAGATTCTTCACCAGAAAGTATTTGGTGAAAGTCACATGCAATGCTTTATAAATAGGCCCCTAAGTGATGGCATAGCCACAGATTTGGTTAAAAATGTCAAAGTTACACTCACATTACATGAAAATTATTATAGCAAAGATTTGACAGATCTTTGGCGAGGGATCCAAGTATGTGACCATGAATTAGAAATTAGTTACACTGACCTAGATAGATACATGGCAAGTAAGGGATTGTTGCACTGACCCTGAAGTCAAGGCGAGCAGGAACACAAAGAAATCACTGCTTGGTAACATACTTGGAGAATACACAATGTCCTTCCACAATGTACATTTACTGATTAGTTTTAAATTGTAGAATAAGTGTGTAGTCTTGGTCCAGGGCTGTATTTACAATGTAAGCAAATTATGCTTCTTCCTGGAGCACAACTGTTCATAAATACAAAATAAGAACCTTTATGAATATACTCTGTACCTTTTTGTCATTTCTTAATTTTGTGTTGTTTGCTTTTCCCATAGTCTAAAAGGTCCAGTGTGGAAAAAAACAAGCTTCATGTGAAATTAAAATAAACCTGTCCTGCGCAGGGGTGGGAAGCACTGTAATGTAAGGTACATCACCATACATCCCTCTCTATACCTCTCCCAGCTCTACCACTTACAGGTTAATTGGGCTCTAATGAAGACCATGTATAACACTTTGTTTTGTCTTGGAGATATGAGTCTTTTTTTCACAAATCCTCTACAAAGTTAACACATTTGGAACCTTCTTGGGACTCCAAATCAACTGGCACACATCTTCTCTTATGTCCATAGGTGACTGTCTTCATTCCCACCTAATGTCTCCTGTATGCCTTGTGTATCTAAATTATAGTACCTGGGAATTTGAAATTTCCTCAAAAATATCAGTCTATATTAACCTAAGCTGGACTCCACCAATGTAATTCCCTGTTCCCCTGAATATAGATCTATCTGATTTACAGGGATTCATATCATCTAGGAAGCTTAGCAATCAGAATTGGTGAAATACAGTAAAACCTTGGATTGCAAGCATCATTTGTTCCAGAAACATGCATGTAATCCAAAGCACTTGTATATCAAAGCGAATTTCCCCATAAGAAATAATGGAAACTCAACGCAATGTGATTGGTTGTGTAACCATAAAATGTCTCTCTACAAATGGCAGCCTCCACAAGGGGATTAGCGATCTAAAAGCGAGGCTTGAACCGCTCATGGAGCGCAGCATGGAAGCATCCCTGCGTCAATGGCAGTGCAAAGGATGGTGGATGCTTTGCCCCGGATGCCTGCATACTTATGCCGCGTACACACGACCAGACTTAGGTCCGACAGATTTTCGACAGAGTTCTGACGGAGTTCTGACAGAGTTCTGACAGAGTTCTGACAGAGTTCTGACAGAGTTCTGACAGAGTTCTGACGGACTTTCCGAATGAACGGACTTGGCCACACACAATCACACCAAAGTACGACGGATTCGAATGTGATGACGTACGACCAGACTAGAATAAGGAAGTTCATAGCCAGTAGCCAATAGCTGCCCTCGCATCGGTTTTTGTCCGTCGGACTAGCATACACACGAGCGGATTTCTCGGTAGGAACCGGGTCCGGCGGAGTTCTGGTGGAAAAATTTGAAACATGTTCCATTTCTAAAGTCTGTCAGACTTTTGCAAATCAAAAGTCCGCTGCAGCCCACACACGATCGAATAGTCTGCCGGAATCATTCCGTCAGACTTTTGATGTTGAAAAGTCTGGTCGTGTGTACGCGGCATTAGATGTGCCTGTTTTAATCATCAACCATGTGAGTTGCTAAATGTTGTACCTTCATTAAATGTAATCATGTTACTACACTTAGAGGAGCCTCTCTTCTCTTTTTTACTCAGTTGTGATGTGACGCTTCTTGTATCAAGACATCACTTGTGTATCAAGTTAAAATATATAAACAAAATGTGCTTGTCTTGTAAAATACTCACAGAACAAGTTACTCTCAATCCAATGTTTTACTGTATATGATTATTTATGACAATATTCATCATCCAGGTGAATAAAAAAAAATCACATTTTCCAAACAGATTTCTTTCTAAATATAAAGAGGTCCCTATAGTTAAATATATATATATATATATATATATATATATATATATATATAATTTTTTTTTACCTTTATTGCAGTCACAGAAAATGTAACAGGAGCAGTGTAACATTTTGGATGTAGGAAATGACAATTAATTAGCACAGCTTAGATAAAGCTTAGATAAAGACAATTATGGTCTCTCCTGTTGCATCATGGAAGTTGGCTGGTTTAAACCTGCTCAGCTATAATGTACTAAGGAGGTGTAGTGACACACACAGAAGCTATGTTTCAAACCCTTTGGAGTGTCAATAGCAGCGAGAGTCATGTAAGTACCATAAACTGCATGCCTTATGCTAAAGCAAAGGTTTCTAGTCATTTTTTTAACTCCCTGCATGGAAATATTTTGTACTTTTAAGGTGAAATGCATGATTTTGATAATTCAATAATAGAATAAAAGACATGATTATAAGAGTTTATAGGGTATGCTTGAACCTGCGGAAACTGTGTCATAGTGGAAAGTATGCAGACAAATATACACATATACAATATATCTTTCTATAAAGTATGATTCTATAAATATAATGTATTCTTACAATGGATAGGAATAGTTTGGTGTCAATAGTATTAAAACTCGTTTTACTAATCAGTGCAGTATTTTTTCCTACACCATAAAACTAAACGGTCAAAGCAGGTTTGTTCTGCACTTTTATTCATCAAGGCAGCAAACACAGTTTGAATTTTTACAGCAGCTGCATACAAAGCTCCATTTGCATGTCTGAAACTATGCCAGTTCCTGACTAATAGGGTGCCCCTAATAGGTTAAAAAAAAACAATCAGCACATGTATCTGTGTGGTGTTCTGTCAGCACTCAGCCATTTCACCAAGTAGCAGTCTTTCACAGCAGAGAGAGTGAGAGAATGCCCTGAGCATCTGTCAGCTCACATATATAAAGGACTGCTGACAGCGGTTACTAATAATAAGGTCTGGCTACTAGGCTTGTGCAATTCGTTTCGTAACGAATCGAAATTTGGCTGAATTTTGCATCTTTCAGACATTCTGATGCATCCGAATGTCCGAATAAAAAAAATAACAAATAACAACGAATACGAAAGAAATATAACGAATGAATTTGAATGAATTCGACATTATTCGGTAATTCTTTAAAGATCTAATGAAACAAAAGGTCAGCTCAAAGTAAATCTTATAGTCCAATCAGCTAATTAATTTTGTGCCGGAGGATGGATTACTGGCAAATTGCATTCCTGAGAACTGAGTTAGAAGGGTGTTGTATTGTATTTGAGCCGAGGAGAAGAGATTTTGTCATTGTGTGTGTTAAAAGATTCAATAAACAAACGACTTTCCAAACTACGAATCATTATCACGAATGTCTATACATACATAAATAGCGAATTTCAACGAATACGAATGAATAAATTTGACACTCTACGAATAATAGCAAATTATCCGAAAACTTATTAACATAACATAACGAATATAACAGAGCGAAATTATGTATTTTACGAATGACAACGAACCGAAACGAAACAAAATTTTCCGTTGTGCACAAGTCTACTGGCTACCGCCTACCAGGTCTGTTGTGGAACAAGGAAAGGTGATGTACAGTGCCTTGCGAAAGTATTCGGCCGACTTGAACTTTTCAACCTTTTGCCACATTTCAGGCTTCAAACATAAAGATATAACATTTTTATTTTTTGGGAAGAATCACCAACAAGTGGGACACAATTGTGAAGTGGAACGAAATCTATTGGATTTTTGAAACTTTTTTAACTAATAAAAAAATGAAAAGTGGGGCGTGCAAAATTATTCGGCCCCCTTGCGTTAATACTTTGTAGAGCCATCTTTTGCTGCGATTACAGCTGCAAGTCGCTTGGGGTATGTCTCTATCAGTTTTGCACATCTAGAGACTGAAATTCTTGCCCATTCTTCCTTGCAAAACAGCTCAAGCTCAGTGAGGTTGGATGGAGAGCGTTTGTGAACAGCAGCTTTCAGCTCTTTCCACAGATTCTCGATTGGATTCAGGTCTGGACTTTGACTTGGCCATTCTAACACCTGGATACGTTTATTTGTGAACCATTCCTTTGTAGATTTTGCTGTATGTTTGGGATCATTGTCTTGTTGGAAGATAAAGCTCCGTCCCAGTTTCAGGTCTTTTGCAGACTCCAACAGGTTTTCATCCAGAATGGTCCTGTATTTGGCTGCATCCATCTTCCCCTCAATTTTAACCATCTTCCCTGTCCCTGCTGAAGAAAAGCAGGCCCAAACCATGATGCTGCCACCACCATGTTTGACAGTATGGATGGTGTGTTGAGGGTGATGAGCTGTGTTGCTTTTACGCCAAACATATTGTTTTGCATTGTGGGCAAAAAGTTTGATTTTGGTTTCATCTGACCAGAGCACCTTCTTCCACATGTTTGGTGTGTCTCCCAGGTGGCTTGTGGCAAACTTTAGACGAGACTTTTTATGGATATCTTTGAGAAATGGCTTTCTTCTTGCCACTCTTCCATAAAGGCCAGATTTGTGCAGTGTACGACTGATTGTTGTCCTATGGACAGACTCTCCCACCTCAGCTGTAGTTCTCTGCAGTTCATCCAGAGTGATCATGGGCCTCTTGGCTGCATCTCTGATCAGTCTTCTCCTTGTCTGAGCTGAAAGTTTAGAGGGACGGTCAGGTCTTGGTAGATTTGCAGTGGTCGGATACTCCTTCCATTTCAAAATGATCGCTTGCACACAGGGCCGGTGCTACCACTAGGCGGACTAGGCAGCCGCCTTGGGCGCACTGCCACCTAGGGCGCCCGCCGGCCGCTGGTTATCCTACTCCCGCACTGTCCATAGAGCTTGCATTATACACCAGGCAGCCGCTCAGAGCCTCTGACATGTGTGAAGCAGCGCCCCAGGTCCCCGGTCTCCGGCCCCACCCCCCGGTCTCCGCGCTGACACATCAGTGACATAATATGTGTCCGCACTGTCCAGCACATCCCCCCCCCTGACAAGTTTGCAGCGGCCATCCCACCCCCCAGCCCGCTCTCCACTCTGCGCTCTGACTCAGAGCGGAGATAGTTCTGAGTAGTTCTGAGTAATAGTGACATGTGTCCAGCAGCACCAGCCCATCCCACGCTCTGCGCTCTGACGTGTGTCCAGGGGCGGACTGACCCATCGGTCATTCGGTCGCCGTCCGAGGGCCCGGACCCATTATTATTAAAGCGTCTGTAATAATACCGCTAACAGCGCGCTGCTTCCCGCCGGCCCCTCCTTCCCTCCCGTCCGTCGCAGGTGCATGCACTGTACACTACATCACCTAGGACAGACGAGAAGAGAGGAGGGGCCAGCGAGGAGCAGCGCGCCGTTAGCGGCATTCTTACAGGCATCGGGTGACCATGGTTAGTGAAACTTAATTTTTTTTACTGGAGGGCCGCCATCGGAGGGAGGGGGCACTGCAATGGGGCCTGGGCCAGACTTCAGTGAGCTCTCCCCCCTCCCCACACTACCCCCCCTGTTTGCTCTCCCAGTGTTCCCCTGTGTGCCCCCCCAGTGTGTGTGTCCCCCAGTGTTCCCCTGCCTGTGTGTTCCCCTGTGTGTCCCCCCAGTGTGTGTCCCCCCCAGGGTTCCCCTGTGTGTCCCCCCAGTGTTCCCCTGTGTGTCCCCCCCGTGTTCCCCTGTGTGTCCCCCCCCCAGTGTTCCCCTGTGCGTCCCCCTGTGTGTCCCCTCCCCAGTGTCCCCCTGTGTGCCCCCCCTGTGTGTCCCCTCCTCAGCATTCCCCTGTGGGTGTCCCCCCAGTGTTCCCCTGTGTGTCCCCCTGTGTGCTCTTCCCCCCCGTGTGTCTCACTGTGCCCCCCCCCGTGTTCCCCTGTGTGTTCCCTGTGTGCTCCCCCCCAGTGTTCCCCTGTGTGTTCCCCTGTGTGCTCCCCCCCAGTGTTCCCCCCTGCGTGTTCCCCTGCGTGTTCCCCTGTGTGCTCTCCCCCCCGTGCCCCCCTCCAGTGTCCCCCTGTGTGCTCCGTCCCCCTGTCTGCTCTCCCCCCCCACAGTGTCTCACTGTGTTCTTCCCCCCAGTGTTCCCCTGTGTGCTCTCCCCCCCCCCACAGTGTCCCTCTGTGTGCTCCCCCCAGTGTACCCCTGTGTGTCCCCCCCGTGTACCCATGTGTGTCCCCCCAGTGTTCCCCTGTGTCCCCCCCACAGTGTTCTCCTGTGTGTTCCCCCCCAGTGTCCCCCTGTGTGTTTCTCCCTTCCCCAGTGTCCCCCTGTGCCCTCCCTCCCTCCCAGGGTCTCCTTGTGTGCTCCCTACCCCCCCACAGTGTCCCCCTGTGTGCTCCCCACCCCCCACAGTGTCCCCCCTGTGTGCTCTCCACTCCCCACAGTGTCCCCCTGTGTGCTCCCCACCCCCACAGTGTCTTCCTGTGTGCTCCCCCCAGTGTCCCCCTGTGTGCTCCACCCCCGCACAGTGTCCCCCTGTGTGCTCCACACCCCCCACAGTGTCCCCCTGTGTGCTCCACACCCGCCACAGTGTCCCCCTGTGTGCTTCCCCCTCCCAGGGTCTCCCTGTGTGCCCCCCCCCCCCAGTGTCCCCCTGTGTGCTTTCCGCCCTCACCCACCACAGTGTCCCCCTTTGTGCTCCACACCCCCCACAGTGTCCCCCTGTGTGCTCCCCACCCCCACAGTGTCTTCCTGTGTGCTCCCCACCCACCACAGTGTCTTCCTGTGTGCTCCCCACCCGCCACAGTGTCTTCCTGTGTGCCCCCCACCCACCACAGTGTCCCCCTGTGTGCTCCCCCCAGTGTCCCCCTGTGTGCTTTCCCCCTCCCCAGTGTCCCATTGTGTGCTCTCCCACCCACAGTGTCCCCCTCTGTGCTGTGCTCCCGCCCCCCATGTCACCCTGCGCAGGTGTGGCTTGGGACGCAGGGGGCCCCATGATCTTCTATTGCCCGGGGGCCCCATCAGTTGTCAGTCCGCCCCTGCGTGTGTCTAACGACTACACCCCCCTCCCCCGAAGACGCTCTCCTGGACTGGCCGTGTCACACTGGAGTGGAGAGCATAGCATGGCGCCTGGCAGAGCCTGGAAGAGGCACAGACAGAGGCACGTACAGGCGTACACATGAATTTTAGACAGGTTCATGTCCTCAGATACAAGTTTGCTGAGCCCAATACCATCACCTAGTGTGTGGTGAGTAAACACTGTTGCTGTCTTAGATAATAATGATATTGTATATATTGACAATGACATGCAATTTGCAAATGTTATGTGTGTATATGTATTTATATTCACTGATTTTCCAAAATGCCAAGTATGTACCGAGCCCCCCCCCCCGTGAGGCTGCATTGGCAGTGGTGAAGCAGCATTGATTGGCACAGCTGAGACTGTATTTGATGGACTCAGGTGAGACTATTTGATGGGCACATATGAAACTATTTGAGGGGCACAGGTGAAGGAGCATTGATGGGCATGGGTGTCACTGCGTTTGATGGGCACAGGTGAATTGGCATTAATGGGCAAAGGTGAGTGAGGCTGTATTTGATGGGTATAGGTGAGGCTACGTTTGATGGGCGCTGGTGAAACTGCCTGAATTTGTTGGGCACAGGTGAGGCTGCTTGATTGGCATTGGTGAAGTGGCATTGATGGGCATCCCTTACAGTCACACACAGACACCGAAACACAAAATGCATCCCTTACACACACAAAAACCTCTGGTGTGGTCTGGTCCCCTCATTAAAAAGGTGGGGTGTACATGGGCAGGGCAATGGGGTTGGGATCGGGGGTTGAGCCGGGGGGGGGGGGCGGCAAAATTAGGTTTCGCCTAGGGTGTCAAAAATCCTTGCACCAGCCCTGCTTGCACAGTGCTCCTTGGGATGTTTAAAGCTTGGGAAATCTTTTTATATCCAAATCCGGCTTTAAACTTCTCCACAACAGTATTACGGACCTGCCTGGTGTGTTCCTTGGTCTTCATGATGCTCTCTGCGCTTTCACGGGAACCCTGAGACTATCACAGAGCAGGTGCATTTATACAGAGACTTGATTACACACAGGTGGATTCTATTTATCTATTTATCACCATCAGTCATTTAGGACAACATTGGATCATTCAGAGATCCTTGCTGAACTTCTGGAGTGAGTTTGCTACACTGAAAGTAAAGGGGCCGAATAATTTTGCACGCACCACTTTTCAGTTTTTTATTGGCTAAAAAAGTTTAAAATATCCAATAGATTTCATTCCACTTCACAATTGTGTCCCACTTGGTGATTCTTCACAAAAAATTAAAATTTTATATCTTTATGTTTGAAGCCTGAAATGTGGCAAAAGGTTGAAAAGTTCAAGGGGGCCGAATACTTTCGCAAGGCCCTATATTTCAACCAAAGCTCTATAAATCAAAGTGGATATCAGCTAGAAATGACTTACCCTAATTCCCACTTTGTGGCCAGACCATGCCTTTCCACTATGAAATAGTTTATCTATGCAATGATTTGCTTCCAGCTGATGTATGCTGCTGAATGTTCTTCCTTATTAATTTCTTGGGACAAGACTGTTCCAAAATCATCATCAAATGCATCTTTTTGTGCATCTTTTTGTACAAGAAATTCTTGGCTGAAGTTGGGATTGGTAACAGTGGTCCTTTACACACTGCCTTCATCTCCTGAAAAGCTCTCTTTGGTGAACCTGCTGGAGTTGCAAAGATAGGCACAAAACTTACGTTGGTATGCTAAAATTCTTAGAAAGGTTCCAACCTGCTTTTCTGATGCTGGAGCCAACTTTTAATTGCTTCAGTCTTGTCCATTGGAGGCCGTATGACACTGGCCCAATGCCATAGTCCAAATACGGCTTCCGAATCCTCCAGGACTATTGCCCCTATTTTAGGATTGGCTGTTAATCTGGCTATATACATGAGATTGAAAACTGCCTGGACTGAAAATTGAATCCCGGTCAAGATTAATAATGACAAAATCATTCAGATGAGTCTTCTAATTCTTCTCAACCTCTCCTGCCCACACTTCCTATAGTTAATTTGTTAATTTGGAAATTCTACCTTAACTGTTTGTCTAGAGGGCATGGAAAAATTGATTATTTTACCTGATCCTCTGTGCTGCTAGACTGGTCCCCACAGTGTCTTCTGCCCCATGCTCCAGCGGTCTAAGTCTCAGTATTGGACATTGGACATAAGGACGCTGAGGGACAGTGCACTGTCAAAACATGGGGGAGAGCTATCTTCCAGGGAGCAGAAGATTGGGTATGTGCTTCCACTCTCCCCTTGACTTAAATGAGAAGGTAACTCTTGCAGTGCAGATGAAGCCCCACCGCAAGGGAAAATTCTTAGATTTCCTGAAGCTGGGTTTTAAAGAATAACTTAAACCAATATATATTTTTTAAATATCTTAATGGGCCTTCCATGTGGTTGCTGCATTCATTTTATTTTTCAGGCTACAAATACCCCTTACATGTGGTGGCTGCCTTTGTTTTTATTTACAGGCTACAAATATCTCTAGCAAGTACAGAAAATATCCGTTGCTCTTGTCAGAAATGTCAGAAAGTGTCCTCATCACTTTCTGTGAGATTAACAGACAGAAAAAAAATCCCTGTCTTAAGTAAACTACTAACCATGCAGATAAGCAAATTCTGACATGTTTAATCAGACTGGGTGACATTCTACCACCTAATTTGGTCCTTCAAGGATACTGGTTGCAGGTGGTAAAATTCCTCCATGCTCACATGGGATCCCCTTTGACCCTATGCCCCCCCAAGAGGAATAATTTCTTAACATATTTTTGCAAGAGTCCCTGTTCTTGGCCAGGGTGCAAATAACTAGGTCCTGGATCCAGGAGTCGCTCCCATACCCCCCACCATCTAGCAGTGAATTAGGGCTGTCAATACCACCCTCCCCTACAAAAACTTAGTGTATTCACACAGGAGTTGCCCAACTAAATACAACAAAATATGGGACAGGTGGACTCCTCCACTTATACTGACAAGGAGTAACCCTCACCTACCATGCGCAGCTCCCTCTATCCAATGCTGAACACACTTACTTGCAAAACCAATGTTCGCATATCTCCCCACACTGAGGCATACCAAGTTACATTGCACAGTATTGGGCTGTCACTTTAACTACCCATCAGGATATAATCAGTTCTACTAGGTATAGGTTCCGGTAATCCTCTGTATCTTGACCTTTCATATTTCTACACTCAGTATGCTTCTGTCACTGCTTAATCCTCATGAATAGTGCCTATTGCACTTTGTGCTTGTTTGTATATTCTTTCAATATGCCCAATAAAACTTTATTTTTGATCAAAAAAATGATCAGACAGGGTGATAACCATTTCTTCCTCTACAGATACAGTGGAGGAGTGAGCATAGGCAACCAGAGACATGAAGTGTGTTGATTGTAAAATGACCACAAGGAAAAACGGCCTGCAAGAAATCGAATGCAGCCACCCGATCTGAGGATTAGTAAGAAGCAATATAGTATATACATCATTTTGGTTTGGGTTCATATCAACCTTTTCCTGACCTTTCTACCCAAGCGAACCCTTGGAATAATTTTTACATCTCAGGGAACCCCTGTTGAAATTAATTAATTGGGGGACAGTGGGAGGAATGCCACATACATTGGCGGTCAGTGGGAAGAATGCCAACTATACATTGGTGATCACACAAAATGCCACCCTTACTGACAGCTAAAAAGATTGTTGACATCATGCTGCTGGCCTTGTCAAGTGTCATTGGAACTATACAGGCGCCATCAGATAGGCGGTCAATCAGCCACTGATTAAGGAATCCCTAGCAACTTTTAGAGGAACCGTAGGGTTCTTGAGATGAGACTCCTAGCTGAGAATGGCAACATGCATCCCTCTCCTCTAGTTGGTAGTCTGACCTGCTGAGTTGTATTTTTCCACATAAAAATACAAAAATCCTTATTGGTTAAGTAGATTAGTAGTATTGTTTTTTTGTTTTGTTTTTTGACATATATGTATTATATGTACATATGTATATGTATTATGTATGTTGTTTTGGTATTGGAGACTTGGTCTCGTCCCTGCGCAGGCTAAAGTTATATGTATATTGCATCAAGAAAATGATTAAAAAAGATAAAAAAAAATAAAAAAAACCTTCTTATTAAAATCACTCTCTTGATCTTTTAATGTTTTCCTCCACAGAAGGGGTGGTGTCTATCAGAAAGGGAGTCAGTATAAACTGTGCCTTGGGAAAAAAAACATCTAAATCCAGCACTGAAAACTTTGCCAAAACTTGTACCTGCAATTCCAAATGCAGAGTAACACATAAGCTTTATTTGATATATTTCATATTGTTAGCAGTCACAATATAAATGCTCCAGTTCCAAGGAATTGTGTTTTCCTACTTGGCACACTTGTGGTTTGGTGCAGGATGAGGTGTTTCCTACAAAATTACTTCTATTGTTTGCACCAGGATGCCATCAGGAGTTTAGCATTAGTCATAGAAAGTGTTCTGTCTCGTGCTCCAGGTTTCTCTACAAAGACAAGTAGCAGCGATATTCTTCACTCATTCAGCAGTCACAGACTTGTAGGGCTTCAGTAGTAATTAATCAGCTACATTCAACTAACCTGCAGGGGTCAGCCCCAACAATGGCTTTTTTCATTTTTCTCTTCCAATATTTAATATTTAAAGCCCAGTTTAAAGGGTTATTTCACCCTTTTTCGAAATGGATCAGAGTGATACCTGGATTGTCCTGACAGTGAACACAACATTGGGAAAGCAATGGGAATATAAGCTACTGAACCTGTTGTATTGCCCTCGACCTTAACCACTGACACGTAGCCTGGTCCTTGCACTGAACTATCCTTATGCCTGTACTCCTAACATTTTTGCTCCTCACCAACACATAACCTCCTTCCTCAAAACCTAACTCTAAGTATGCATATTCCATACCCACACTCCAACTCATCCAATTAGAGCAGGTCTAGAACATCTTGTATTCATTTGGAAAAATACAAAGTGTTCTGTGACTGAAGCTTGTGCTGAAAGTGCAACCCCCTCTGATCACTATGCAACAGGGCAGTTGCTCACCATGGGACCCGGAAGACAGCGAGCATCACTGTAGTAGTAGCGGTTACTACAGCAATAGTCTACTTCTACAGGGATCAGCCAAGTATGGAATAGGTTTTTCTTATACTGGTCCACACTATAGCAATGTAACTATGCAAAAAAATAAAAATATCTGGAATTCAGCTTTAATATTTACAGTTTACATTATCTCAATGTTCTGCATACAATTTCTAAACTGTTAAAACCATGACGGAAGAATTATACTGTCATGAAAGAGGATATACACAATTATGACTGTTGTATAGCATTAGAAGGGAGACTATGCACGGACAATGAACACAAGTAGCATGGTAAGTCATGGGGACAATCCGGGTGATGGGAAAGTATATATTTTCGTGCCGTGGTTTCTGAGCTAACAGAAAGAACACCATTGAATTTTGTTTCTTTTCATCATGGGTACCACTGACAGCTCATCATAGTTTAGAAAATAAATAACCGTATGACACTGGATGTTGCAATTGAGGTAACAGCTTGAAATTTTTAGATCCTAGCGTCATTCTTCTCATAGCAAAGCTGAAGCTACTATAACTTTACAAAAGTCTTAACTTCCAACTATGGCAACCCAACAAGAATTACAGTACAGTTTCCCTTGATTGGATTATTTTTGTTGTTCTTTTGCATTTATTGTATGTTATATTATTAAACTTTTTAAACCTTCTTCCAGACCCAATTTTAAAAAAATGCTCACATTAAATTTTTTACTTGAAAAAGTGTTACTAAACCAAGGTCCCTGCATCCACTATATCTGGTCTCCGACAGCACACAGAACATGGAAATGCAATAATGTTAGTAAATACACTGCTAAAAAAAAAATGAAAGGAACACTTTCTAATCAGAGTATAGCATCAAGTCAATTAAACTCCTGGGATATTGGTCTAGTTAGTTAAATAGCAGTGGGGTTTGGTAATCAATTTTAGCTGCTTTGGTGTTAATGAAATGAACAACAGGTGCACTAGCGGGGCAACAATGAGAAAACTCCAAAACAGGAATGGTTTTACAGGTGGAGGCCACTGACATGTTTTCCCTGCTCATCTTTTCTGACTGTTTTTCACTAGTTTTGGATTTGGCTAGGGTCATTCTCACTAGTGATAGCATGAGGTGATACCTGGACCCTATAGAGGTTGCACCGGAAGTCCTGCTCCTCCAGGGTGGCACATCAATACGTGCCATTGCCAGAAGGTTTGCTGTGTTTCCCAGTACAATCTCAAGAGCATGGAGGAGATTCCAGGAGACAGACAGTTACTCTAGGAGAGCTGGGCAGGGCCGTAAAAGGTCCTTAACCCATCAACAGGACCGGTATCTGCTCCTTTGTGCAAAGAGGAATAGGATGAGCACTGCCAGAGTTCTACAAAATGACCTCCAGCAGGCCACGGGGTGAATGTCTCTAAACAATCAGAAACAGACTTCATGAAAGTGGCCTGAGGGCCCGATGTCCTCTAGTGGGCCCTGTGCTCACTGCCCGGCCCCGCGGAGCTTGATTGGCATTTGCCATTGAACACCAGAATTGGCAGGTCTGCCACTGGCACCCGGTGCTTTTCACAGATGAGAGCAGGTTCACCCTGAGCATATTTAACAGATGTGAAAGGGTCTGGAGAAGCTGTGGAGAATGTTATGCTGCCTGTAACATCGTTCAACACCACCGGTTTGGTGGTGGGTCAATGATGGCCTGGGAGGCATATCCATGTAGCGACGCACAAACCTCAGCAGAGGTCTCAAATTGGCAGCCCTCCAGCTGTTGCGGAATTACAAGCCCCATCATGCCTCTGCCTATGGGAATCATGCTTGCAACTGTCAGCCTTGCAATGCCTCATGGGAATTGTAGTTCTGCAACAGCTGCAGGTTTTAGACCCCTGCTCTATGGGCTAGACAAGGACACCCTGACTGCCATTAGGTATGGGGATGAAATCTTTGGACCCATTGTCAGAACCTATGCTGGTGCAGCGAGTCCTGGGTTCCCCCTGGTGCATGACAATGCCCGGCCAGGAATGAAGGGATTTATACCAGAGAAAAATAAACTCAAGACACACCAAACTGAGCATTCGCAGCTTGTCCCCAAGTCTCTGTACTATCCAGAGATGATTTGGGGACTCTGGAAGAAGGGGAGGATCTGAGCAGACAGGATCAAACAGCCTTTTTTACAATTCAAAAGATTAATTCCCAAAACGGGGCAACTAAAAAAATATTCCTTTTGTTGGGGCTGTACTTGCCCTAAAAAAATGAGGTGCTTGTTTAGGTCTAGGGGAGCAAAAAAAAAGATTGGCTTACCTGATATTCCGATCCTCTCCACTACTAGACCAGACCCCACACCCCCTTCTCCCCCACTCTCTAGCAGTCTAGGGTACTGGCATCATCAAGACCAAAGCAAGGATCGTAGACCTGCTTTGGACATGATGACACAGAAAGATAGTCCATTGTTGGATTGTGGTGGATTGTGGGAGAGCCATCTGCCAGGTGGAGCGGAAGATCAGGTATGTAAATGCTCTCCACTAAACAAAAAGAGCTATTAACATGCACAGAGCCACTGCAAGGATAATTTTTTACTTGCCTGGCGTTGGACAGTAAAATCCCGAAAACATTATATATTTACTGAAAAAAAGAGGACCTGTAGAGTAAAAAGTTGCTGGTTTCTTTATTATGTTGCACAATTATTGTGCAGCTGTTTATCAAATCTATATTAAAAAAAACGAAATACTCAAAGTAGTCTTAAACCCTCAAAAGTACAGTAAAAGGCAAATAATGTTGCAGACCTTGGCACTATCAAGTTTGCCATGTGTCTTTTTTTTACCCAAGGCTGTGATTGCTTTGCTTTCCCTCTCCCTTCTCAGGTTCCTGTTTTCAGGAGTCTCCCACCCCTTACAGGATCCCATAGAGCAGTGGTTCTCCATTCCTGTCCTCAGGACCCACTAACAGGCCAGATTTTAGGTATTACCTTGGGGAGATGCAGACTAGAAAACTGCGTTCACTGAGCTGCAAATTATATCACCTGTGATGCATTTCAGTTATCTTGCAAACCTGGCCTGTTAGTGGGTCCTGAGGATAGGAGTTGGGAATCACTGCCATAGAGCCACCTTTTCATAATCACTCCTAACTGGCACTTTGTACAACTCTCATTACCTTGGTTGTGCCCATTGGCAGAAAGCCACTCCACTGCTCTTCACTTCTCTCTCTCCAAGCAAGTGCATCTGAGGCCTGCACTGTCCCTTTAACAATGTCTATGTGACATACTCAGGGTGTGCACTCCCCTACCCGGGAATTATATGTCCAGAACAATATAATTTATTATTTTTGTAAAATCTAAAAGATGAGATTTTATTGCATAAATAGATGCCAAATGTGTGAAAGTAGCACTCTGCCCATGTCTAAACAGGCTATGGCTAATCGGGGCTGAGCACATTAATCCCTAAACACATAGGGCCCAACATATGAGTGCCACTTAGAACAGTGTTCTACCTCATCCAGCCACAGCTTGTCATATGCTTTGACAGGCTGCAGTCCAGGCAGTGGGGCTGGACACTGCGTCTGTGTCTCATGGGTGTTCTAAAATGTCGGGAGGCAGGCCATGCAGCTAGAAATCCCCCTTTATGCAACCATGGGAGAACACTGACATGCTAAGAGTGAGGACATGGGGGCGTGTCCAAGATAGAGACGTGAGCAGTCGCACCTTCCATGAGCTCCGCTGGCCTTCAAACGTTTAGCCGCTTCCACTGGGGCTAACACCCTGACTCACCCTCTGCAAAAACCCAGATGAGGCGCAGATCTTCCCACACACAGTCCAGTAGGGGAAAATTGCTCAAATTCCCCTCGCAAGAAGAAATCCCGCTGACGACTCCCGCCATATGAGCACAGCCACACTCCAGGCGCAGCTCGCACATGGCATCACAGACCCCTCTCATGGAGGAACCCGAATCCAGACCACCATGGTTGGTGGAGGTGATGGCAGCAATTGCAACATGCCAGTTGACCCTCAACGCCAAGATAGAGGCGTGCAAATGGACATAGGCCTCATGCGACAGGACCTGAATAAGCTACATTCCAGGGTCAGGGAGATAGAGCAGAGGATAGGCCTCACGGAAGATGAGGTGGTGGAACACTCGGCAGCCCTCCGCACCCTCCAGACCAGGGTTAAGTCACTTGAGAACTGTGCGGAGGATGCCGAAAACTGAAACAGGAGGTCCAACCTCCGGATCATCAGCTTCCCGGAGGGCTCTGAAGGGGGGAATCCGACTGGAATCCTGGAAGAAGTCTCCACCCCTAGAACATTTATCCTCCGAATGCTAAACTGTCAGGACCAGGATGAAGTTCTCCGTGCCTCCAGAGCACAAGGTGACCTGCAGCTTCACAACGCCAAACTGATGATATTCCCCGACTACTCAGTCAAGACACAGAAGCAGAGGAAGTCGTTTGATGCAGTGAACGCAGCGATGAGAGCCTGCAGCATTCGCTGCAGCGTCCTCTTTCCAGCGCACCTCCAGGATGGGGAATCCTTTCTTCCAATTGCCTCAATCTGGCTGGAATCCCTGCCACCTCATCGCTGACTTCCCACAATGTGAGTACGCTCTCTCTTTCTTCACTTGCCCCGGGAGGGGGGCACCTTGTCAGTCAGTAATCCTACCTGGGCCCATGAATCTGCTGCTTCCCCCCTGACTCGCACTTTCAAGCATGCTGGAGACCCCCCTGAACGACCGGTCTTACCCTCCCAGCTCTTTTCCTCTCCCCCGAATTCTGACCGATCAGTCGCTCCCTTAATTTCCCCCTCATGTGACATGCTTGACTGGCTGAAGGGAACCCTATTTTGCCCAAATCCGGCAATCGTTCTTGTTTGTGGCCCCCCACCCTTTCAGTTACAGTTTTCACCTTTCGTTTTTTTTTTGTTTTGTTTTTGAAGTTCCAAACACAAAATTAGTGCCCCTGACCGGATCAAGAGACTTGCTCATATTTATACCTTCGGCCCACTGATCATTTGGGTGTGTATCCAGCATCAAATAACTTTCCCTAGTGGATTACTAAATCACTGCTATGGGGAACGCATTGTGTAATCACCCCCCTTGTAAAGCTAGCAGTGTTCCTGTAGCTAGCAGAGAATCACCTCGTGGAGAACTGCTGCTTAAAGAGACCCCCCCACACGAGATCTGAAGGGGTCCAGCTCGCCTCTTCCACAGGCCCCCCTGTTGCAGCCTGCGAGCTGAGTTGGGGTATGGGGTTGGAAGCTCTTCCCAGTTTTGGGGGAATGAGCAGGGTGGGAGGATGGGATGGGTGTCCATACTGGGCTGTTTTGTTTTTGTTTCTGTTTTTGGGTTTAATTCCTGCCGTTTCAAGATTTTTTGTGGTTATCATAATGATTGCCTCGATTGATATGTCACCATTGTATAGGTTCTGTTTGTGCCTGACCCAGGTCTGGATGCCGCATCCTCTAAGAAGTCCGCGGTGTGCTCCTGCCTTCCCTGATTTGCTCCTCCCTAATGTTTGCCCATAACATTATGTCCTGGAACACCAGGGGTCTCAATTCACCGATCAAGAGATCACTGGTGTTCCAATTCATCAAGTCATATAGCCTCCCCATCTTCATCCTTCAAGAAACCTACTTGGTGGGCAGCAAGACCCTGGCTCTCAAGAAACCATGGGCGGGCAGTCACTATCATTCTACCTACTCCAATTTTGCGAGAGGCATGAGCGTTCTGGTGAACAAAACATTGCCCTTCAAACTCTTGGATGTGGCGCTAGACCCGGATGGCAGATACGTTATTGTGAATGCCCGCATACTATCCCAGACATGGTCTATTGTTGGCCTGTATCTGCCGCCTCCAGCATCACTATTGTTATTAAATAGAATAACCTCTAAACTAGCAGACTTTGCAGCCGACCACTTGGAGATGCTGGGTGACTTCAATATGGCTCCCGACCCTACATTAGATAGAATGATCACGACCACTTCTCACTACTCTGGCCTCCAGACATGGGCTGACACCTATGGATTGACAGATGCCAGGAGGTGGAGACACCCGCAATCCTTAGTATATACGTGCCGCTCAGCAACGCATAGATCTTTCTCCCGTATCGACCTGATTTTTTCTGGATGATCAGTCCTCCCTAGGATTAAGGAAATCAAGGTACTACCTAGAGGTATATCGGATCACACACCCATCCTCTTGATAATAGATGGCCCGGGTTCCCCCACAAACAAACTTTGGAGACTCTCTAGGTTCTGGATATCAGACCTGGATGTGGACGGAAAGTTTAGAGGGGAGGGGTACTGGAGGTCCAACTCGGATTCGGATGACCCCGCGATTGTGTTGGATGCCTTTAAGGCTTTTTCGAGAGGGCAATATCAGTCTATTGTAGCCAAAATTAAGAAAGAAAGAAGGTCTGCCCTGACTAAGGCGGAGTCTGCAGCTGCCCTGCAAGAGGCACTGTATATAGGCTCTAGAGATCCCCCACACTACATTCAACTGCAGTCCCTTGCCAGGGAGGTCCTCTCTCTCCGTACCTCGCTCACTCAACAAAAAACTCCTCACACAGACTCAACGTATATTCCAGCTTGGGGAGAGGTCGGGCAAATTGTTAGCCTGGTTTTCCAGGTAACAATCAGGGGGGACCAGTATTCCCCACATTTTGGGACCTGGAGGTGACCTCCGGTACACTCCAGAGGAGATCAATGACTGTTTTGTTGCATAATATAAGACGCTCTACTCATCTATGGTGACTTATAATGGGGACGAGCTCTGTGCCTATATTGAGGATGTTGACATCCTTGTCCTCACCGATAAGTATAGAAGGGAACTGGACAAGGCCATAACGGTTGAGGAAACACTTAAGGCACTCAAAAACATGCAGACGGGCAAAACCCCAGGCCCAGACGGTATACCCATAGAATTTTACAAACAGTACCCAGACATCCTGACTGTTCGGCTCAATGCAATGATGACTGGGGCGGCTGAGCTGCAATCACTTCCGAGCTCTATGGGTGTGAGGACGATGGTGCGGTGGCCTCCCTGGACGTGGAAAAGGCCTTTGACTCCATTGAATGGAGATATCTATGGGCAGTCCTTTCTAAATTTGGCTTTGGCCCCAAATTCCAACTATGGATTAAGATGCTATATACAAGTCCGCAAGCCAGGGTGTACACCAACGCTTGCCTATTGGACTCATTCCCTCTGAGCCGAGGAACACGGCAGGGCTGTCCTCTATCCCCGGGGCTTCTTGCCCTAGTGGTGGAGCCCCTGGCCGTTTTGATCAGATCGGATGGGGAGGTTAGGGGTATCCAAGTGGGAACCATTGAGGAAAAAATCTCCCTCTACGCAGAGGATACCCTTCTGTACCTGGCTGACACATCCACATCCCTCCACAAAGCTCTTTCCCTCTTTAATAAATTTAGTGAATTTTCAGGCATAAGAATCAAGTGGGACAAATCTGTGCTTTTCCCCCTTCACCCCTCGTCCTCTAGGCCCCCCACCCAGACGCAGTTTCAGTGGGTTGAGAACATGAAATATCTGGGAATTAAGGTCACAAGTGACATAGAAGACTACGCGAAACACAACCTGCAACCCCTAATGACACAAGTTGTCACTAAGTGTACCGCCTGGCGAGCCCTCCCCCTTACACCGGTCAGAAGGGTCAACCTGGTAAAAAATTAATTTTTGCCTAAATTTCTTTAGAAACACACCAATCCATCTACCTAAGAGTTTTTTCAGGTGATTGGAGGGGGTGTTAGTTTGTTTAATCTGGGCTGGGAGGCCCCCACGTGTGGCAAAGCGTATGTTGTACCTTCCCATTTCGAGCGGTGGACTGACACTCCGCAACTTTCTGCTTTATTATTGGGCCACCATCCTTGTTACAGTGCGGTGGTGGTTCTCCCAGCCCAGACTGAACCCAGCGGTTACCCCGGAGGGGGACATACTAGGATCATATGCTGCCCTTAGCAATCTTGTCTTTAGAGGCAGGAGGGCCTGCCCGGCCATTACTGCCCCTATGCTGACCACAGTGAGGACTTGGCAAGAGGCCAGAGCAATTTACAAGAAGCCCAACCACATTTCCCCTCACATGCCCTTATGGGGAAACCCAATGCTTCCCCATTTCTTCACTTTACCGGACCCCTCAGTGTGGTCACGGAAAGGGATTACAACCATGAAGCATATTACTAGAGACGGGAGATTGTTGCCCTTCGCTGAACTTAGGTCCCTTTACTCAATTCCCAGATCCTGGGAGTTTCGCTACTGGCAGCTGAGGTATGCGTTCGGAGCCCAATTCCCGGTGACCTTAAGGTTGGTGTCGGATTCCGTAGAGTGTCTTCTCACCTCCAGTACCATGGGGAGGCCCCTCACCTCTCTGTATTTATACCTGACAATGGCATATGACACCAAGCCGACCTGGTCCCTGGACAAATGGAAGGTTGATATCCCGTCTCTAGATGAACAGGAGTGGGAGGACTGTGTCTCCACATATATACCCTTAATGACAGCAGCTAGGGACAGATTCATACAGCTTAAATTTCTCCACAGGGCCTACTACACCCCACACCCCACAGCATCTAGCCCGAATCTACCCCCAACGTGATACGATGAGCCCTAGATGTACTCAGGAGCCAGGTTCCTTCTGGCATATGGTATGATCATGCCCTAAAATCCAACCATACTGGAAGACTGTAGTTAACACTCTGACTGAAATGTGTGGGACCCAGATACCTCTAGACCCCTTGACCCTCCTACTTAGCCATCTTGAAGAGGTACAGGGGGCCCAATATACCAAGCTCTGCCTGACATTTTCCCTGTTCTATGCCAGGAGGGAAATCCTCCTCAAATGGAAATCGTCTGAGCCACCTACGAGAGATGCCTGGTGCCTTTCAGTGAACTCGGTCCTGCCTCTCTATAAACCTACCTACCAGAGCAGGCAATGCCTGGCAAAATTCGACAAGATTTTGTCAAGTTGGGTAGACTCCAATGGTTAGGATGATAGAACATGAACCGACAGAGAACACCAGCCCCTGATACCTAAGGTTGTAGTTGCTCAACCAAACCCCCACCCCCCCCATCCCCTTTCGACATGGTTCACCCTCAAAACATCTTGTGGGAATAAGGGCGTAGAATTGCCTCATATTATGTATTAACATAACCAGATGGAAGTTAGGACAACCTCTTGTGCACTGTATTATACCATCACCGGACTGGGACTTGCATCCCAGCTTTATGCTGAACCTGTCAAGCTTTTTTTTTCTTCTTTTTTTTATGATAGCATAAGTATGTCTTGGCTGATATAATATTGTAATGCTAATTTGATCTCCAATAGACATCTCTGTTAAAAAAGAGTGAGGACTTTAAATTAAAGGTGACTCTAAACTGAGCAACCAGCAGAGATCAAGCCAAGAGGTCCTAGGTCCTGCCCTGTGCCTGCACAAACCTAGGAATTAAAAAAAAGTCCACATGACACAGTTTTGCAAGTATGCATGTGGGGGGGGGGGGGGATAACTACAAATCATGGGTCCCCCGTCCACCTCTTTCTGTATCAGTCTCATGTGAGAATACATGTCATTGCTCTTAAAGTGGTTGTAAAGACAGATTTTTTTTTTAGCCTCATGCATTCTACGCATGAAGGTAAAAAACCTTTGGAGTGCAGCTTCCCCCCAAACCCCCACTTATAATCAACTGAGCCCAATCATGATATGGTTGTTGGGCCATACAGCCAATCCCAGGTCGAAGTTGTAAGGACGAAACACGCCGGGGTGAAACCAAAAGTGACGTTTACGCAACACCGGAAGTGACGCTCCTTGTGGAATCTTTAGCTGGTCGGGTGAGATATGGAATTCATCATTGGGTCTGCTGTGACTATGCTGGCTTCTCACTATACCAATGCCTTTTATACATTTTATTCTTGTGAGTGCAACCATTTGGCCTTTGTGGGTTTTAATAACTAAATTTTTATCGTATGTCATTGCACTATTGGAGTCTTCTTTTCCTTTGCATATTTATAGGAGTATCATGCCTATTGGATCAAGTGGCTGGATATCTACAACCCTGAGGGGTACGATACTCTTTTTGCTGAATATGATAGTGTGAGGCAATAACTGTTGGTGATTCTACATCCTATGGGGGAAGTGGAGACACGTCTTATCACTTGGTGTGGTGTTGAATCACTCAATCAACTCATTGTTTATCATGGACTATTTTATTTTTATGCAAATTTGGATATTTCTATACTGGACATCTTTTGTGTTCATGCACTGTATTCACTGGGTGTTTCTCTGTTTAACACTTATGTATTGTTTGTTTAGTACCACTATTTACCCGTTTTTTTTTCTTATTTATGGCAGATGTGTTTGATGTGAATGAATGCAAAGCCTCTCTTGACTCTCTCTTTTCTCATTGGCCTAGTGACAGCAGTCAATCTCAGCTATTAATGAGGGAGCAAGGGGGGGGGGGGCAGTGCCAAGCCATACTCCGTGTGTCTTATGGCTTACGGATACACAGAGGTGGCTCAGGAGGTGGATCAGGGCTGCTCTTTGCAAAATCATTGCACAAACAGGTAAGTATAACATGTTTGTTATTTAAAAAAAATCTGAATGCTTAAAGTGGATGGAAATCCTCACATATATCCAGTGAATTGAACAGCCTCAGATGATACACAGAGATGAAAGAAACCTCCCTACATAAGTTTCACATGTATATCTGCTGTCTTGAGCTTTCTTAAAAAGCTGAAGACAGCAGATATAGAAAGTGCTTTAGAAAGTGCACATCGGTGTAAGAAATGTTTCTTCCTGTTTCAGCAGTGGGAGGAAGGCACCCCCCCCACACATAGGCAAAGGAATTAAAAAACTTGCAGAGCTGTACTGTGAATAGACAAGCTCTCTGCTTATCTATCTCTAAGTTCCCTCCCTGACACTAATTTCCAGCTGCTTGTATCTCCTGTGTCAGAGAACTTGACAGAAGTTATCATGCTGATAACAGAGGAAAGGAGCAGCAGAAAGGCACGGGACTTAGAGCTTTGGAGAGAGATAAGTATACACTATAGATATATATGCCCAGGTCAGATTCCATGAATAGGGTTTACATCCACTTTAAAATCAATTTAACGTAAATTATGCCTAAATCAGGGATAGGACAGCAGTAAAAAAATGTCAACATAGTAAATACAAAGACCAGTGTTGTGAATAAAAGTTCTAGTATTAGCAATAATATCCATCATGACATTTTGCCAAAATTAAATAAATTTAAGGTTTTTACATAAGGTTTTAGCTAAGAAGTCACTGTGGGAATTTAGAATTTCTGAATTAGGCATAGAGAGTTAATTTCAGTCTGTAGCAGGAGTTCATAGGGGGAAAAAAACTACCTAGGCAGCTAAACAAATGCTTCCCGTTGCACAGAGGAAGATCTGTAATTAGCGAAGACCCTACGTTTTCACAATTGATCACGTTGAATCGATTTGTCATGCGATTTAATAGGTTAAATCACATGACAAGTCACAGCCTATTGGCACCGTTCCAATCGGTGCGCCCCCGACTTTTGCAAAAGTAGTTCCTGCACTACTTCTACCGATTTTGGGTGTGACTTCAATCGACATCTAAAGCCGCGTACACACGGGCGGACTGTATGGCCTACTTAGTCCATCGAAACACATTTCAGCGGACAGTCCGCTCGTGTGTGGGCTTCAGCGGACTTTTTCAGCGTGCAGTCTGGCGTACTAAGTATTTCGGAATTTCCGTAATACTGTCCGTCATACTTTGGTTTCAGCGGACAATCCGCTCGTGAGTAGGCTAGTTCGACGGACTAAGAATGGCGCATGCTCAGAAAGGATTTACACGGCGGAAGGTTGCATTGCTGTGTATTGGACTTCCTATTTCTAGTCCCGTCGTACGTGCTGTACGCGTCATCGCACAAGCTTTCGACGGACTGTTTGTGCATCCGTGTGTGGTCAAGTCCGTTCATTCGAAAGTAGGACGGACTGTCCGTCGGATTGTCGGACTAAGTAGGCCATACAATCCGCCCGTGTGTACGCGGCTTTATGCATCAAGGAAAAAAGGGGATGAAGCCGCACAGATGTCTTTCAAGTCGCACCTGAAGTCATGGCTTTGAAATTTTGCAATTTCAGATGAAGTTGCACAATTTCAAATCCGTGTTTGGTTTGAACGAGGGCTAAGGCCTGGTTCGCACTGGTGTGACATTTGCTCCGACTTTAAGAAAACAAGTCGTGCCCCATTAAGTGCATCATTGGAATCGTTCTAATAAGAGTGACTTGAGTCGCTCCAACTTAGAAAAAGGTTCCTGCACTACTTTTGGTGTAAATTTGACACGACTTGCACTGACTTCTGTCAAAGAAGTCGTATGCAAGTTGTGCCAAATTCGCGCTGGGATGTTGACATCACGGCAGTGTGAACTTGGCCTTATTTTTCTTTAAAGCCTCTGAAAATGGACCAACATCTCAGGCTCCATAGACGCTGTGTTGACTGTTATTGTTACATAACTGTATGCATGCATGTACTATTTGTAACTCACAAATATGTATTCGCTTTAAAAAAAATTAAAAAATAGATCCTCTGCTATAAGTAGTGAACTGTACAGCCAGTGTTTCTCAATCTGATTCTCAAGTACTCCCAGCAGGCCAAGAAAAGATAATTAGATGGAAATTTGTGTAATTGATTGAGTGGATAATTTTCCACTACTGACTAATCAGGGATTGCTGAGACCAATTAAGGTGAGGAGAAATAAACACTAAGTGTCGGTTCACACTGAGGCAGCACGACTTGCAGTACGACTGCCTCAGGCAACCCAGACACGACCACTACAGCGACTTGCAAAACGACTTCTCTATAGAAGTCAATGTAAGTTGCCTCAAGTCGCCCCGAAAAGTTGTACAGGAACCTTTTTCTAAGTCGGAGTGACTTGTGTCGCTCAGATTAGAATCGTTCCATTGTACAGAACGGGACGCGACTTGTCAGGCAGCTAAGTCGCCTGACAAGTCGTCTGAGTGTGACCCGGCACTTAAGTATTGTCACTGGACACTGCAATTAAAACAGCAGGTCAGTGAAAAAGCAAGAAAAAAAGAAAGAAAGAAAGCATCAAAATACAAACATATACGCAAGTGTAACTTCTTTTGAGATATTCACAAATAATTGCTTCAGGAAAGGATTAGTGAGAGTATTTACAAGCACCTAAACCCCCCCCCCCCCCAAAAAAAAATATTCTACCTATGATAACAGACATTTTATGATCAAAGTTCCTGGTACTGAATACTCCCTTGACCGTTTGGTCATCACAAAAGTGATATTTTAGTCATAAGTGGAAAATGGTGGGCTAAGGCAATCAATAGTTTAACTACTTCCGCTTCTGACAATTGCGTGGTCGTGTTGCACCCAAGCAAAATCGACATCCTTTTTTTCCCACAAATAGAGCTTTCTTTTGGTGGTATTTGATCACCTCTGTGATTATTTTTTGTGCTATAGACAAAAAAAAATCCATTATTATACATTTTTCTTTTTTATTAGTAATGACGGCGATCTGCCATTTTTATCATGACTGTGACATTATGGTGGACACTTCGAAGTGTCCTCGGTACAGGGAGGCGTCGGCCATTTTGTTGGAGCCTGGAAAACCGCGAGAAGGGATTTTTCCTACATAAAGAAATTTCCCGGAGGGGCTTTAAGGCTGGATAGTGTGTGCTCAGTGAGGAGGAGGAGTCTTTTTTTATCTATATCTTATGAGTGATCCCGTCAGTGGAGGTCATTCTAGAAGGATTTGTTGCTGCCCCATTCCGATGGTCTCTTAGGAGTTCTAATGACATGTGTTATGAGCTGAGATTCCTTTTTTGTCTTTTAAGCGCGCATTCAGATTGCCAATCAGCACACTGGTGGTGAAGGAAGTTTTTTCTCTACACAGAATTTCGCTGGAAGATTATCTTTAATCCAACGGACTGTTGCACTCTCTTTTTTTCTTCTTTTAGAGCACTTTATTGAGCACATTTATATATTTATCTAATTTCATTAATTATTGCACGTTTCTCTTTTTAAGCACTTTATTGAGTTCATTAATGTTTTTACTTATTTATTTATTTATCTGATCTCTCACAATGAATTTATTTATTTATTTGATATTTCCCAGTGAGATTGATAAGTATTGTCATTTGTATCAATCACATATATTTGTTATCATTATTTTTTTTGCTTTTATCGTAATTTATTTTTATTAGAATAGTCACATCAGATTTACAGTGATCAATTTTTTGGCGATATTTTGTTTGATGCACATAACAAACATTGCTGGAGATTCTAGGTTTAATTACTTGCTAGAAACAATTATTTTGTGGGATAGCGCAGTTATTTTTTTACTGCATAGAGAGATTTAAGAATAAATAGCTTTTTTTGAAACTTTACATATTAACTAAATTATACACCACAATTTTTTTTAAGGTTTTTAACCGATTAATCCAAACAATAATCAGCCAACTAATTGATTATGAAAAAAATTGTTAGTTGCAGCCCTAGATTTAACTACCAAAAATAGAACGTTTCTTTTGGATGTACAGTACAGACATCTAAAGCAGTCTTATCAGCAGGGCAGGACTTAGGGTGGTGGGGGCCCCTGGGCTTGAGTCACTTTCGGGCCCTACCTTCTATACATTACCGTAATTATCGACGTATAACACGTGCCGGCGTATAACACGCACCCCAAGTTTAGGAGGGAATTTTAAGGAAAATACCCATCAATGCAGCCTTGTCAGTGTCCATCTGCAGACTTGCCCATCCATCTGCAGCCTTGTCCAGTGTCATTGCAGCCTTGTCATTGCAGTCTTGAAGTTTAAAAATGGCGCTGCGCTGTGTATCTCGGGGGCTCTCGGGTCCTCTTGGCGGGTCTTGGGTCCTCTCGCAGTCCCGAGCGGAGCCCAGAGTAGTCGAGTGTACTCGGTTTGGCTCACAGTCATGCCTAGTCCCTGTGTTGTGTCCATCATAGGGTGGGACTGGGCATGACTGTGAGCGGAGCAGAGCCGAGTACACTCGGCTATGTATCTTGACAGGGCCTGCAGGGCCCCCTATTGGGTGGGGCCCATGGGCTTGAGCCCAGTCAAGACCAATGGTAAGTCCTGCCCTGCTTATCAGTGTGCCATAATGTTTTAAAAACCTAATTTCTATGTCTGAAATGTATACGGTTGAGAGTTGTGAGAGTGCCATTATCCCAAATTGGACAAAACAAGGAAATAGCCTCTAATAGAGTGGGGATTATATCACTCATCCCCCCCCCCCCTTTCCTGACCTGTCAGGCTGCATGCTTGGATAGGGGTCTGGTATGTATTTTGGGAGAGATCCCACGCCATTTAAAAAAAAAATGTGCAGGTTTTTTTTTAAATCATTTTTAATTGTCTGCATTTTCTTTTTACATTCAGCTGTCAACGGGGAACTCACTGACAGCTGATGATGAGTCATCCGTTGTTAAGGAACCTGAGGCCGGCTTTCCAGCCCGCTCCTTAGCAACCAGCTCAATGCACTAAATTATAACATAAAAAAAATGCAATAATTACCGCTAAAACGAATAAATACCACATTTGTTATTAAACGCAAAATTCATAACGAATTGAACACTTGCACAATTGTTACCACATTCTGTTAACCGTTATTTAACTCTTATCGTATTGACCCCAATATCTCTTCTTTTATGTAGATTTTAAACATTATTTCCATTTTTGCTCAAATTTTTCCTGAAATTAGTTGATTGAAGAATTACCAGACTTTTAATAGCTATTCAAAATGAGTTCAGGTGTAAGCTTCACTACTTAGTGACATACCAAGAATATTGACCTCCACCTCTGCTAAATTACAGACTTGCTCGACATCACTCAGTTCAAAGCAGCTTAAAATTGCAAAAAATGTTCAAATTCCTAGGCAAAGCATCATTCTTTAACTGCTTGCTGACCGCTGCACACAGATGTACATTGGCAGAATGGCACAGGTAGGCAAATGGGTGTATCTGTACGTCCCCTAAATTTGCCGCCTATTGGATGCATGTGCCCACTGCATGCCCACTGCATGCCATGGGACCGTGCCTGCAGGACTTGGGAACTCGATGTTCGCCGGCGGCCTGCGATTGCGGTGTGGAGAGGTAGAACAGGGAGATGCCTGTGTAAACAAGGCATTTCCCCATTCTGCCTAGTGACATGACAGGAATCTACTGCTCCGTATAGTGATCGCTGTCATGTCAGTGGTAGCCCACCCCCGACCCCGCAGTTAGAACACCTCCCTAGGACACACTTAACCCCTTGATTGCCTCCTAGTGTTTAATCCCTTCCCTGCCAGTGTCATTTACACAGTAATCAGTGCATTTTTATAGCACTGATCGCTGTATAAATGACAATGGTCCCAAAATGGTGTCAAAAGTGTCCGATGTGTCCTCCATAATGTTGCAGTCACAATAAAAATCACAGATCGCCACCATTACTACTTAAAGCGGTTGTATACTCTTTTTTTTTACTTTTACCTACAGGAAAGCCTATAATAAGGCTTACCTGTAGGTAAAAAAAATATCTCCTAAACCTATACAGTTTAGGAGATATTCCCCTCGGTATGCGCCGCTGACTGCAGCAGCGCATGCGCACAAGGGGATTCTCGGCTGAAAATCCGGCAGTGGCCGACCGGCCGGGGATGAAATGCATGTGCACGGGAGTGACGATATCGCGGCTCCGGACACTCACAGCGCCGGAGCCGCGATACCCGGAAGAAACGCAGAGGGAGCATGTCAGCTCCCTCGGCGTGGATCGGGCCAGATGTCGGGGCCTCGTTCTAAGGTAAGTATTTCATAATGAGCTAGTATGCGGTGCATACTAGCTCATTATGCCTTTTGTTTTGCAGGTGGTAAAAAAAAAAACATTAGCGGGTTTACTACCGCTTTAAAAAGAAAATTATAATAAAAATGCTATAAATCTATCCTCTATTTTGTAGACGCTATAACTTTTGCACAAACCAATCAATATACGCTTATTGTATGTAGAAAAATACATATCGGCCTAAACTGAGAAAAAAAAAAAAATTTATATATTTTTTGGGGATATTTATTACAGCAAAAAGTAAAAAATATTGCTTTTTTTTCAAAATTGTCTCTTTTTTTGTTGCTTTTGAGCATTTTTGGACGTGTGCTTTTACCGCGATTTTGCCGCGTTTTGTTATTTTTTTTTTACACTGTGGTTGCTTAGCAACCATCTATATACAGTGAAAAAAATAAAAATAAAAATGCAAACCGCAAATCGCGGCAAAAACACAGTTCTTGCGTTTTTGATGCAGGTCCATTGACTTCTATTACATGCAAAACGCTGCATTTTGCATGAAAAAAAGTCCCCGACCCTTTCCAAAAACGCAGAGGCACAAAAATGCATTTATGTGAACATGTTCCATAGGAACCCATGTTAAAAAATTTCCCTGCATTTCTGCAAAATGCAAAATGCATCAAAAAACACATTAGTGTGAATCAAGCCTAAGAACTACACAAAGCAAGCCAAGATTCAAAATAGACAGAATTTGCTTATTAGCTTGGCACATTAGAAACTCATAAAGCATAATAGATAATGGATTTTTTTTCACAAAGTGGATTTTTTCTGCTGTCCTTATAAAATAAATGAGAGGCCAAACTATTTTTTCTCTATTCACCTGAAATGCTGTATGCAAATGAGCCCAAAGACAACTGAACAAAACCTCTTGCCAATCATGCCAATCACATACTGACTATACTGTATGTGGGGGTAAGAAAGGCGGGCTTAAAAGCTCAGCCGCTGTACATATAAGTCCATGGTGGCATAAAGTTGTGCACCAAGAGTGCACTCACTGGGCGCTTCCAGCACACTGTCTGGGCTGTCACTGACAGCTCTTGGTCAAGGTTCCTGATTGGGAGCTTGTAGGACAGGTTTACGATCAGGTGACTGATGTGAGAGCCAATCACAGCTATCACATGATACAAAAGCTGGTTCTAAGGAGTTAGGGAGGCAAAGGATATGGTATATATGCATGGATACAAACACAGCATTCCATTTGTTTACAATTCCCCAAGGCAATAACATAATTCAGATTTTTCTCAATAAATGCAATGTTTACTTCAGGCACCCGATCAGCGATAACAGAATGAAATAAGTATGAATACTGATCACAAAGCTTAAAGCTGCAGTTTGTTTAATATCAATATATAATAATAATAATAATAATATGTACAGTACAGTATATATAACTATAATATCTCTATATATACTTTTTTTGTTATACAGCACCATACACATTGCTTGGGTGTAGATGTGTGTATCCCATTACCTGTATGTGTCTGCTTCTGCTAAACCCCTCATTTATTAACCACTTGCCTACCGGGCACTTAAACACCCCTCCTGCCCAGACCAATTTTCAGATTTCGGTGCTCTCACACTTTGAATGACAATTACTCAGTCATGCAACATAAAGATCGATTTTTTTTTTTTTAACACATTTTTCTTTTCTGTGATACAATTATGCAAATTATTAGTTTTTCTTCATAAATTTTGGCCAATTTATACTGCTACATATCTTTGGTAAAAATAACCTAAATTAGTGGATATTATTTGGTCTTTGTGAAAGTTAGAGAGTCTACAAGCCGTGGTGCGAATCGCACAAAATGAATCACATCTGATGTACTGGTGGCCTATCTCATATCTTGTGACCCAAACAAGTCAGGAAAGTACAAATACCCCCCAAATGACCCCTTTTTGTAAAGTAGACATTCCAATGTATTTAGTAAGAGGCATGGTGTTGTCATTTTTTCCCACAATTCTTCGCAAAATGAAGATTTTTTTTTTCCACAAAATTTTCATTGTAATAGGTTATTTCTCTCACATGGCATGTGTATACCACAAATGACACCCCGAAATAAATTCTGCTACTCCTGAGTATTACGATACCACATGAGTGGGACTTTTTCACAGCTTGGCCACTTAGAGAGGCCCAACATGCAGGGAGCACCATCACGTGTTCTAGGAGCATAAATTACACATCTAACTTGTTGACTACCTATTACAATTTTGAAGGCCCTGGAGCACCAGGACAATGACACGTGGCACTGATGACAGATGCACTGATGACACGTGACACTGATGACAGATGCCACTAATAAGGGGCACTGATGACACGTGACACTGATGACAGATGGCACTAATATGTGGCACTGATGACAGATGGCACTTATACGTGGCACTGATGACATGTGGCACTAATACATGGCACTGATGATAGATGGCACTATGTGGCACTGATGACACATGGCACTGATGTGGCACTGATGACAGATGGCACTTATACGTGGCACTGATGACAGATGGCACTTATACATGGCACTGGGGACAAATGGCACTGACAACAGGTGGCACTGGGGACAGATGGCACTAACAGGTGGCACTGGGGACAGGTGGCACGGGGGGCAGATGGCAGTGGGGGCAGATGGTAGTTTATTTTACTTTTTTTTTTTGTAACTTACAACCGCTGCAGCTATTCATCTCTCCCTCCACACACGCTGTCTGTGTGAGGAGGGAGAGCAGCGCTGAGAGATGATCTCATATGTTTACATATGAGATCATCTCTCATTGGACACGCCGATCGCGCTGTAAACGGCCACTGTGATTGGCCGTTTACAGCGATGTGTGATTGGCTGTGTCCAAGGGACACGGCCAGCACAGAACTTCCCTGATGCGCGCTCTCAGGAGCGCGCATTGCAGAAGTAAATAGGAGGACATCCAGGGACGCCCTCCTGGCAGGTAACGTCCGCGCTGTAGCCGTCTTTCAGCTATATCGCGGGCGGGAAGTGGTTAAAGCACTTTCAGCAGGTGGTTTTATCACTTAGAGCTGGGTGAGCCCAACCTTTTGAAGAGCTAGAGCTACTTAAGCAACGTGGTAAGCCGTCAAGGGACAAAGAGCGGGAGGATGACAGGTCCATGTCCTTTCTGCACATGCAGAGCGGACACAGCTCTCTCTGCTCAATGGGTCCTCTAATCCAATCTGCCCAGATGGAAGGGGGCAGATCAGTGGCGCCCCCTGCATTGTGGGCACCGCCCTCCAACACCTCCGCTGCCCTCCCTATTTATGTGCCCGGCCCCTTTCAGGATGCCGGACACATGAAATACTATGGCGGGATAGGCGGGGGGGTGCGTATTTTTAAGCTCGTGATTAGAGCCAGAGGCTCTAATAGGCTTCAAAATAGGGTGGGCTCGGGGTGCAGAGGAGGAGGAAAGCCCCGTCACTTCAGGAGTGGAGCAGAGCCCCGCCACACAAGCGGTAAGGGTTGCCGGACCAGCAGCGCACGCGCGGGGGGGTTGGTGAAGTGACAGCCAGGGGATGCGCCTGGCTGCATTTGATGGCACAGTGGCTGTATTTGCTGGGCACAGTGGCTGTATTTTCTGGGCACAGTGGCTGAACATGATGGGGCACAAGTGGCTGTATTTGATGGGCACAGTGGCACACAAGCGGTAAGGGTCGCCGGACCAGCAGCGCACGCGCGGGGGGGTTGGTGAAGTGACAGCCAGGGGATGCGCCTGGCTGCATTTGATGGCACAGTGGCTGTATTTGCTGGGCACAGTGGCTGTATTTTCTGGGCACAGTGGCTGCATATGATGGGGCACAAGTGGCTGTATTTGATGGGCACAGTGGCTTCATATGATGGGCACAGAGGCTGCATATGATGGGCATAGTGGCTGCATTTGATGGGCACAGAGGCTGTATTTGATGGGCACAGTGGCTATAATTGCTGATGGCTTTTCTGGGCACAGTGGCTGCATATGGTGGGCACAAGTGACTGTATTTGATGGGCACACTGGCTGCATATGATGGACACAGTGGTTGTATTTGATGCCCCCTATTGGCTGTATATGATGGGCACAGTGGCTGTATATGATGGGCACAGTGGCTGCATATGATGGGCACAGTGGCTGCATTTGATGGGCACAGTGGCTGCAACTGATAGCCACAGTGGCTGAAATTGATGGCACAGTGGCTGCATATGATGGGCACAGTGGCTGCATATGATGGGCACAGTGGCTGCATTTGATGGGCACAGTGGCTGCATTTGATGGGCACAGTGGCTGAATTTGATGGGCACAGTGGCTGTATTTGATGGGCACAGTGGCTGTATATGATGAGCACAGTGGCTGCATATGATGGGCACAGTGTCTGCATAAGATGGGCACTGTGACTGCATTTGATGGCACAGTGGTTGTATTTGATAGGCACAGTGACTGCATATGATGGGGTACAAGTGGCTACATATGATGGGGCACAAGTGTCTGCATTTGATGGGCACAGTGGCTGCATATGATGGGCACAGTGGCTGCATATGATGGGCACAGTGGCTGCATATGATAGGCACAGTGGCTGCATTTGATGGGCACAGTGGCTGCATATGGTGGGCACAGTGGCTGCATTTGATGGGCATAATGGCTGCATTTGATGGGCACAGTGGCTGCAACTGATAGCCACAGTGGCTGCAATTGATGGCACAGTGGCTGCATTTGATAGGCATAGTGGGGCTGCAATTGATGTTTTTTTTTAAAGTATTTTTCTGAATTTTTCAGTTTGTTTGTGCCCCCCCCCCCCCCCCCAAGATTTTAAGCACCTGCCGCCACTGGGGCAGATCCCCTTTTACATTCCCTGCAAGAACTGGACCACAGGATCAATGGAACAAGGTGGCATGATGAATCAAGTTTTCTTTCACATCATGTGGATGGTCGGGTGCATGAGTGTTGCTTATCTGGGGAAGAGATGACACCAAGACGCACTATGGGAAGAAGGCAAGCCAGCAGAAGAAATGTAAAGCTTTGGGCAATATTCTGATGGGAAACCTTGGGTGCTGACATTCATGTGGATTTTATTTGACATGTACCACCCAGCTAAACATTATTGCTGGCCAAGCACATCCCTTCATGGAAACAGAATTTCCAGATGACAGTGGCCACTTTCAGCAGAATAATGTGCCCTGCCACACTGCAAAAATGGGTCAAGAATGGTTTGAGGAACACAACAATGAGTTTGAGATGATGACTTGGCCTCTAAATTCTCCAGATCTCAATCTAATTGAGCATCTGTGGGATGTGGTGGAAAAAACAAGTAAGATCAGTGGAGGCCCCACCTCGCAACTTACAGGACTTAAAGGATCTGCTAATGAAGGCTTGGTGCCAGATATCACAGTACACCTTTAGAAGTCTAGTGGCATCCATGTCTTGACTGGTCAGGGCTGTTTTACCAGCAAAAGGGGGAGCTACTCAATATTAGGTGGGTGGTCATAAAGTTATGGCTGATTGGTATATATATATATATATATATATATATATATATATATATATATATATATATATATATATATATAATCCCCAAAAGTTTTGGGACGCTTGCCTTTACACACACATGAACTTTAATGCTATCCCAATCAAAAGAGGTTTAGGAGTGTGTCTATGGGAATGTTTGACCATTCTTCCAGAAGCGCACTTGTGAGGTCCGCTACTGATGTGGACAAGAAGACTGGATCATGGTCTCTGCTCTAATTCATCCCAAAGTTGTTCTGTCGGGTTGAGGGCAGGCAACTCAAGTTCCCCCACCCCAAATTCGCTCATCCGTGTCTTTATGGACCTTGCTTTGTGCAAACAGTTCCCACAAAGTTGGGAGACTGAAATTGTCCAAAATGTCTTGGTATGCTGATGCCTTAAGAGTTCCCTTCACTGGAACTAAGGGGCCAAGCCCAATCCCTGAAAAACAATCCCACACCATAATCCCCCCTCCATCAAATGATTTGGACCAGTGCACAAAGCAAGGTCCATAAAGACATGGAGTTTGGGGTGGAGGAACTTGACTGACCTCACCCCAATAGAACACCTTTGGGATGAATTAGAGTGGAAATGGCGAGTCAGCCTTCTCATCCACATCAGTGCCTGACCTAACAAATGCTGCTTTGGAAGAATGGTCAAACATTCCCATAGACACACTCCTAAACCTTGTGAACAGCCTTCCCAGAAGAGTTTAAGCTGTTATAGCTGCAAAGGGTGGGCCAACTCAATATCAAACCCTATGGACTAAGACTGTCATTAAAGTTCATGTGCATGTAAAGGCAGGTATTCCAATACTTTTGGTAATATATTGTGTATATATACAGTATCTCACAAAAGTGAGTACACCGCTCACATTTTTGTCAATATTTTATTATATCTTTTGATGTGAAGAAATGAAACTTTGCTACAATGTAAAGTAGTGAGTGTACAGCCTGTATAACAGTGTAAATTTTGCTGCCCCCTCAAAATAACTCAACACACAGCCATTAATGTCTAAACCGCTGGCAACAAAAGTGAGTACACCCTTATGTGAAAATGTCCAAATTGGGCCCAAAGTGTCAATATTTTGTTTGGCCACCATTATTTTCCAGCATTACCTTAACCCTCTTGGGCATGGAGTTCACCAGAGCTTCACAGGTTGCCACTGGAGTCCTCTTCCACTCCTCCATGATTACATCACGGAGCTGGTGGATGTTAGAGACCTTGCGCTCCTCCACCTTTCGTTTATGGATGCCCCACAGATGATCAATAGGGTTTATGTCTGGAGACATGCTTGGTTAGTCCATCACCTTTACCTGAAGCTTCTTTAGCAAGGCAGTGGTCATCTTGGAGGTGTGTTTGGGGTCATTATGTTGGAATACTGCCCTGCGGCCCAGTCTCTGAAGGGAGGGGATCATGCTCTGCTTCAGTATGTCACAGTACATGTTGTCATTCATGGTTCCCTCAATGAACTGTAGCTCCCAAATGACGGCAGCACTCATGCCGCCCCAGACCATGACATTCCCACCACCGTGCTTGACTGTAGGCAAGACACAATTATCTTTGTACTCCTCACCTGGTTGCCGCCACACACACTTGACACAATCTGAACCAAATAAGTTTATCTTGGTCTCATCTGACCACAGGACATGGTTCTAGTAATCCATGTCCTTAGTCTGCTGGTCTTCATCAAACTGTTTGCGGGCTTTCTTGTGCATCATCTTTAGAAGAGGCTTCCTTCTGGGACAACAGTCACGCAGACCAATTTGATGCAGTGTGCGGTGTACTGACAGGCTGACCCTCCCACCCCTTCAACCTCTGCAGCAATGCTGACAGCACTCATATGTCTACTTACCTAAGACAACCTCTGGATATGACGCTGAGCACGTGCACTCAACTTCTTTGGTCGACCATGCCGAGGCCTGTTCTGCGTGGAACCTGTCCTCTTAAACCTCTGTATGGTCTTGACTACCATGCTGCAGCTCAGTTTCAGGGTCTTGCCAATCTTCTTATAGCCTAGGCCACCTTTATGTAGAGAAACAATTATTTTTTTCAGATCCTCAGAAAGTTCTTTGCCATGAGGTGCCATGTTGAACTTCCAGTGACCAGTATAAGAGAGCGAGAGCGATAACACCAAATTTAACACACCTGCTCCCCATTCACACTTGAGACCTTGTAACACTAACGAGTCACATGTGTCAATTTGGACATTTTCACTTAGGATTGTATTCACTTTTGTTGCCAGCAGTTTAGACATTAATGGCTGTGTGTTGAGTTATTTTGAGGGGACAGCAAATATACACTGTTATACAAGCTGTACACTCACTACTTTACATTGTAGCAAAGTGTAATTTCTTCAGTGTTGTCACATGAAAAGATATAATAAAATAAACAACTGTGAGGGGTGTACTCAATTTTGTGAGATACTGTATATAAATATATATATATATATACCATATTTTTCGGCGTACAACACGCACCTTTCCCCACATAAATAGGGGGAAAACCGTGTGTGCGTGTTATATGCTGATATAGGCTGCCACGAGGGGAAGGAGGGGACAAGCGTTGCCGAAATAGAGCCAAATCTCTTGTGTATTCGTCTTGGCTCACAGTCACGCTCAGTCCTGCCCCCTGGACATCTACTAGCATTGGCGTCCCAGCATTGGACTGGCGTTATGTCCATCATAGGATCTAGGCCAAGGGGCGGGACTGTGTGTGACGCAGAGCCGAGTACACAGGAGATCGGGCTCTATTTCAGCAACGTTCGTCCTGAAACTTCCCTCTTAAATTAGGGTGCATGTTATATGCCGACAAATACGGTATATATATATCACATTTGTAAGATCGATTAAGTTTTGGGTGGAAAGGAGTACTGGCAGAGTTGAAATTTCTATACGTGGAACTGATAGCCATCTACCTGGGTCTTCTGTCCATTTTATTTTTTTCCTCTTATTTTTCCATTTGGAAGAAACATTAATAGAGGGAACTATAAGAAGAGAAGAAACACCTTCTAAGTATGACATAAAAGTACTGGCTTTATTAAACAACAAAATGACAGCTCACACCAGTAGGAAGCACTCATCTAGGTAACATCACTGTGGTGAGCCACAGGTCCCGTGTGTTGGATTTGGACCAAAGCCCTCGGCTGTGTTGGTGGCTCTCAGCCCTTTCCTGGTAGCTCCGGGTCCCCTGGGGAGGCAGAAGTGATGTCAGCACCAAAGGAGGAAGCAGTGGACGTGGCATCACCCACCACCTACCCAGGGGACCCGGACCCAACAGGAAATGTGCCACCAGGAGGAGACAGGCAAGCGGAGCTTCTCCTTTTGGGTGGAGCTCCGCTTTAAGGCTAGTCTCTTAACAACATCCAGCTCCATGTGTGTTCTACACTGACTGGCACTTAATGCAGTTGCACCCAACACTGATTCCTACAGCCACCTGAAAATGCCTCAATTTTAACATCAGCTGTAGGAAAACAAACTTTTAGTACAGACATCTCTTATAAAATAAATGAATAAATGCACAGCAAATGCCCCTGTGCTCACTGCAGTTTTCACAACACTTCAGTGGTAGTCAGGGCAATGAAAGCAGGCAGTCTCTCAATGCCTTCTATATTAATCAAACATGGCATACATTCAAAATACAATTTACACTGAGAATGCAGCCTATGTATGGATCAGACAGTGGCACCAGCAACTATAGATTGTTCGGAAATGGTCCTTTGGTAATTGAGACTGTAATGTGATTGTAATATAAGATACTGCTTAAAAAGCAATTTCAGGCAACATGTAAAACTAATCAATGAACTGCTACAGCCATCAAGAAAATACTACAACGCCATGCAGCAACATCAGAGAGCCCACAGTTTACCTCTCTCTACATTTTATGCAATCCTCTGCTGACAAAATTCACAGAGCTCCCCATGTGGTCAGTGGGTCGGCATCCTAAAACCTGTGCAAAATAACCACTGTTCTTTCTGCCTGTTGTGTCCTCAATCAAATTCAAACCTCCAAAATTTGAAGAAAGGAACTTCTTATCACGGACATTCTAACAAATCATGTGAGAGACTGCAAGCGGTCTGGGTGGGGGTGTAACATATAGTAAAGCAGGAGTTCCCAGATCATCAGAGAGGCACGTAGTTTGGGCAGTTATAGTTATATAATATCAAAGATTTGGGCACAGTCTAAAACTAGTTTATTTTAAGACCCTTTCACACTGGGTCATTTTACAGGAGCTATTGCGTTAAAAATAGTGCCTACAAAGCGACCAGAAAGAGCCGCTGCTGTCTTTCCAATGTGAAAGCCCTGAGGGCTTTTACACAGGAGCGGTGCGCTAGCAGGACGGTAAAAAAAGTCCTGCTAGCAGCATCTTTGGAGCAGAGAAGGGGTGGTGTATACACCGCTAGTGCCCATTGAAATCAATGGGGCAGCACGGCTACACCACCGGCAAAGCGCTTTTGCTGTGGTTTTTAACCCTCTCCCGGCCGCTAGTGGGAGTAAAACCGCCCCTCTAGCAGCCGAATAGCGCCGCAAATCTGACGGTAAAGCGCCGCTAAAAATGGCGGCGCTTTACCGTTGATGCTCCTCCCGCCCCAGTGTGAAAGAGGCTTTAGTGAGAAAACTAGGATACATTGTAATGCACTCTCTATACAGTGCCTTTAAAAAGTATTCATACCTGTTGAATTTTCCACATTTTGTCATGTTACAACCAAAAATGTAAATTTATTTTTTTGAAAATCATAAATTGTTTTTAAATATCTTTACAAATAAATATCTGAAAAATGTGGCATGCATTTGTACTCAGCCCACTTTAGGCCTGGTTCATACTCTAGTGCAAATCTGCAAAATATGTGATACCCCTAAGGGCCGGTTCACACAGGGGGCGATGCGAGGCGACACCGACTTGCCTCGCCGCGACCTGCCGCGACCTCAGCGGCGACTTGCAAATGACTTCTGTATAGAAGTCAATGCAAGTCGCCCCAAAGTAGTACAGGAACCTTTTTTCTGAGTCGGAGCGACTCGAGTCGCTCCTCTCAGAACGGTTCCATTGTACAGAACGGGGGCGACTTGTCAGATCGCGGCGAGGCAAGTCGTGTCGCCTCGCATCGCCCTTCAGTGTGAACCGGCCCTCAGTAAAATCTAGTAGAACCAATTGCCTTCAGAATTCACCTAATTAGTAAATGGAGTCCACCTGTGTGCAATTTAATCCCAGTATAAATACAGCCCTTAGAGGTTTGTTAACCAAGTATGCTGGGGGTGCTGGGACTGTGACGTCATAAGGGGCATAAGTGACATCACCCGGTGCCTATATAAGCCGCCGTGCACCGTGTCCACGGTATTACAGCAGGAAAGAGCGTCGTGTCAATATTGGAAGAACAGAAGAAGGAATAAGAAGAAGAAGACGGCAATGACGATGACGACGAAGGAGAAAGCCAGGCTCCTCCGCTAGCAAAAGAGTGGCCAAAGAGCAGAAGATAGCGGAGGAGCCCTGCGAGAATAACCGGAAAGCGTGGAGAAGTCGGAAGAAGACCCCCGAAGTCGGAAGAAGACCCCACCGAGCTGCCTAATAAACTACTTTAAAACCTGCGTAGTGTGTTTTTTTTATTGACACTTTTTTCCCTCAGGTGAATGGGTAGGGGTATGATGTACTCCATGCTCATTCACATAGGGTGGGGGGCTGGGATCTGGGGGCCCCCTTATTAAAGGGGGCTCCCAGATTCCGATAAGCCCCCCCACCCGCAGACCGACAACCAATGCCCAGGGTTGTCGGGAAGAGGCCCTTGTCATCATCAACATGGAGACAAGGTGCTTTGGGGTGGGGGGGCGCAGGGCACGTGGTATGGCCTGGTATGGTTCAGGAGGGGGGGTGCTCGCTCATCCCCACCCCCTTTCCTGACTGGCCAGCCTGCGTGCTTGGATAAGGGTCTGGTATGGACCGTTTTTCGCCATAGGGGTTACCCTTAAAACCCATACCAGGGGCTCGCAAGGTGTCAATCTCGCGGATGGAAGCAGCGACATTGACTTCCTTCTCTAGTCCCGTCGTACCTGAAGTCACGTTCAAAATGATGGGACTTTAGTCTGTGTGTGGGCAAGTCCGTTCATGCAGAAAGTCTGGCGGGCTAGCACACAGATGAGTGGATTGTTCGCTAGAAAGCTGAGTCCGGTGGACAATTTTGAGTCAAGTCTTCTTTCTAAGTCCGCCAGACGTTTGGGAGGAAAACGTCCACTGGAGCCCACACACGGTCGAATTGTCCAGCAAACACTGGTCCGCCGGACTAAGTCCGCCGGATAGTCCGATCGTGTGTACATGGCATAACAGATCGCTGTCCATACTCTGTATGGACAGACGATCTGTCAGTTCCCTGTTCAGAGAACCAGAAACTGTGTGTTTACACACACAGCTACCGGTTCTCCATGTGCCCCGAGTGATCGTGGGAGCCTGACGGCGATCGAGAACGCCGGAACTCGCATTGGCTCGGGGAGCCAATGGAGAGAGTGCAAGCGCCCGCCTAGTGGCCGTTTATGCTACCAACGTAGCATAACGGCGATTCATAAAATATATATATTTTAGCAGAGACCCTAGGGAATAAAATGGCAATTGCATATTTTATGTCACATTGTATTTGACCAGCGGTGTTTCAAATGCAATTTTTTGGGAAAAAATACACTTCAATAAATAGGAAAAAATAAACGAAACATTAAAGTTAGCACAATTTTTTTTTTTTTGTTTTAATGTCAAAGATGATGTTACGCCGTGAGAATTGTGATCTATCCTCTAAGTAAAAAAATTGTGATTCTCATTTTAGCCAGAATCATGCAGCTCTAGTGGAAAACTTACACTGCACATCACCCTGAACACACCATCCCCACCGTAAAACATGGTGGTGGCAGCATCATGTTATGGGGATGCTTTTCTTCAGCAGGGACAGGGAAGCTGGTCAGAGTTGATGGGAAGATGGATGGAGCCAAATACAGGGCAATCTTAGAAGAAAACCTGTTAGAGTCTGTAAAAAACTCGAGACTGGGGCGGAGGTTCATTTTCCAGCAGGACAACGACCCTAAACATACAGCCAGAGCTACAATGGAATGGTTTAGATGAAAGCACATTCATGTGTTGGAATGGCCCAGTCAAAGTCCAGACCTAAATTCAATTGAGAATCTGTGGCAAGACTTGAAATTTGCTGGTCACAGACACTTTCCATCCAGTCTGACAGAGCTTGAGCTATTTTGCAAATTAGATTGGGCAAAAATTTCACTCTTTAGATGTGCAAAGCTGGTAGAGACATACAAAAAAAGGCGTGCAGCTGTAATTACAGTGAAAAGTGGTTCTACAAAGTATTGACTCAGGGGAGCTGAATAAAAATGCACGGCACACTTTTCACATATTTATTTGTAAAAAATTTTGAAAACCATTTATCATTTTCCTTCCTACTTCACAATTATGTGCCACTTTGTGTTGGTCTATCACATAAAATCCCAATAAAATACATTCACGTTTTTAGTTTTAACATGACAAAATGTGGAAAATTGCAAGGGATATGAATACTTTTTCGAGGCACTGTATATATGTAGACTGTATGGATAGAGCAGAGACTCAGGGATATAATGTTCCTCTGCAGCCTCCATGAGCATCACAGAGGCAGCAGCTGTACGCTTGGACAGTGCAATCCCCAGTGACCTTATGCAGCCATCTTGGGTGGGGCAGACCTTATAAATTTGGAACTCTGCGGGAATATGGAGCATTTTTGTAAGGGGGCAAAGCGGGGACGGGAACCCGCTTGTTAGGTATAGAGATTTAGCATAAGAAAAATGTTCTAGTATAAGGAGGACAAGCATAGGGATATCACTAGATACCCTTTAATCACCAGTGACCAGAACTGCAGTTGAGTCTGCCAGTCAGTCAACCCTCCTGCAAATGCTGTCCCGGTAAACTAGGCTTTGCCTATAGTGTGCCTTACTGTGCCTGGAGAAATAATGCTGCATAACTGTTGATGCTGTGTGTCCTGCTGATATCACCCTTGGCGTCATTTGTGTCTACTGCCCACTTATGGGAATTGTTCTGTGGGGGAGGGAAGCATCAAGCCTACCCGTTACTGAGACTGTTACTGCAAGCATTACTGCCCCTGTTACTGGAAGGGCTACTGCACCTGTTACTGCTGAGCTGCAGTTTCTTTCTCAGGTCTCATCAGATTTATACTTAAACCTAGTGACTGATTGCTTCTGCCCATTCTGGAAGAATATTCTAGAAATAGTGTGAGAAGATCCGTCACTGGACTATAAATATTTGACCTTAACCAATTCCTGGGAAGCTGACTCTGAAGGTGTGGCTGGCGAGGATATAAATATTTGGGAAGTTCTGCTTAGTCTCTCTCTTCCCCTGGGGCATCTTCCCTGGGACAGAATACGTCTACATTCCAGAGATGGTACTCAGCTTCAAAAAAGGTATGTATATTGATTTCTTCTTTACAAGGTTAGATAGCCTTATGCCCCATACAGATGGTGGGACATTTCGATGGAAAAAGTCAGATCGGATTATGTTGACGGAAAATCTGATCGTGTGTGGGCTCTATTGGACTTTTTCTGTCGGAATTTCCCGACAACATCCTGTGTAGAGAATTCAGACCCACAGAGTGCCACGCATGCTCATAAAAAATTTGTATACGAAAGCTATTGGCTACTGGCCTCTGCGTAGTCCCGTCATACGTTACGAACGTCACCTCGTTCCGAACGATTGGATTTTCCGACAACTTGTGCGCGTGTATGCAAGACTAGTTTCGGCCAAAATCCGTCAGAAAAAAAAAGATGGATTTTGTTGTCGGAATGTCTGACCGTCTGTATGGGGCATAAGATCGTAGAGGTCTGAAGATGTAAAGATTTTAGTGTTAGGGTGGACTTATCCTTTAAGTGGCCTAGCAAAACTACTGGAGGTCTGCATACTTAAAGCAGTGTAGTTTCCTTAAGTCCAGCTTCCTTCAAGCCATCAGCCATACCACCTGCTGAGGCCTAGTAGAAGTAACATCTCTGGAATGTAGACATGTTCAGTCCCAAGGAAGAGGCCCGAGGGGAAGAGAGAGGCTAAGCAGATCTTCCCAAATATTTATAGTCTCCCCAGCTTTCTTCTTTACAGGTCTAGATGGGTTAGTCTTAGATCATGGATGTCTGTAGATGATTTTAGTGGTAAGGTGTACTTCCCCTTTAAGTCTTAATCCCATAATGGCCTCCTGCATAAACTAGCTTCCTTATGCCCCAGCCATCAGCATGATAAAGGAGCATGCCAATACACCTCCTGTGTACGGCACATGCTCCGAAGTGCGTTGCATCATTTTCTGTTGAGGATCGGTTCCTGACAGCACTGCGGGTCATGCTGCGCCCCACGACCCTCAACAGCCTCCAGCTTCCTACGTCTTCTCCAGTACTGAATGTCCAACTCCCCTCCTTCACTGGACACCATGTGGGTGTCACCCTAACAGATGGCAGCACCGTGGATTTCCTCTACAATTCTGACATGCCTGTATTTACCTCGCACCCTGTGAGTGGTTAGAAATTTGTCTTTCCAATAAATGTCATGCAAGATATCACAGCTTGTCCATTCTTGTTGCTTAAGGTAACTTGCTGGAGGAAACTTACTCCAGTAGCATTTGCCATAGAGGCTCTAATCACATTTAAAAGCTTGAATGAGCAGTTACAGGTGAACAGCAGTGGTACCGGCCATTGTTTTGCACAGGCTACAAATCTGGCTGCACAGCTGCTAGCTGCAGCTTTTCATATGCAGCGTATGCATGGAGCAAAACTTTTCTACCGGCTGTTGTTGAAGCTAGTCACCCATCTGAATGACCTGGTTCACACCTATGCATTTTAGTGCGTTTTGCATTTTGCAGAACCACACTACAGTCCATTTAACATGGTTTACTATGGGTCATGTTCACATCTGTGCATTTTATGGAAAGGACCAGGGACTTTTTTTCTGGTTTTTGGTTCCATAGACTTCAATGGATCAAAACATGTATTGAAAACTGCAAAATGTACCTGGAATATGCAAACTGCAACCTGCATAGGTGTGAACCAGGCCTTACCAAAGAGAAAGCCTGCAGATTTTACCAGGTGCGCTGCATCTGATCTGCCAAATCAGGAAGGCCGCGACCATGGGCAGATGTCCCACATCCACCATTTTTGGTGACAGTTTCGCTGTTGAGTGCCACCCCAACACACAGAGCAGGTATTGACACATTCTGTATCAAAAAATGTACCGGTAAAAGAAAAGCAGGGCACTCCTTAAAACATACTTATCAGTCATGCTAACAGCATTTTAATGTGGCTTAGTCTCCATAGACACAGCTCTGTATAATACACAATAAACATATTTGAACAGCCAATTAGGGAGTATATTTGACATAAAGCAGAAGGTATGTCCCTATAACCTTGATAGCCGGGAGTGCAGTAAACCTTAGATACTTGACTTTACCTTTTGCAGCAGTCTGTTGATAACATGGAAACAATGTATCTTACTGTCTAAAAAAAAAAATACTCCTATTTTATTTTCATTAATCTTTGCTGCATGAGACAGATCTGGTTTAAATGTCATGAAATAGTTGCAACACTTTTGCTAGGCATGCAGGTAATTGTGTGTGAGGTCTTGGTAGTCAGAGGCTGAAGGTGCAGGTAGTCAATCATTTTCCACTGCTGACTACTACTCCCACCTACAGCACTGCACCTCCCCCGTCAGCTGTCAGGGAGCTTGCTGATCTACGGCCATTAAACCTGGCAGCCTGGAATTGTGATGACCTCATTCTTTCCTAGATCAATGTTTAGCCCTTATATACACAATACTGTATGCAATAAAGCACAACACCAGCCAAAACATATATATTTTTAGCTTTGAATGGAGTGGGGGAAGTATAGAATTCGGTTAGATTTTAAAGCTGAACTCAGAGATAACCAAGGGTTGGGCAAATCCTGTTTTGAATTTCAGCAAACCCAAACTTAGGTGTGAATCCTATTGAAGTCTAAAGCCTCGTACACACGGTACGATTGTTGGCCAACTGAGCATCTGATTTTTGTCAAAAGGGTGTGTGCCAGGATTTTGTCTTGCATACTAATGGTACACAATTGTCGTGCAACAAACACAAACGTAGTGGCGTACTACGATGAATTTCAGCTCTTGAGCGCCACCCTTTGGGCCCCTTCTGCTAATTTCATGTTTGGTGGGCATTGATTCCTTTGCATTGATGCGTGTTTGTACTTTCGACTTTTGTGTGACGGATTTGTGTACTGACCATACAAAAATCAGACAACAGACCGCCAAAAATTTAATAGCCTGTCATCCAGCATTTGTTGGCCGAAAGTTGGACAACAATTGTCAAGAGGAGCGTAACTAACGGTCAGATTTTAGGACAACAGTCTGTCAACAGAAAATTCCCTGCCAACAATCATACGAGGCTTTACGGTCCTGTTAGTGGCAGATTCTGACATTCTTTGAGCTGCTGTCAAAAAAGATACCAAGGACTGGGCACGGTCGCCAATGAAAGAAAAAATATGTGTGTGTGTATGTGTGTATATATATATATATATATATATACATACACATACTGTATTGTGATGCCTGCCTTTACACCCACATGAACTTTAATGGCATCCCAGTCTAATGCCCTATACACACAGTCGGACATTCCGATCACAAAATCCGTCTGATTTTTTTTACGACGGATTTTGTCCGAAACTTGTCTTACACACACGGTCGCACAAAATCTGATCATTCTGAATGAGGTGACGTACAACATGTACGTCGGGACAATAAACGGGCCAGTAGCCAATAGCTTTCGTCTCTTAGTTTATTCTGAGCATACGTGGCACTTTGTCCGTTGGAATTGTCTACACACGATCGGAATTTATGTGATCGGATTTTGTTGTCGGAAAATTTTAGATCCTGCTCTCAAACGTTGTGTGTCGGAAAATCCGACAGAAAAAGTCCACACACACGATCGGATTTTCTGACAACATAATCCGATCAGATTTTTTTCCATCGGAATTTCCGACCGTGTGTACAGGGCATTAGTCCGTAGGGTTCAATATTGAGTTGGCCCACCCTTTGCAGCTATAACAGCTTCAACTCTTCTGGGAAGGTTATCCACAAGGTTTAGGAGTGTGTCTATGGGAATGTTTGACCATTCTTCCAGAAGCGCATTTTTAAGGTCAGGCACTGATGTTGGACAAAAAGGCCTGGCTCGCAGTCTTGGCTTTAATTCGTCCCAAACATATTCTATCAAGTTGAAGTCAGGACTCTGTGCATGCCAGTCAAGTTCCTCCACCCCAAACTCGCTCATCCAACGACTATGTTTTTTTTTTTTGTGCATTTGCAGGTCCACAAAAACACACTACAATTAATTTAAACGTATTTCCTATGGGTCCTGTTCACATCTATGCAGCTTCCTTTTGAAAAGGACTTTTTGCACACAACACTGCTTTTTCGGCTCTATAGACTTCAGCAGAATAACATAAAAAACACATGATAAATGCATATACATGTGTTTAGGTGCATTTTCCTGCATGACAATACATCCTCCTAGCAAAATCAGCACCCAAAAAATGCAAAACGCAATAAAACCACATATAGGTCAGTGACCCTTTCCAACAGACACAGTGGCTGAAAATCAGGACCCATAGGAAATGATGTTAAATAGACTGTAGTGTGTTTCTGTAAACTGCAAAATGTTTAGGTGTCTTAAAATGCACATGAAATAAACGCATAACGCACAGCAAAAATGCATCAACCACACATGCCTAGAAGTGAAACTAGCCAAAGGGAGACATCTTAAATTTGTTCATGGTGTTACATGTTATCGAACAGCACAAGTTCCAAAGACCGTTCCTGTGACAATGTATACTAGCAGCATATATTTGAATGTGGAATTTATTTATTTTATTTCTACAATTTGCTTGGTTTACCCGGGTCTTATTCACTGCATGTAGCTTTAGCAATGACACATATTTTTTCATCAAACAGTAATAGGCCCACTTTGACTGGCAAATACATGGCTGAGGCTGTCCTTGTACTTGCCAATGCAACCCTAATTTACCACTGGAGCTGCCTGGTAATTTGGGTTCTCTGGTCTGCGCCTTGACTCCAAAAACATCCTCAGCCCCTCTGACACACCTGATTGAATGAAAGTTACTGCGCACACTTATAAAAACAAGTGTATACACGGTATCTAACAAAAGTCAGTACACCGCTCACATTTTTGTCAATATTTTATTCTATCTGTTAGAGACCTTCCGTTTGAAGATGCCCCACAGATGCTCAATAGGGTTTAGATCTGGAGACATGCTTGGCCAGTCACCTTTACTCTCAGTTTCTTTAGCAAGGCAGTGGATGTCTTGGAGGTGTGTTTGGGGTCGTTATCATGTTGGAATACTGCCCTGCGGCCCAGTCTCTGAAGGGAGGGGAGGGGATCTTGCTTCAGTATGTCACAGTACATGCTTACATTCATGGTTCCCTCAATGAACTGTAGCAGTGGCGTAGCATTGGTTGTCAGCGCCCGGGGCAAGGCAAGTAATCTGCGCCCCCTAAATTGCGGACTTTAAGAACTCCCCGAGTCCTGTCCCTTCCCTTCCTACAATAGTACTAACCAACCTGATTCCTATACTGACCACTACACTACATGGACCACTATACTGTCCACTATACAACACTGACCACTATACTGTCCACTACATTACACTGACTGTCCACTATACTGACCACTACACTACATTGTCCACTATACTGTACTGTCCACTTCACTGTACTGTCCACTATACTGACCACTATACTGCCCACTACACTATACTGACCACTACACTACACTGACCACTATACTGACCACTACACTATACTGTACTGACCACTACACTATACTGCACTGACCACTACAATATACTGTCCACTACACTATACATACCACTATACTGTACTAACCACTACACTATCCTACCTACATTATTCCTATACTGACACTACACTGCGCTGTTCTTCTACTGTCTCTCCCTGGCTGCTCCCTCTCCCCAGACCGTGACCAACCCCCCCCCCCCCCCCCAGAATATGCCTTACCTTCTCTTCTTTGTTCTACATTGGTCCGCAGGGGAGGAGGAGGAGGAGGCGAAGACAGCGGTGGCTCACATTCACGATTTCTTATGTCCCCTGCGCTTCACCATGTTCAAACTCTGGCACCCTAGATCGGGCGTATGGGGTCATGTGCGGTAGCGGGGCTGGCCTGTTAACGTTGCCACGGCCCCCTCCGCACCCCCCACACTACGCCACTGCTTCCCAGTGCCGACAGCATTCATGCAGCCCCAGACCATGACACTCCCAGCACCATGCTTGACTGTAGGCAAGACACCCTTGTCTTTGTACTCCTCACCTGGTTGCCACCACACACGCTTTACACCATCTGAACCAAATAAGTTTATCTTGTTCTCATCAGACCACAGGACACTGTTCCAATAATCCATGTCCTTAGTCTGCTTGTCTTCAGCAAACTGTTTCTTTAGAAGAGGCTTCCTTCTGGGACGACAGCCATGCAGATAAATTTGATGCAGTGTGCGGCGTATGGTCTGAGCACTGACAGGCTGACCCCCCACCCCTTCAACATCTGCAGCAATGCTGGCAGCACTCATATGTCTATTTCCCAAAGATATCCTCTGGATATGACTTGGGCACGTGCACTCAACTTCTTTGGTTGAGCATGGCGAGGCCTGTTCTGAGTGGAACCTGTCCTGTTAAACTGCTGTACAGTCTTGGCCACCGTGCTGCAGCTCAGTTTCAGGGTCTTGCCAATCTTCTTATAGCTTAGGGCATCTTTATATAGAGCAACAATTCTTTTTTTCAGATCCTCAGAGTTCTTTGCCATGAGGTGCCATGTTGAACTTCCAGTGACCAGTATGAGAGAGCGAGAGCGATAAGACCAAATTGAACACACCTGCTCCCCATTCACACCAGAGACCTTGAAACACCAATAAGTCACATGACACCAGGGGAGGGAAAATGGCTAATTGGGACATTTTCACTTAGGGGTGTACTCACTTTTGTTGCCAGCAGTTTAGAGTTATTTTGAGGGGACAGCAAATTTACACTGTTATACAAGCTGTACACTCACTACTTTCTTCTACTGTGATCATACAAATTGTCTCTTGCCTAGTACAATTTCCCTCTAAGCAGTAAGAGGACGCAGCTTGCCATGCAAAACACCACCATCTTTTTTTCTATCACAGGAAAGGGACCTCCTAATTATACTGAAGATTTTTTTGCAGCTTTGCTCTAAAATAATGTAAAAGGTTTACATAGACACCACATGATAAAAACTAATATTATTATAATACTAATATATAAATTTGTTTATGTTTTTAAAGGTATTTTAACACAACGCAGTAGGAAGAGGACCGGCCATGCTGTCTTCCTTACACACAGTGATTATCACATAGTTAGTCTGGCTGAGAAAAGACACAAGTCTATCTAGTTCAACCAATAAAAGGGAGATTTTTTTATCATATATGTACACCGATCAGCCATAACATTATGACCACCCACCCAATATTGAGTATGACCCCCTTTTGCTAAAATAGCCCTGACCCATTGAGGCATGGACACCAAAGTAACATCCACACGAATGGCAGGACCCAAGGTTTCCCAGCAGAACATTGCCCAAAGCATCACACTGCCTCTGCCAACTTGCCTTTTTATACCACATCCTGGTGCCATCTCTTCCCGCACACGCACCCGGCCATCCACGTGATGTAAAAGAAAACAGGATTCATCAGACCAGGCCACCTTCTTCCATTGCTCCATAGTCCAGTTCTGATGTTCATGTGACCATTGTAGAAGCTTTTGGCTGTGGACACAGGTTACCATGGGCTTTACAGCCCCATAAACAACAAACTGCGATGTCCATTTGTTTCTGCTTTGACCTAATCAACTTCATGGACAACATGTTCACTTGCTGCCTAATATATCCCACCAATTTTCAGATGCCATTGTAATAAGGTATTCCCTTTACCCGTCAGTGGTAATAATGTTATGGCTGATCAGTGTATACAGTGTATATATATATATATATATAGACAATCCTATACCCACAGTTGATCCAGAGAACGGCAAAAAAAAAAAAAAAACCCACAATAAAGCATGTTCCAGTAGCATATTCCCTGGATCAACTTTACCTATAAAATATTAGTATCCAGTTATATTATGTACATTTAGGAAAGAATCCAGGCCTCTCTTAAAGCAATCTACTGAGCTAGCCAGAACCACCTCTGGAGGGAGTCTGATACACATTTTCAAAGCTCTTATGCCACGTACACACGATCCGATTATCCGGCGAACTTGGTCCGGCGGACCAGAGTCCACCGGACAATCCGCCCATGTGTGGGATCCGGCAGACTTTTTCTTCCCAAAAGTCCGGCGGACTTAGAAATGAAAGGACTTGCCCACACACAGAGTAAAGTCCGTTTATTTTGAAGGTGGCTCCAGGTAGATGGAACTAGAGAAGGAAGTCAATGTTGCCGCCTCAATCGGCGAGATTGACACCTCGCTAGCCCCGTCATCTGGTATGGACTTAAAGGGGAACCCCTACACCGCAAAAACACCTCGCTAGCCCCGTCATCTGGTATGGACTTAAAGGGGAACCCCTACACCGCAAAAGCACCATGGGGGTCCCCCCAAAGTCCATAGAAGACCCTTATCCGATCACCCAGCCCGGCCAGTCAGGAAAGGGGGTGGGGACGAGTGAGCGCCCCCTCCTGAGCCGCACCAGGCCGTGTGCCCTCAACATGGGGGGTGCTTTGGGGAAGAGGGGGAGAAGGAAGAAGGAAGAAGAAGAAGCAGAAGGCAGCGGTGGCAACAGCAACAGAAGACGGGGCCAACGCTAGTAAAAGAGCTGGAAGAAGAAAGCAGAGGCCCGGCAAGAAGAACCGAAGAGCGGGACAAGACCCCCGAAGTCGGAAGAAGACCCCCGGACGGCGGCGGCGATGAAGGAGAAAGCTCCGCTAGTAAAAGAGCTAGTAAAAGAGCAGAAGATAGCGGAGGAGTCCGGTGAGAAGACCCCGGAGACGGAAGAAGACTCCCGGAGCTGTCTAATAAAGTATTTTAAAAACCTGTGTTGTGTTTTTTTTTCTTTATGTACACTTTTTCCCCCAGGTGAATGGGTAGGGCTACTCATTCACATAGGGTGGGGGCCGGAATCTGGGGGCCCCTTATTAAAGGGGGTTCCCAGATTCTGATAAGCCCCCCGCAGACCTCGACAACCAATGGCCAGAGTTGTCGGGAAGAGGCCCTTGTCCTCATCAACATGGGGACAAGGTGCTTTGGGGTGGGCAAATGTAGGCATGACAGTCAGATATTATTATCGTTCAAAAAGTGTTTCTCAGCGCTAAACCTTTTATCCAATTTCTAAATTGCTGCATTTGTAAATTTTTAAAGCCAATGTAAAGGAATAGTAGTAGTAAAAAAATACACTTGTGGATTTAATTAGCCTTTTTTTGGTTAATTATCCTTTAAGGGGGTGTGGCAAGGGGGCGTGTCCTATGCCTACATACGTTTGCTAGTAGGTGTTCCTCATTCCCATCTCAAAATGTTGGGAGGTATGCTGTGCTCATTTGTAGCAGCTCTCTCCCTGCATTCACAGGAAACAGAGGCAGCAGCGGCATGTGACTCTGCTGCCAATCAAATCCTGCGAGGAGGCAGCTGGGGGTGGGGCCAAGCCGCTCAGTGACACTCACAGCCTGGCTCAGGATCGACCCCACACATCCACCCCCATTGCAAGTGGCTTGCTATGGTGCCGCATGTGGAAGAGGCAAAGCTTAGAACTCTGATGGAGATTTAGGGCTGATTTGTGCAATACAGTTACACAGAGCAGGTAAGTATAACATGTTTGTTTTATTTTTTTATTTTAGCCTTTTAGCTTTAAAAGTAGAACATTGGACAGAACTTTTTTGCTAGTTATTGATAGCGCAGGGAAGGGTTACAACCTCTTCCAGGTTCTCATTGGTGCCTGAGTCTGCAGTATTGAGATTTAGCTTCACAATCATGGCAACCATTGTCACTTCCACAGAGAGTGAGGAAAAATCCAGATATTTTATTGTTATCAGAATAAGAAATAAGGCCATACACTCTAATCAATGAATGTGCATTCAGCTTGGAAAGAACTCCACTTCCTTCTGGTCATGTCTCCTCAATACTTCCAAGATTCTAAATGAAAGTGATGGCTGCAATAGTTTTCTTTTTTAGGCTTTCTTTCTTCTATTTCATCTGGTGATCCAGCCAGTAAGTCTGTTTTACAAAAGAGCAAGTTCTTTTCCAAATAAGGATGGGACGAACCTTTTTACACTGGCATGGGTGCTTACAATGATCAGCTTTTATTTAACCCCTTCCTGACCAGCTGCCGCAGTTATACTGCAGCAGGTTCGTTCCCCTGCGTGAGCCGTCGTAGCTATACATGCTAAAAATCGCAGATCGCCGCCATTACTAGTTAAAAAAAAAAAACTAATAATAAAAATGTCCTAAATCTATCCCCTATTTTGATGCTATAACTTTTGCGCAAAACGAATCAATATACGCTTATTGTGATTTTTTTCTTACCAAAAATATGTAGAAGAATATATATCGACCTAAACTGATGAAGACATTTTTTTTATTTATTTTTTTATATTTATTATAGCAAAAAGTACAAAATATTGTGGTTTTTTTTTCCAAATTGTCCTTCTTTTTTTGTTTATAGCGCAAAAAAGAGGTGATCAAATACCACCACAAGTGAGCTCTATTTGTGGGGGGGAAAAAGGACACATATTTTGTTTGGGTACAACGTCGCATGACCGCACAATTGTCAGTTAACGCGATGCAGTGCCGTATCACAAAAAATGGCCTTTAGTGCATATGGCGGGCTTTAATACCGAATCATCAGCATACTGTCCCTGAAAGGTAGGGTGATCAGATGTCCCCGATTTCAGGGGACAGTCCCCGGATTGAGGACACTGTCCCCAGACCAAGTCTGTCCCTGGATTTGACTTCAACAGGAGCTGGGGCAATTTTCAAAGACAGTGCAGAATGAAAAGAAAACGAATTCTAAATTACACACCCCCGCACCTACTAGCTTAGGGGGTGTATTTTTTCCATTATCTGTGCCCCTTTCGGATGATGATGTGCTGGTCGGAGCGGATGGACTATTTCTTCCGTTTCCGGGGACACATGCCCATTCAGCTCCGCTCACATGTTCTTCTGCCTTGGCTCAAATCCCGGCAGTCGTCTGCCTGCTTATCTCCTTGCCTTCCCTGGCAGAGTCATTTTCCTCCGCTCCCCACCCAGTAGTAGCCGGGGCCCGGAGAGTGAGATCTGAGAGGCTGGGAGGCGGGCGGAGGTGGTGACGGGCAAAGAGAGGCAGCTGAGCTCAGCTGATGATGTCCAGTAGCAGGAATAGAGGGGAAGCAGATCCAATTGTGGGGCTGCCAGTGCCCTCAAGTCTTCAACACAGGTGTGCTTTGGGGGTGTCTGTGAATAGACTACATTGCACTGTGTCTGTCTCTCTGGCATAATGGATGGTATCAGAACTCACAGGCAGCGGGGGGCACTTATTGGTCAGACGTTCACAAAATCAGCACCCAGCAGCCATGGTATGTGACACACTGTGACAGAGCCAGCCAGAGCCATGATAGTGCCTGCTGCCTGTGAGTTATCATAATGCTGATGATCTTAACCAGTTTCCGATCGCCTTATAGCTGATTTACTGCTACAGGGCGGTCGCGCTGCGCAGGATCACTTATATACCTGATCCTGGATTTCTGGGTGTCAGAGCAAATCAGCGGATCCGGCGGACTCGCTTAGTGGTCTACCTATGTAAACAAGGCAGATCACCATTCTGTCAGTGTGGAAGACATTGATCCTGTGTTCCTGCAAAGCAAGTACAGGGATCTATGTCTTCCCTTAGTAAAAGCACCTCCCCCACAGTGAGAAAACCCTTGTTAGGCGCACATTTAACCCATTGATTGCCCTAGATGGCATCCCCTTCCCAACCAGTGTCATTAGTACAGTGACAGTACATATTTTTAGCACTGATCACTGTATTAATGTCACTGGTTCCCACAAAGTGTCAAAAGTGTCACTTAGTGTCTGATTTGTCCACCGCAATATCGCAGTCCCGCTATGAGTTGCTAATTGCTGCCATTACTAGTAAAAAAAAAAAATGGCCCAGGATTTCATTTTAAAAATCTAGTCACCTTAATGAAAGGTTTAATATTAAATATTGCCAACGTTCTCTAGGGTACCATGCAGGGCAGGTGAGCAGGGCCGCTAATAGGAAGGTAGAGCTGGCCCTACTGTACCAGGTATCAGTTCAGCAGGGGACCTGGGGGCAGAGAGGGGACTTTCTAAATACCTTTCGCTACATGCACAATAATCCCACAGGCCATAGCTCCCAGTAACTAATTAAAAGTTCCCCGGGCCTCATCTTTAGGAGAATGGGCCAGGGAAAGAGAGGGGACTTTTTGGGAGCAGGCACCATTATCTTCCATGCCATGGTTTCCAACAATTAAATGAAAGTTCTGGCCTCTACTGTCAATCCACTGGGGCAGGCCAGAACCTTTTTCATAATTTTTGGGAGTTGCAGCATGGGAGATTACTCTGCCAGCTTCCAAAAATTAGTAAATAGTCCTTTCTGGCTTCAAGTCTCTATCCAAGGCTCCTGCTGCTGAACTGATGGGGCTTGAGGAACTTTTATTTAATTGCTGGGAGCAGCAGCATGTGAGATTACATGGCCATTGGCTCCCACTGCTGTCAATCAAATCTAATGACACGGGCACCGGGACGGTGGGGCCAAGTCCGGCATTCGTGTCTGTGGACACAAATGCTGGACTCGAGAATGCGCCCGCAAGGTAACCCCCTCGGCAAAGAGCTTCTCTTAGGGGGTTATCTGATGTGGGAAGGAGCCGCGAGAGCCACCGGGGGACCCCAGAAGAGGATGTTTGGGGTCACTCTGTTCAAAACGAGCTGCACAGTGGAGGTAAGTATGACATTTGTTATTTTAAAAAAACAAAACAAAAACGATCCTTTACAATCACTTTAAATGGAGCTAGTCCTCGTGTGTGATGCATTGCCTGTTATTTTATTGATGCGTGTTATAGGCAATGCAATGCATGAAAATGCATAAAAACAAATGAAAACAAACACACAGAAGATTGTGAACCTAACCTAGAGAATGTGTGCATACTCTCAATATCATACCTCCTAACTTTCTGAGATGGGAATGAGGGACACCGATTAACTTAAATAAATATTCCCACGCTGCGTAAACTGTAATAAATAAATATGGTGCTTGGTTGCGGCAGCCACCGATTGGGTCAAACATCACCCAGCATTGCTGCACTCCAAACAATAGAAAACAAATAAAGTGCTCAGTGATTCGTATAAAGTGCTAAGTGTACAAGATAATGGACTCCAAAAAATTTTTTTCAATTCATACACTAAAAACACAGTAAATGCAGAATCTAAAGTGCAAAATAATAAAAGGTAGGTGATGAACTTCCCATGTGCAATAGGTGCAAATAGCCCAATATAGTACAGCGTCCAAACCGATGCTTTGTTCCAAATCAGGAACAGTCCCTCAAAATCATACCATATGCAATATATTTTAATATTTTTGAAGTAGAGGATTTAAAATACTCCTTTCATAACTGCATGCAGATATATTGTATACATTCGAATGTGATAAATTCTGTAAATCATTTTCATAGTTTCAGCTTCTCCTAGTTAACAACGTAAAGCAGTATTAAACCCAAAAAATAAAATGTATTTTATTGCACTTGTTATTCAACAGAGGAAGCTGTCCTGCGTACGTATCAGTAAGGCTGCATTCACTCCTCTGCGTTTTGAATCGCGGGCAGATTTGCCCAAAAAAAGTTAAGGATGTACTTTTGGGCGACATGCTTCACGGGATACGGGTAGCCACGAATGCAGCTCAATTTATCACGCGGCAATCGCAGCAGCATTGCACCTTGATTTTAGGTGCCGTTCAAATGAATGCCATTTCAAGTGTGCATTCTGTGATTTGTCATTCCACAATCTTAGCAAATCTGCCCGCAATTCAAAACGCTGAAGTGTGAATGCAGCCTTAGAGGGTTCAGACAAACCCTTTACCATTGACAGAGGTGATTACAATAGTCAGCTTTTATTTATATATTTAAAACTTTTATTTCAAAGGGAAAACAGAAACTGTTGCCTTCTCTGCTGAAATTTGGTTTCAATTTGTTAGTGTGTCCAAATCTGCTAGTACATATTGCACTCCCTTACTCCATAATAACAATGCTGCTGTCTAAGGCTGCTTTCACACTGGGGTGGGAGCGGCGTCGGCGGTAAAGCGCCGCTATTTTTAGCGGCGCTTTACCGTCGTTTTAGCGGCATTCTGCGGGCGCTAGCGGGGTGGTTTTAACCCCCGCTAGCGGCCGAAAAAGGGTTAAACCCGCCCGCAAAGTGCCGCTGCAGCGGCGCTTTGCCGGCGGTATTGCCGCGGTGTCCCATTGATTTCAATGGGTAGGAGCGGTATAGGAGCGGTGAATACACCGCTCCTTCACCGCTCCAAAGATGCGGCTAGCAGGACTTTTTTCACCGTCCTGCCAGCGCATCGCTCCAGTGTGAAAGCCCTCCGGCTTTCACACTGGAGGGAAAGGGGCCGGTTTTTTTCAGGCGCTACACAGGCGCTATTTTTAGCGCTGTAACGCCTGAATACCGCCCCAGTGTGAAAGCAGCCTAAAGGTGTCTTGTTGCTCCTTGTCCAAGAATGCCCCCCCCCCCCCAAAAAAAAATAAAATAAAAAATCACGCCCACCAAAAGGCCCCCACATCCATTATTTTATATCATGAGAATTAAAACTAAAAGTACATTTATCAGGAAATCAGATTTACATGCAACAGCACCTTGTCTATATGCAAAATTATATGACATACCATTGTGTTTAATTACGGGCGGGCTAGGGCAGTATAGGGGCAGGCTAGGGCAGTATAGGAGTAAGCTATGGTAGTATATGGACAGGCTATTTTAGTATATAAACAGGCTAGGTTAGTATATGGACAGGCTAGGGTAGTAAATGGGCACGCTAGGGTAGTATATGGACAGGCTATTGTAGTATATGAACAGGCTAGGTTAGTATATGGACAGGCTAGGGTGGTATATGGACAGGCTAGGGTGGTAAATGGACAGGCTAGGGTAGTAAATGGACAGGCTAGGACAGTATAGGGGCAGGCTAGGGTAGTATATGGAAACGATAGGGTAGTAAATGGGCACGCTAGGGTAGTATATGGACACGCTAGAGTAGTAAATGGGCACGCTAGGGTAGTATATGAAAGGGCTAGGGCAGCATAGGGGCAGGCTGAGGTAGTATATAGACAGGCTAGGGTAGTATAGGGGCTGGTAGGGTAGCATAGGGGCAGGCAGAGCGGCCCAGGGGGCAGTTGTCATCATGACACACAAAACTGCTGGAAAATAAATCTTGGTCGTCAATTTGCTGGGTAAATAGAAGAGAAGGAGAGTTGGCCATGGTTCAATTTGCTACCCCTCTCAAAATGCTGCCTGGGTCCAATGGACCCACTGGGACCCATGGTAGGGCCAGCCCTGTACTGGCTGGATCACCAGGTGAAAACAGAGGTAAAGAAGCCTATTAAAAATAAAACAAATGCAGCCATCACATCTAATGATCTTTAAGCTGCAACATATTAAAATTTGGGTTTTGGGTAATGTTTGTTTGACAGGTAATGCTGCACATACATTTTCGGCACTGATCTGTGCTGTAATGATGTGACTCCCATGAACCTGCACGAGAGTGGCAACATTGCGGCCTCTTCAGCCAATCAAGTGGCTGAAGAGTTGGAGCCCAGAGAAGATGGTAGTGCCCGTGATCAACAATGCAGAAAAAGAAGGGATTGCTTTCTAGGTATATGGGTTCATGCACACTAGACATGTGCGATTCATTTCGTACAAATTAAAAATTCGTATGAATTTCCGGAAATTCATACATTTGTACGAATCCGAAATATGAATTTTTATGCATACAAATTCCTTACGAAATACTAAATTCTATAATATAATATAATATAAATACTTTATTTCGGATCCAAATTTATAGCGAAAATGTATAATTGTTACGAAAAGTTAACTAAACTAAAAGTTAAAACCCCAGGAAGTCAGCACAGGGATGGTGGGAACCCTATGGGGAATTTCTATGCTTTATGAAATACGAAATTTCGGATCCAAATTAACAGATTGTGACTGGTGTTTTGCTCACCAATCAGAGGAAGTCAGCACAGCACATGGATGGTGGGAACCTCTCATAATGGGCACAGCGGGTGTACACTCAGACCTGGGAACTCAGCACAGGGATTGTGGGAACCCCTCATAATGGGCACAGCGGGTGTACACTCAGACCTGGGAACTCAGCACAGGGATGAAGGGAACCCCTCATAATGGGCACAGCGGGTGTACACTCAGACCTGGGAACTCAGTACAGGGATGGAGGGAACCCCTCATAATGGGCACAGCGGGTGTACACTCAGACCTGGGAACTCAGTATAGGGATGGAGGGAACCCCTCATAATGGGCACAGCGGGTGTACACTCAGACCCGGGAACTCAGCACAGGGATGGTGAGAACCCGTCATAATGGACACAGCAAGTGTACAGACCTGGGAACTCAGCATGGGGATAGTGGGAACCCTATGGGAATTTCTATGCTTACGAATTTCATACGAACTACGAAATTTCGTTAACGAATTTCGGATGCAAATTAACAGAAACATGACTGGTGTTTTGTTCACCAATCAGAGGAAGTCAGCACAGCACAGGGATGGTGGGAACCCCTCATAATGGACACAGCAGTTGTACAGACCTGGGAACTCAGCACAGGGATGGTGGGAACCCCTCATAATGATAAATTCATCATAACAAACTTTCGTTATTTTAACGAAAAGTTTACGAATCTAATGAAAATTCGTACTTTGTATGAATCCGAATTGAATTTCGTACACGAATTATGAAATATAAAAAAAATTCCGTACGAAACGAAACAAATTTTTTGACGGCGCCCATGTCTAACACACAGGACGTTTCTACAGCTGCTCCTAGGGGCATCTGACATTTTTTTTAACTGCCTCTGCACGCCCCTCCATGTTAGCCTATGCGTCCATGCACAAATAAACTGTCGGAGGCGTTTAGGAGCAGTAGAAAAAAAAAAAACGACAGCCTGTGTGTCCAGGAGCAGAGGCTGTTAAGCGGTACAAAAGAAAAACGCCAAAAAACGTTGCTAAACGCTGCAACAAGCGTTTAGCAGCATTTTACGCTTTTGTGCATTTTTACATTATTTTTTGTGAAGAAAAGGCAAAAAACACTATTGCCTAAAAAAACATGGAAAAATGCTCATAATCGCTATTCGCTAACAGCGCGTTTTTAATGCTGCTTTATCCTGGAAGCAACACCGGCAATTTTTTACACGTCCTGTGTGCATTAGGCTTTTATGTGCGCATTAAGACATTATGGCTAAAAGCCCCCTCGGGGTGCAGTTGAGAAAAAGTTTGCTAGAGCTTTAAATCTATTTTAAAATTCATCTTACTGCAATAAAACACAACATAAAAAATTCAAAACATTCTTATAACACTAGCAACATGTATAAACTAATACTAATAACTAATAAATCAATCATGTTTCTACTTGCAAATGCAATAAAAAAAAAAAACAAGGATTGTGGAACTCACCTAGTGAATCCCTGCGCACAGCTTGAGTCACTTCCAATCTGTTATTATGGGGGTCATAGGAAGGTTTAGGCTGTTCATAGAACTATGTTGCATGTAAGCCCCACTGCTGCTTCATTGCAGAACTCCTGTAGAACTGCCAGGCCCTGCTGAGGCCAAAGGACATGCGAAAATCCACCTACACCTTTTTTTTTTTGCAATGTATCTCTTTCAATCAATTGTGTAAGCGACCCATGGAATCCTAGGATCGAAGCATGACACTTGCCTGCTGTGGGCTATCCCAAATGCAGCACAGTCAATTGCATCTGTCAAAAGTTACTTTCTCTTTATATGTGGCTGGGCTGTTCTCCTCTGGAAGCACCAATAAGTTGAAAGGGGTGGAGAAAAAGTTTTGTCCTCGGAGAAAGCAATGCAAAAAAAAAGGAGAGAGTTACAGAACAAAACAAACATCTCCCATTCTTGCCTAAGGCCGATAAGAATCACAAGACAAATCTACTGTATCTTCAACAACTGACAATAGGTTGTATTAGTGATCTGATTAGCAGGAGGTTTCATTATACTGACAGCAAAGGAAATATGTCATAGCAACTTATAAACTCCCAAGGCGTACAGGTATCAATGATTGTTCAGCATGGGTGATCGCGACGATTTTAGATGGCTGACTGAGACAGTTACCAATATTTTAAAATTATATATATATACTGTATTTATTGGCCTGTAACATGCACTTTGTCACCCTGAAAATCGGGTGCAAATAGTGTGCGTGTTATACGCAGATACTTCAATTTTAGCTGCCTAGGAGGGGACAGGCAGGACAAGCGCTGTCAGATTACATACAGTGAGAATCTCCATAATCAGTGGTCTCTGTAATAGGAAGTTCCATCTCCTGGGAGGCCATTGGACCACAGTCCTGTCTATCATAAGAGATTCTCACTGTATGTAATCTGTTGGCGCTCGTCCCGCCCCCCCCCCCCCCCCCATCTCCTCTAGACTGCAGATGGGCATCAATCATGCTGCACTGATGGCAATGGTGAGGCTGCTGCATTGAAGGCAATGGTGAGGCTGCTACATTGACGTTGACTGATGAGACTGCATTGATGGCACTTGTGAGGCTGCAGATGGGCATTGATCAGGCTGCATTGATGGCAGTGGTGAGGCTGCAGATGGGCATTGATCAGGCTGCATTTATGGCAATGGTGAGGCTGTAGATGGGCATTGATCAGGCTGCATTAATGGCAATGGTGAGGCTGCAGATAGGCATTGATCAGGCTGCATTGATGGGACTTGTGAGGCTGCAGATGGGCATTGATCAGGCTGCATTGATGGTAATACAAAAAGTACGGGGCTTTCACTGTGTCAAAAGCTGTGGCATGGCGGTCCCACCCCTACATCAAATACAAAAAAAGAGACCCTCTTAGTGGGACTTTAATAGACCACCAATGCCACCAATGAAAAAACATCTATACAAAAAAACACCTTGATGTCTCAAGGCTGACGCGTTTTCAGTCCCTGCTATTGCAGAACCTTCATCAGGGGTCATATGCCAGAGACATATGACCACACATGTTTTGGAATGAAGGATGTCAAATATACATCCACTTCCCCAAAAGGCAATCGGTGGGGTTTATTATAATAAATAAACCCTTAACTAGGGATGGCCTTGCGGTTCGCCTGGCAGTCGGTTCGCGGTGAATTTTGTGTGTTCGCGATTCGCTAAACCGGCGGACTTCTGGTGCTGTTCGCGCGGCGGACATATGCGTTTACATTGTGAAAGAACTTTGACCCATGATGACACATCCATCATGGGGTACAGGACAGCCAATTGAGACATTTCAGCACATGGACAATTGGACATTCCCGCTACCTTATAAATAGACCTTATCTGGCGGCCATTTTACATTCTGTCTTTTGTCAGTGTAGGGAGAGGTTGCTGTGTGGAGCAGGGACAGACTGTAGTGACACAAATCACTAGCTATTAGGTCCACAAATGTCCTTTTAACGACTGGTATAGGTGTACAGTATATAGGGTTCTGGTGCACTGCTGCTGACTGCTGTGCTGCTGATTGCTGAGTACACTGCTGGCCGATTCTGCAGCTGTCTTTTGTCAGTGTAGGGACAGGACACTGTGTGGAGCAGGGACAGTCAGTTTAATCACTAGCTATTACTATTAGGTCCACAAAGGTCCTTTTAAGGACTGGTATAGGTGTACAGTATATAGGGTTGTACACGTATAATATACTTTCTTTCAAATATAGAAAGCCTATTATACTTGACTGCTGAGCTGAGTGCTGACCGATTCTGCAGCTGTCTTTTATCAGTGTAAGGACTGAGGGACAGTCTGCAAATCACTAGCTACTAGGTCCACAAAGGTCCTTTTAAGGACTGGTATAGGTGTATAGTATATAGGGCTGTACATGTATAATATAGTTTCTTTCAAATATAGAAAGCATATTATACTTGACTGCTTTGCTGCTGAGCTAATTACTGCCCGATTCTGCAGCTGTCTTTTATCAGTGTAGGGACTGAGGGACAGTTTGTTGTTTGGAGCAGGGACAGTGTCAGTGCTCTCTATCACCGTGCTGGTGTCAGTGCGCTCTATCTCGGTGCTGGTGTCAGTGCTCTCTCTCTATCTCGGTGCTGGTGTGGTGTCAGTGCTCTCTATCTTGGTGCTGGTGTCAGTGCTCTCTCTCTATCTTGGTGCTGGTGTGGTGTCAGTGCTCTCTATCTTGGTGCTGGTGTCAGTGCTCTCTATCACGTGCCGGTGCGCTCTATCTCGGTGCTGGTGTCAGTGCTCTCTATCTCGGTGCTGGTGTCAGTGCTCTCTATCTCGGTGCTGGTGTCAGTGCTCTCTATCTCGGTGCTGGTGTCAGTGCTCTCTATCTCGGTGCTGGTGTCAGTGCTCCCTATCACGGTGCTGGTGTGGTGTCAGTGCTCTCTATTTCGCTGCTGGTGTCAGTGCTCTCTCTCTATCTCGGTGCTGGTGTCAGTGCTCTCTATCTTGGTGCTGGTGTCAGTGCTCTCTCTCTATCTCGGTGCTGGTGTGGCATCAGTGCTCTCTATCTCGGTGCTGGTGTCAGTGCTCTCTATCTCCGTGCTGGTGTCAGTGTTCTCTATCACGGTGCTGGTGTCAGTGCTCAGTCTCTATCACGGTGCTGGTTTCAGACAGTGAGGGAGATAGCCAATCAGCAGGCAGTGCCAGCACCATGGCTGAGGATCAGCACTGGACTGGCACCTCCGGATGACCGCAGTGGAGCCCTGCATAGGTGGGGGTAAGGGCTGGGCAGAGGGAGGGGCTCAAGCACAGGTTGGCACACTGGGACACTGGCACAGGACTGCGCTGCCCTGACTGTGGCACTGATCTCCTGCACCCCCTTCATAGCCTGCTCTGACCTTGCCTCTCCTCCATGGCCTTCATGTGCTCCTGAATTGTCAAAATTTCACAGATAAAAAAAGAATGCTTGTCGTTGTTGATCCCAGATTCACTTAATACTTTTGTTATGTCAGTGTCCATGTTGTGGGACTATGTGTGCAGCGCTAGTAAGTATTTTGTGGCTGAAAATATGACCTGAAGGTTTTTAAGGTTCCCCTGCCATTAAAGTCAATGGGGTCTGCCGCGATCTTTGCAGTTAGTGAACTTTTGGTCACGTTCGCGGTTTGCATTTGCGAAACGTCCCGTCTGAAGTTCGTCCATCACTACCCTTAACAACAGGGTCGTCACACTGGTCGTCACACCATTAGTTCAAGGATAGATTGCTGCGCACACCCCCGTTTCTCCGGTATTCATACCCACAGACGATTTGGGAAACCCCATTCTGGGGCCCATTAACATGTTGTTAATTGTTTACTTCCTGCTCTCTACCCCTGATGAATGTTCTGCAATAGCAGAGACTGGAAACGCATTGGGCTTGGGACATCAATGAGAGTATCAGTGTTTTTTTGTATAGATGTTTTTTTCTGTATATTTTTTTCTGTATATTCCTCTGATTGTATTTTATTGGAGATACTTTGTGTCTGAGTGTCTCTTTTTATTTTTGTGGCATTGGTGGTCTATTAAGGCCCCACTAAGGGGGTCTCTTTTTTGCATTGATGGTAATGGTGAGGCTGCAGATGGGTACTGACCCTTATTTCGCTTCAAAGTTCCTTATTTAAAAAAAATGTTTTCCTGAAACTTCCCTCTTAAAATGAATGTGCGTGTTATACGCCAATAAATACGGTATATGAAACTTTTTTTAAATTTCATTTTGTAAATAGTGTTCTGGGATCTTTCTACACAAATGTGTGAGCAACCAGCTCAACGGCTTAAGCCCCGGACCATTTGGCTGGCCAAAGACCAGAGCACTTTTTGCGATTCGGCACTGCGTCGCTTTAACTGACAATTGCGCAGTCGTGCAACGTGGCTCCCAAACAAAATTGACGTCCTTCTTTTCCCCACAAATAGCGCTTTTTTTGGTGGCATTTGGTCACCTCTGCGGGTTTTTTTTGCGCTATAAACAAAAAAAGAGCGACAATTTTGGAAAAAACACATTATTTTTAACATTTTGCTATAATAAATATCCCCAAAAAATATATAAAAAAACATTTTTTTTCTCAGTTTAGGCCGATACGTATTCTTCTACCAAAAAAATGCAATAAGTGTATATTGATTGGTTTGCGCATAAAATTATAGCATCTACAAAATAGGGGATAGTTTTATGGCATTTTCATTAATATTTTTTTTTTTTTTACTAGTAATGGCGGCGATCAGTGATTTTTATTGTCACCGCGACATTATGGCGGACACTTCAGGCAATTTGTTACACATCTTTGGGACCACTGGCATTAATACAGCGATCAGTGCGATTAAAATTGCATTGATTACTGTAAAAATGCCACTGCCAGTGAAGGGGTTAACACTAGGGGCAGTGAAGGGGTTGATATGTATCCTAGGGAGTGTTCTAACTGAAGGGGGGATGGGACTGTGCAGGGAAACTAACAGATTGCTATGAACAGACGATCTGTCAGTTCACTGCTCAAAGAACCGGAAACTGTGTGTTTACACACACAGCTCCTGGTTTTCCGTGTGCCCTGATCAATCGCGGGAGCCCGTCGCTGATCGAGGCCGCCGGGCACTCGCATCAGCTCGGGGAGCGAGCGGGGGGGGGGCGCACGCAAGCACCTTCTAGTGGGCGTTTATGTTACCGACGTAGCATAACGGCAGTACAACTGCAGCGGCTGGTCGGCTAGCGGTTAAAGTGGTTGTAAACCTCAGACATGAAATGTGAACAAAGCATATCCCTCTATATGCAATATGGGGATTGGTTGCGAGGGTAGGACGCGCGCGTGCGTCACTTCCATAGCGGGATTGTGAGCGAGGCCTGGGCTCTCTATGGAGGAGGAGGCTTGGGCCATTTTTAAGTATATAAGAGAGGCAATATGGCGTGTCACCCGTGCCCCGAGACGACGTGAAGTATCACGAAACACGTAGGACGGTGTGACATGCTGTTTATTGCCTTGTGAACTGTACCAGCTGGAGAATGATAGACCTGTGGAGATTTGCGTACGGCCGACGCTTCCCACTTGTTATGCCATATCTCACTGCTTGATTGTAAGGGTCCTTTCACACGGGGCGGATCAGTTCTGATCCGCCCCGTGGATATCCATTTGCTCAGCGGGGATCACTCTGTCGATCCCCGCTGAGCAGGGAGATGACAGGTCCGTCTCTGCACACTGCGCAGGGACAGACCTGTCACAGCGCCGCTCTCCCCTATGGGAGATCGGATGATGACGGACCGCAGTGCCCGTCATCACCCGATCCGATCCGCAGACGGATGGAAAAGTAGCTTTTTCCTCCGTTACACTTTTTCGGATCGGAGCGGGTCGGATGTCAGCGGACATGTCACCGCTGACATCCGACGCTCCATAGAGCTCTATGGAGCACCCCTTCAGGTCCGCCTGAAAAACTGACAGGCGGGCCTGAACGGAACGTCAGTGTGAAAGTGTGTTTTTTTAGTTTTTGATTTCTATTAAATAAGCAATTTTACACTATTGGAGCGCCTTTTCTCCCTCTTTTATGGTGGATCCTATAATTTATACAAACTGGAGCCCTTTTGAACCATGACCCTGAAGGAGGGTGGAGTTTTGGAGGATTGAGGAGTATACATATGTAAATATAGAACAGGAGTATCTACTCAAATATTAGTGTACATGCACCTGTCCCCGGCGCTCATGTATGCGACTAAAACTCCCACCAAGGGATAATACTAGAAATTTCAGCAGCTATTATATAAAAAAACAGTAATAAAACTCAATGTGGTTGACCTAATTACATCAAATCAAACACTAACAGCGCTTTTACTGCTTGTTGATAGAACTACCAGTCCCCTGTTGTTCCCACCATGCAGTTAAACTTGGTTCATTGCAATATAACTTTCTTAATAATTACAAATAACCAACATGAATACTTTTAAGAGCTTTAAAACAAATGGATAAATGAATCACAGTCCAGCATTAATGAGTCCAGCACAAAAAAGTGACGGAGTCCTTTCCAACTATCTGCGTGAAAGCAACATACGCCACAGAGATGATCTTCCCATATGTGTAGATGTGAGTGAGGACAATCCTACACCTTCACCATTTTACACCGCTATGTGTAACCACACGAATGGAAGCTTACCAGAAGCTATCTGTTTATGAGCCTATCTCTGCTGCATGCGATCCAGCTGCCTGTTCCTGTCTCCTCCGTTTAAGTTGCACTCATTGTACATGGACATGTAAAAGATGCAAAGGATCTGATATAGTGTTATATCCTTTATTAACAATACCCGTCTCCCCCCTTACAAATGCGCTTACTTTCAAACAATCAATTAAAAGCATGTATAATGGATGTCAGTTGTACAGATCAAGCTTCTCACCGCCAGGCTGGTTACCTTGTTCATCACTGCCTGTGTGTGGAGACCCGGGTTCTCGTCTGTTACTGATCAACTTCACTAATCGCGTGACCACGCGCTGACACGTTTCGTGATTACGTCTTCTGAAGACGTAATCACGAAACGCGTCAGTGAATGGTCACGCGAGTAGTGAGGTTGATCAGTAACAGACGAGAACCCGGGTCTCCACACACAGGCAGTGACGAACAAGGTAACCAAATGTAATAATAAAATGTAATAAAATGTCATTTGGATACAGTGTTGCATGACCACGCAATTGTCATTCAAAGTGTGACAGCGCTGAATGCTGAAAATTGGTCTGGGCAGGAAGGGGGTAAAAAGTGCCTGGTATTGAAGTGGTTAAGTATGGTTCAGTTACAAAGTAGTAAAAGTAGTCTTAGGAGAGGGATAAAGTTGGTGTTGGACATTAGGGAAAACTTGCATGTGTGTATTCTGATCACCTTATAATGTTAACCCAGACTAAACTTTTTAGTATGATAATTTAACAGCATGCAATGAGTGCTGTGATGAAAAGTGAGTGTGGTTAAATAGATTAAGTTGTATGCCTAATTTGAGAAAAGGATGTGGCATGTTTGTAGGAGTAAATAACACACAGCCCAGCTTATAGAGTGCAGGGGTCAGGGTTATGTAATATCACCATCACTGGTAACACTGGGAGAAGAAAAGTGCCCAATCATTGGTGTCCATGGGATGAAGAATGCCCCCAATCCCAGCAAATACACACACAGTGGAGTGAAAAATGCCCCCCCTCACTGTTGTCAGTGGGATGAAAAATGCTCCCCCTCATTGGTGCCAATGAGATGGAAAATGCAACCCCTTAGTGTCAGTGGGATAAAAAACTGTTCCTCCTCATTGGTGTCAATGGGTTGAAACATGCTCCGGCTCATTGGTTTTAGTGGGCTGAAAAATGTTTCCCCATACTGGTGTCAGTGTGATCAAAGATACTGCCCCTCATTGGTGCCAATGTGATGAAAAATGCTCCCCCTAATTGGTGTCAGTGGGATGAAAAATGCTCCCTTTGTTAGCTTTCAGTGGAATGAAAGCTGTTGCCCCTCACTGGTGTCGGGGGGGGGGGGGGATGTGCCAATGAGTTAGTTAGTGTCAATGATTTAAAAAATGGTAACCTTTATTAGGGTTAGTTGGGTTCAAAATGCTCCCCCTTGATGGTGTCAGTGGGTCAGGAGTATGTAACAGAATGCACTATTGCAGTAAAGGCTAACCTTGGCACCCCAGATATTTCCAACGATACTCAGCTACACTGCAGAGTGCAATAGCATCATGGGAAATGTAGTTACAAAACATCTGGGGTACCAAGGTTTACCATCGCTGCACTATTCGTGGGAGGTAAACATATATGTAGCGCCGGCTCCTGAAGAGCACGGGCTATATGTTTTAAAAGTTAATGTTACACCTAAACTTCAGTTTGGTTTGGGTACAATTGTTCCAAATTTGGACCTCAGCATCAGTCTGACTGGACTATAGGATGTTCAGCCTGGCCACAGGGGGCACTGTCTCTTCTGGCAGGCATGGAACCACAGTCTGGTTGGGTGCTTTAAGGTTATCTCCTATCGGGGCCTGACCAGTGGCAGTATCACTCTTGCTGTGCTTCCTGGGAGAGGGTACTTAAGATACGGATGTCACGTGGTTCGGGGTTCCGGTCCAGAAGTATGTTCTGACTTCATGGTCTTAGTCCTCCTGACCAGCCTCTGGGAAGGCTATGGCCTGGGGTGCGGATCCACCCGATTTATTGTCTCAGGGCTGGCTAGCCCGAGGCAGGGAAACTAAAGAAGGATTCCGAGGTGGTCTGGTGCTGTCTCTGATAGTTGGAGAGACCCAGTAACTTCATAGCTATCCAGGGGAGGACTCTTCAGAAGAGGGCCATGTACGGTTTGGCTTCTTAGCAAAAGCCTGGTGGGGCTGAAGTACCTAAGTGAATCCAGTCTTGTGAGTATCGCCAAGCTGGCTGAAAGATCCAGGTATCACACGAGTGTTCTACAAGTTTTCGTTTCCTGAATGTTCTACAACAACGTCTGTGGCAGAGACGTATTCCTGTATGTTCTACAAAAACGTCTGTGGCAGAGACGTATTCCTGTATGTTCTACAACAACGTCTGTGGCAGAGACTTGTTCCTGAGTTAAGCACCTTGTTGGCTGCTAGGCCTTGTGAGAGAGGGACTATCCAACTTGAGTGATCATCCAGTTGTGAATGGCTATTCTCTGGATTTAGTCAAAGTAAGCAAGTCCTTCATTATTGACTTTGACACTAAGAGTACCTGAACTTTATTCCTAACCCTCTGATCCTATTTTAAGAGACTGTTCGTTGACTACGTTTTTGCAAATAAAAATCCCTTTATGCGGATCTGCCGTCAGTCTCTAAAGTTACTGGGCCATCTATCACAGGACACCCCTAGACACAGATCGAGGAGGAGAAGGTAGCGGTAAGGCCAAATAAAAACAGCAGCTCCTTTGTGGGTTGGTGCTACATATATGTCCAATTGTTGGTGTCAATAGCATGAAGAGTACCTCCCCTCTATATGTTTTTTATGTATTCAGTTCAAACTGCTTAAAGTGGCGTTCTCCGGAAAAAAATAATTAAAAGTCAGCAGCTACAAAAAGTGTAGCTGCTGACTTTTAATAATCAGACGCTCACCTGTGCCACGGTCCAGCGATGCGGGTGTACGAAGCCCTGCTCCTCTCCACAGCATTCTTACTGTGGGCGCCTGGCTGTGGCTTCACAGCCAGGTACGCACTGCGCATGTGTAAAAAACACTGCTCGCTGTGAATGGCCGGGCAATCTTTTGGGACCTGTGACATGTCCCAGAAGATTGCGAGGAGGGAGGGGCGAGAGGTGAACTTACTTCCAACGCTGCAGAGCCCCGGGAGGAAGTGGGAGCTGGATGCCTCTAAAAAAGAGGGTATCTGCTCCCCCCCAAAAAAACATGACATGCCAAATATGGCATGTCAGGGGGTCACCATCATTTAAAGCGGAAGTTCCATTTTTGGGTGGAACTCCGCTTTAAGTTTGAGACATGTTTACATTAAGCTGTAACTTTTTTAATGATTTACAGATTTTCCACATTTACAGTATATCTACAGTACATGCAATTATGAAATTGGCATTTTGAACATTATACTTCAAAAAATGTTAAATATTTAAAGCACTGACAACCGGCCATGAGGCCTGACAGAGATGTATCCAGTTGATACATCCAAATGTTTGTATGCTATATCTTGAAAACTAATAAACAGAATTTACAAAAAAATATTTATAGCATTAATAAATGACAAGACTGGGTTTTAGCATATAGAAAAATATATATTTTATCAGAGCTGGCATCAGACATTGCATGGGGGATTATATAGAGGTGTCAGAAACCATGAAATTAGACCGAAACAGAAGTACAGGTAAATCACACTTGTTTAATAATAAAAGTAAATAGTCAAAACATAGCCAGAGTTCAGGAAACGGAATGGATAGTCATACAAGCCAAACGTCAGGGAGCCGAAGATGAGTGTAATAAAACAGCAAGCAGGATCTGGAGCCAGAAGGGATGTCAGCCAAGCAAGTCTTTTAACAGGAATGCAGGAAAGTGTCTCTGCGATGTTGACTAAGGCGAATGCTGAGATCCTCTGGGCTGGACGGCTTAAAGCGGTTCTGCACACACTTTTTTTTTATTTAATTTTTTTTAGTTAAAATCGTCACTTTTAAAAAGCGTGAAACTGAGTTTTCATTTTGCTTGTGGGCATTTGAAGCCCACAAGCAATCACTTCCTTGTTCCATTTTGTGTGAACTACCAGCATGCCTTGCTGGTTCCCGCGCATGCTCACTGGCAACAGCGCCGAGCGGCGTAAACATCTATGTTGCCATAACATCCGTGAAATCACGCAAGGTTTCACGTCGGCTGTCCTCACTGACTCCTGGGATGAATGACACCTGATCCCAGGAGACAGTGTGCGGCAATCACAGGAAATGATGCGGATACCCCACAAAATCCCCGCCCATAGCCGCAGAGACAGAGGAATGTGTGCATAGACCGGGCCAACGATTGAAAGGTACGATTAAAAAAAAAAAAACAATTTGGAACACTCTTTGGTAGATTTGAAAGGCAGTGAGATCAACTACAAAAAGTGTGTGCAGAACCGCTTTAAGTAGGCAGGACTGATGAGCAGGATATCATCAACAGCTGAGTAACTGTGGAGAGATAGGAGCTGATTATTAGCCGACAGCTGAGTGGCCAGCTCAGAGAAGGAAGAGCTGAGCCCAGCCCTGACAAGAGGTTGGGTTCTTTTTAAAGTTTGTTAGCAAACTAATAAGAATTAATATTATATACCGTATAAAGATTAAGATTAATCTGCTTTTTTAGTAGGTACCTCATCCATCTTAACTGACATTTACAAAAATAAAAACCCTGTGTTTTGGACTTTACTGGAACCAGAGCGGGACGACCACACAAAACTATGAAATGTATAATGTTTATTATAAATTTTATAAAATTGTTTAAAAACCATAGAAATAATATTCTCATATGCAATGCAAGCCATAACAATATACTATAACAAATTATTTTTGCTATGTGATCCAGGAAGTCAATGCATTTCACAACTATCAGCTTCCTCAGGTTCTCCTTAACTTGGCAGCAAAGTGAAATAGCACACTCAAAAGAAAATACACATAATCAACATATCATAAATAACATAGAATTTGCATATGACACCCTAAACTTGCTATGTCAAACCTACACATTGCTTTAAGAGTATAGCTTAGAATGGTGATAAGATGTGCAATATAGATAGAACACTTGGTTTAAGGATTGTCAGAAACCATGAATCAGACCGAGACAGTACAGTTAAATCACATTTTTTTTATAATAAAAGTAAATAGAACAAACCTAGTCAAAACATAGCCAAAGTTCAGTAACCGGAACGGATAGTCAGACAAGCAAGAAAGTCAGGAAGCCAGAGTTCAGTGTAGTGGAACAGCAAGCAGGATCTGGAGCCAGAAGGAATGTCAGCCAAGCAAGTCTTTAACAGGAACGCAGGAGATAGTCTCTGTGATGTTGACCAAGGCAAAGGCAGAGATCATCTGGGCTGGACAGGTTAAGTAGGCAGGGGTGAAAAACAAGATATCATCAACAGGTGAGTCACTGTGGAGAGATAGGAGCTGGCAATTGGCCAACAGCTGAGCAGCCAACTCAGAGGAAGGAAGGGCTTAGCCCAGCCCTGACAAGGGTGCGACAGATTGAAGCTGATGAATATATGGAAACTATGACATATAGACCTATAAATAGCAGAACATAACCAATATATTATCTAAGAGTATGGTCAATATGAGAGAGTTTTAGTCTTTAGGGTATGCTACTTACTTCCATGCAGGGTACCCCAACAAGCCCCTCAATCTGACAGGGAAGGTGTTATATGTGTATAATACACTGATTTATCCACAGCCTGGGCCAGCACTTAGTAGCAACCACGACCAACATTAGGTAATAACCTGTAAGAATATTTCATAAATTAGGAGCCATCTGACATATTGAGAGAAAGATCTAAACCACAAATCCGCATAAAGGAAGTAGCGTACCCTAAAGACTGAAACTCTCTCATATTGACCATACTTTAAGATCATTTATTGATTATTTTCTGCTATTTATAGGTCTGTATGTCATAGTGTCCATATATTCATCATCTTCAATCTGCCACATCCTTAAACCAAGTGTTTTATCTACATTGCACATCTTACCACCATTCTAAGCTTTACTCTTAGCCCCTGTACACACGGTTGGAGATTCCGACAACCAAATCCATCGGATTTTGTCTGTCGGATTTTGTCCGACGGATCTTGTCTGAAACTGTTGCATACACGCGGTCGGACAAAGTTGTCCGAAAATCCGATCTTTCAGAACGTGATGACGTAATTTCGTTACGATGGGACTACGTTCAGGCTAGTAGCCAATAGCTTTGATGTAGGAATTTGATCTGAGCACGGGTGGCACTTTGTCCGATCGGAATTCTCTACACACGATCGGAGTATGTCCGATCGGAGCAGTTTGTCGGAAAATATTTCCAGCAAGTTGGAAAATTTGGTCTGACGGATATTCAGACGGAAACAGTCCGATGCAGACCACACACAGTCGGAATATCCGACAAAACGCTCCGATCGGACACATTCCGACGGAATCTCCGACCGTGTGTACAAGGGCTTAGGCTACTTTCACACTGAGGCGCTGGGTGCACTGGCGGTCAAGTGGCGCTATATTTAGTGGCGCTTTACCGTCATTTTAGCGGCGGGGCAGTTTTAACCCCATCTAGTGGCCGGAAAAGGGTTAAAACCGCCCGTTGACATAGCAAGTTTAGCCACTAACCTGTCCACTTTTAGGGGATCCCTGAAAATTCATTTATTCAGGGAAGCCTATCCCACACCCACCTAACAACTGTGCCCAAGACACCCCCATCAAATCATTCTCCGTATCTATTACCTTTTGTACCACCACCCCCTCCCTTTAGAATGTAAGCTCTACGAGCAGGGCCCTCCTGTCCCTTCTGTATTGAACTGTACTGTAATTGTGCTGTCCCCCCTCTGCATTGTAAAGCACTGCGTAAACTGTTGGCGCTATATAAATCATGTATAATAATAATAATAATAATAATATTGTATGGTATGTTGATTATTTTTATTTTGAATAGGCCATTTCTCTTTGCTGCTAAGTTAAAGAGGTCCTGAGGAAGCTGATAGTAGTGAAACACATCGTCCTCTTGGATCACATAACAAAGATAATTTGTTATAGTATATTGTAATGGCTTGCATTGCATATGAGAATATTCCTTCTATGGTTTTTAACCGCTTGCCGATCAGTCGCCACAGTTTTAATGTGGCAGGTTGGCTCGGCTGGGCAAATCAAAGTCACTTTTCCTTTTGGTCAATATGGGCATGCACGCGCACCCGCAGCTTGTGCCCGGAGCCGATGCAAATGCGACCGCCGGGCTCCTGTGATCACTCATGATAGAGCGAGAACTGGAATATGTATGTGTAAACACATAGATCCCGGTTCTTTCAGCGGAGAAGAGACAGATTGTGAGTTCATACTAGATACCGATCTCTCTCTCCTCCTAGACAGTCCCATCTCCCACAGTCAGAAACACAACTAGGGAACACAGTTATCCCCTTGGTCGCCCCCTAGTGTTAACCCCATCCCTGCAAGTGACATTTACACAGTAATCAGTGCATTTTTATAGCACCGATCACTGTATAATTGTCAATGGATTAAAAAATTTGTCAAAAGTGTCCAGTGTGCCATAATGTTGCAATCCCGATAAATATCGCAGATCGCCGCCATTACTAGTAAAAAAAATAATAATAATAAAAATGCCATAAATCTATACCCTATTTTGTAGACGCTATAACTTTGGCGCAAACCAATCAATATACGCTTATTGCTGTTTTACCAAAAATATGTAGAAGAATACATATCAGGCTTAAACCAAGGACAAAAATTGTTTTTTTGATAAAAAATGTAGGATATTTATTATAGCAAAAAGTAAAAGATATTGGGAGTTATTTACGAAAGGCAAATCGACTTTGCACTAAGGGGTAGATCTGAAATGAGGGGAAGCTCTGCTGATTTTATCATCCAATCATGTGCAAGCTAAAATTCTGTTTTTTATTTTCCTTGCATGTCCCACTCGGATTTACAGCTACTGCTCTTTCAAATGCACTTGCAGTGCAAAGTGTCGTACATAACCCCCATTATGTTTTTTTTCAAAATTGTCGCTTTTCTTTTGTTTATAGCGCAAAAAATAAAAACCACAGAGGCGATCAAATACCACCAAAAGAAAGCTCTATTTGTGGGAAAAAAAGGATGTGAATTTTGTTTGGGTACAGCGTCACATGACCGCACAATTGTCAGTTAAAGCGATGCAGTGCCAAACCGCAAAAAATGGCCTGGTCATTGAGCAGCCAAATCTTCCGGGGCTAAAGTGGTTATACATTTTATGAAATTTTGTAATGAACATTATATATTTTATAGTTTTGTGTGCCCGTCCCTCTCTGGTACCAGTAAAGGGCAAAACAACGTTTTTTTTTTTTTGTTGAAGAATTTATGTTAAAAAATTTTTTGTGGTTCCTAAGGTAGCATTGGGTTTTAAATGGCTCATAAGAGTGAGGGGGAGCCCCTTTCAACTATGCTGTACCTGTTCTTGTGCCTAAAATCTAACACTTATGAGCTGTGAACATCACATTGGATATTTATACAAACGTAGTGTATTCTAACGATTCCATGTTTGTTGCCCACATATGTCCATCAGTTTATTGCCTGTGTATGATCACAGTTGCCCATATGTTGTCCCGATTACCTATGTATTGACATGATTACCCACTTGTTGCCTTTGTATTATTAAGATTACCCATTTGATGCCTACATATTGTTCACTATGTATTGCCAGGATAGCATTTTTTTTTTTTAACATGCAGACCTAAACCAACCTAACAAATGTTTGTATATGTTGATGCTTTGACTGTATCTGCATGCAGAAAACAGCAAATTAAAGTGTTTGTTACCCCAACACATATTCCTGATATGTTTCTCGTGTACCATGTACTTGTATGAGAACATCTCCTCTTCTCTTTGTATTGTTTGGTTTGTGTGAAATCCCTGGTGTTCTTACTAATCCCCTTGCTTTTAAAAACTGACCACACTAGACAGGAGAGCACAACATGGTCAGTTATCTAGCTCTACTGTGAACTCAGTGTGCTCTCCTCTAATGATCAGAATCGTTCTGACATGCCCCTGCTGCACAGCCATTCACTGGGAATCTCAGTGTGCTGCTGCTTCTCCTCCCCCAGCTCTTATGCAGCTGAGGATACAGGGAATGTGATCACTTATAACGAATGGAAAAAAAGGTAATTACTTAAAGAAATGTGCTGTCAATCCGATTAGATGAAAACGTTCAACTTCTCATATGTAAACATGGTCAGAGTATGGAGATGTCTACATATTGTACTGGATATGATTTATTAAACCATACAGGAGACCTGAAGAGATTGCTTTTCCAAAAAAGAAAGAAAAACTTAACATTACATAACATTTTTTAAACAGTTATATTTTGAAATACAAATAAATATTTACTGATACCAGTTTTATGTTAGTTGACAAATATCCCAATTTCGTAATATATAAAAATACTTAAAACAGGAAAACCTGGTCATGATGTTCCAGTCTCACACCACCAAACTCCCATTGGGCAGCCAGTGTGCCTGTGAGCCGAGCCAGGTCACAGTCACTGTGTACAGAGTCAGTGCGAGCAGCTCTGTACCTTGGGATCACCTTGATTGGTCATAGAAAGACCAGTCACTACGATCACAGATGTAAACAGTGTAGTGCTTAGTGCTTACATCTGTGAGTCCGACTCTTAATCTTGCGACGGGGAAAGGGAGCAAAAAGGAACTATTACATGAATGAGTAATTTCTTATTTCTTGATCACAGCACAGGTGACAGCAACAGCAAGTTCAAGTAAAGTTTAACTCATAGCCATGCCCTCACTGTATGTGACCTGTACAATAAACCTCTGAAATTAAAAATTAAAGCATATCCTTCTATGGTATGTACGTACCTTGATCCAAAGCACCTAGTGGGATTTCTGTTTCCTCTGCTATCTGCATGAGACAGTCAATGCCGACACCACAGAATTCCGTGAGACAACCCCCCCCCCCCTCAAGCACACAGTAGATGACTGAAAACCTCAGCTGTGCATGTTTCCTCATAAGACTGTGTAGGGGGGTGTCTATTAAATCCACTCATATCTCAGATTACACTCAGCTCCTTGTTCTCGGCTGTACTGTATGTGACATCGGATCCCTGCCTCTTGCCTTCTGGAGCTTGGGAATGCTGTGTAAACCTTAGGCTTTAGGAGGCTGTAGAGGAGAGGGGGCTACAGATAAACAGGTACAACTTATGTAGGAGGATATGTTTCATCTCTGTTAAAAGTCTATGTAAATCCAAAATAGATTTCTTAGTATGTTTGGCACATTGCCTCAAAATATACAGCCTTCTTAAGCATACATTGTTTTATGAATCTATGTGAATCTATTGGAAAGTTTCTTACCTGGAGATTCTGCCAGCAACAGCATTTCTTGGGAAGGCTCCATGCATGGCCGGCTTCATGCAGAACTCATAGAAAGCCCAGCAACCAACTGAAGGAACCTGCATAGCAGGCTGACCTTTCTTCCCAAAATATTACCTTTAAATATATATCTCTACAGTCACAAAGAATATAAATCTACTATTGTTCACCAAAATCCAGATTATTTTCTTATAAAGGTGATATCATCAATGTACTGTACATATCCTGTGTACAGAGCAGAACTGTGGACCCAACACGTCCTCCCATTATAGGTTCCCTGCTGAAAACTAGAGGAGGGGGCTGATACAAGACCAGCCACTCTGCATAATGCCGCGTACACACGATTGGAAATTCAGCCAGCAAAAGACCGATGAGAGCTTTTGGTCGGAAAATGCGATTGTGTGTATGCTCCATCAGACTTTTGCTGGCTGAATTTCGACCAGCAAAAGATTGAGAGCATGTTCTCAATTTTTCGGTCTGAAAAAGTTCCTATCCAAACATGCATTTGTGTGTATGCAATTCCGACGTGCAAAAACTCACGCATGTTCAGATTCAACTATGAGACAGAAGCTATTGGCTGCTGGCTATTGAACTTCCTTTTTTTGGTCCCATCGTATGTGTTGTACGTCACCGCGTTCTTGACACTCGGAATTTGGTGTGACCGTGTGTATGCAAGACAGCTTGAGCGAAATCCCGTCGGAATTCCGTTGGGAAAACCATCAGAGCTTTTTCCGACCAAAATTACGATCGTGTGTACACGGCATACGATTCCAATCATGTGTACGTGGCATAAGAGAGAGCAGCAGTGACCGGTCTGTATTACAGGAAGTTTCTGCACAGATATGGGAGGAAAACACAAAAGACACCAAGATACAAGTAAGAGTACTCATGAATTTAGATAATATTTCTTTAGCCACTTCAGCCTCCTTAATGTGCCCGTATGCCACCTGGTTGAAGAGGTTATACCAGGATGGTGCCTGCAGCTATAGGCCTCATCCTGGTATCTTTTTTCAGTTGTGAATGGGCTGTAAAAGCCATACTAGTAGCTAATCAGACACTTGATTGCTTTAAAATGTAGTGGAAGGGATCCCCCACAGCCTTCCAGTGCCTTTCCAGACTCCCCCGTTCGACTGGGGAGGCAGGGACTGAAGCTGACGGTTCTGAAGGCTTCCCATAGAGTTTAACATTTAAAAAAAATTGCTGTGCAAATATCAGATTGCAACACACCATTTTATTCTCCGGTGCCTCTGCTTAAAAAATATATAACATTTGGGGGGGGTTCTAAGTAAGAAAAAAAAAAATGTAGAGTGTCAGATTAAACTTGGGGCTGAAGTGGTTCATTTCAGCACTCTTCTAAAAAAACCCTAGTGACTTCTGGAGAAATCTCCAAGTTCCACAGAACCAAGGATGAGAAAGGCTAGTCTGCATGATAGTGTGAGGTATATTCCAATGAAATTGAATATTATATACACCTGTGCAACTATAAAAGTCCTCAGTCATGACAATCTCATTGTGGCCCTTCAATTTACTGGGAACCTATTATGAGAGAAGTATGGTGGCTAAATTTGGAAGAGCATGTGACTTCATCCTACCACTTCTGGGCAGTGTGAGAGTTTGTCCAACCAGAATGACGTGGAGCTTAAACGGGGCTCTCTTTTTTTATACTAGGTTATGTATGGTGGGCAATCTGGGAAATGAGGCAGTTGGCAAAGGGGAAGGTTGGAGGGTGGGGGGGGGATTTGGAACTGTACACCTCTGCAGTAAGTAAAAGATGCCATCACTGTCACCCTCAGACCTCTGATCACAGTTGTAATTCTACTGTATGTATAAAGCATTTAAACTTAACATTCCAAGGTGTATGTTGCCCATAGCCAACCACATTTTTCTCATTTTCTAAACTACAATATAACAGAAGTTACTACTTGCTTGTTGTGGCAACACTAAAAAAATTCCTTTCATTCGTTTTTGTTTTTTTTTGCAATGCCAAATGTATGCCTTATTAGGATTAAAGGATCATTGCTCGGTATTTATTATGGTGTGGTGTTTATTTTCTAGGGATCATGAAATATTTAGATTGGTGTAGTTCATTAGTTCTAAAACCTCTCCTTACATCAAACAATTGCATGCTTTGTGCTCCCTCCATCCGCACACATATGACATTGGCCAGGATATTGACTTCCTATACCCCTTATGCCGCGTACACACGGGCGGATTGTATGGCCTACTTAGTACGTCGAAACACATTTCAGCGGACAGTCCGCTCGTGTGTGGGCTTCAGCTGACTTTTTCAGCGTGCAGTCTGGCGTACTAAGTATTTCGGAATTTCCGTAATTCTGTCCGTCATACTTTGGTTTCAGCGGACAATCCGCTCGTGAGTAGGCTAGTTCGATGGACTAAGAATGGCGCATGCTCAGAAAGGATTTACACGGCGGAAGGTTGCATTGCTGTGTATTGGACTTCCTATTTCTAGTCCCGTCGTACGTGCTGTACACGTCATCGCGCAAGCTTTCGACGGACTGTTTGTGCATCCGTGTGTGGTCAAGTCCGTTCATTCGAAAGTATGACGGACTGTCCGTCGGATTGTATGACGGACTAAGTAGGCCATACAATCCGCCCGTGTGTACGCGGCTTTAGGATGATGTTCAGTATTGGAACAAGAGCTAGAAAAAAACAACACAGTGATTTTTTTTTTTTTTGGTTAGCGTTTTGAATGTAACTATCACACCTACTCAGTGGAAAGGTTCATTTTGTGTGTTTGAACCAATATTTCAGAGAATGCAGCCAATATATTAACTAGGAGCGGGTGACATCGGTGTGGCATGAATTCATATTTGGCAGCATTTCTAGATAATTTCCAGAGACACTTGGATGGCAATCCAATGAATCTCGGCCAATTGTGTACAGCAGTCCATGGACCGCTTATGTCATATTTCCTAATAGGTTTATTAATAGAGATGAGGGTTTTGTTTGCCCAAAAAGTAATCCCATCAATACCAGGATGATTTGTGGATGTGTACTTTGGATCCCCGCTCCTCTTGGCAAATCATTCCAGGGCTCAAGTTTCCTGGTCCACGTTTTTCTAATATATCTTTATAGTGTCACATGCTACAGATTTACATTTGAAAGGATACAAATCACCACTCTTATTGTAATGCCCCATACACACGGTCGGAAATTCCGATGGAAAAAATCCGATAGGATTATGTTGTCAGAAAATCCGATCGTGTGTGGGCTCTATCGGACTCTTTCTGTCGGAAAGTTTGAGAGCTGGATCTAAATTTTCCGACAACAAAATCCAATCATGTGTAGTGAATTCCGACGCACAAAGTGCCACGCATGTTCAGAAAAAAATTGGACACTAAAGCTATTGGCTACTGGCCTCCACGTAGTCCCTTTCTATGCGTATAACGTCACCCCGTTCCTAAGGATCGGATTTTCCGACAACTTTGTATGACCGTGTGCAAGACAAATTTCAGCCAAAATCTGTCAGAAAAAATCAGACGGATTTTGTGGTCGGAATGTCCAACCATGTGTATGGGGCATAACGGTGTATCCTTGCTTTCTTGGAATTAGTTTATTTTTGATTATGTATTTGAATTTTATTTTTTGGGGGGTTTACAATTTTCATCAATTCGCTCCAGTCGTGAAACTAATTTATTTTATAGAGAAACAGGAACTGGCGTGTAGCACTACTTCTCAGGAATAAGGGTGTACTGTTATCAACTTGTATTCTCTCCCTGTCAAACAGAATTGTTGGCCCAGTGTTGAGCTCTAATTTCCCCCATGGAGGCTATCCTGTCGCCTGCCTGAGCTCAGATCTGTAGTGGAGTGCCCATTTACTCTATTCAGGTGCACAGGCAGGTCCCTTTAACACCTTTTTCTACAACTCCCTGGTTTTCTGGACAGATTCAGGGAAGATACATTTTTCGGCTTCCTTCTCTCAGCAATTCATACAGCCCACACCTCATTAGACAATGGTAGCTCAGAAAGTGATCTGCAGCCCGGTGAGCAGCCCTCTACTGTAAAAATTGGTAAGTGAACAGCCAGGCCAGAGCCTAATAGCATGCAACATACCTAAAAGGACCAGCTACTGTGGTAAGCATCTCCCAGATTGCTACCAGAGTACTTCAATTCCAGTATGGGGGTGGCTTCTTGCTCGGGCCTTGGATCCCTCCAGCTGTTCACCAGTGTTGTGTTACCAGCACTACCCTTGACTTTACTGTGAGGGATGATAATCACAAATAGATGTGCTCTGTACAGTTTTACTGAAGTAGTAGTTCTTAGATTGACTCTTTGTCACTATTGACAGAGTAACCTAAGATAGTGGCAATCACTGTAGTAGTACTGTGCTTGTCAACTTTCACAGCGGTCCCTCAGGTATGAAATATGCATAATTCCATTGTTTTAGGAAGCTGTGAAGTGGGACTTTACTTTTTCAATCAGCATTGACTATTTTTAATCCTTATGCTACTAGCACTTTAAAATAAGGAAAGTATATCATATTTACTTGTTTTGACATGTTTTTCCATTTTTTCAGTTACTTTCTGGTTTCTATTAGTGTACTCCTAAAAAGTTCAGGCGCTGTATGGAAAACCAACATATGACAGTTTGTGTGATGAATGTTAGCCCTCTGCAGCTAGAGGGGAACCAAAACACTGGGGGGGGGGGCAGGGGCGTACCTAGAGCATTTGGCGCCCGGGGCGGATCCTATATCTGGCACCCCCCCCCACCATAAAATGTAAAAACACCCACCGTGTCCCCTGCATACCTCTGCATCCTTCAATATCTTTTTGTCACTACTGTGTACCCCCCCCTCTCCACAACTGCACCTCTGGACCCCTTTAAATTACACAGCACCCTGCACCTCTGGACCCCTTTACATTACACAGGACCTTGCACCTAAGGACCTCTTTACATTATACAGCAGCCTACACCTCTGGACCCCTTTACATTACACAGCAGCCTACACCTCTGGACCCCTTAACATTACACAGCAGCCTACACCTCTGGACCCCTTTACATTACACAGCAGCCTGCACCTCTGGACCCCTTTACATTACACAGCAGCCTGCACCTCTGGACCCCTTTACATTACACAGCAGCCTGCACCTCTGGACCCCTTTACATTACACAGCAGCCTGCACCTCTGGACCCCTTTTACATTACACAGCAGCCTGCACCTCTGGACCCCTTTACATTACACAGCTCTTGTACCTCTGGACCCCTTTACATAACATAGCACCCTGAACCTCCTGACCCCTTTACATTACACAGCGCCCTGCACCTCTGGACCCCTTTACATTACACAGCACCCTGTACCTCTGGACCCCTTTACATCACACAGGACCTTGCACCTAAGGACCTCTTTACATTACACAGCAGCCTGCACCTCTGGACCCCTTTACATTACACAGCTCTTGTACCTCTGGACCCCTTTACATAACATAGCACCCTGAACCTCCTGACCCCTTTACATTACACAGCGCCCTGCACCTCTGGACCCCTTTACATTACACAGGACCTTGCGCCTAAGGACCTCTTTACATTACACAGCACCCTGCACCTCTGGACCCCTTTACATTAGACAGGACCTTGCACCTAAGGACCTCTTTACATTACACAGCAGCCTGCACCTCTGGACCCCTTTACATTACACAGCTCTTGTACCTCTGGACCCCTTTACATAACATAGCACCCTGAACCTCCTGACCCCTTTACATTACACAGCACCCTGAACCTCTGGACCCCTTTACATTACACAGCCCTTGTACCTCTTGACCCCTTTACATTACATAGCACCCTGCACCTCTGCACCCCTTTACGTTACACAGCCCCTCACAGCTCTGGACCCTCTGCATGTTACACAGATCCCCTACAGTGCAGACCCCCCTCCCTACCATACAGGCCCCCATCTACAGTGTAGACCCCCCTACAGTACAGAATCCTCCCCTACAGTGCAGACCCTCCTACAGTACAGACCCCTCCACCCTATAGCGCAGACCCCCCCCTACAGTGCAGACCCTCCTACAGTACAGACCCCTCCCCCTACAGCGCAGACCCCCCTACAGTACAGACTCCCCTACAGTACAGAATCCTCACCTACAGTACAGACCCCCCTACAGTGCCGAATCTTCAACTACAGTACCGACCCCCCCCCCCTACAGTGCAGGACCCCTTCTACAGTGCAGGACCCCTTCTACAGTGCAGGACTCCCCTACAGTGCAGACCCCCTACAGTGCAGGACCCCCCTACAGTGCAGGACACCTTCTACAGTGCAGGATCCCCCTTACAGTGCAGGACCCCTTCTACAGTGCAGGACCCCCTACAGTGCAGGACCCCCCTACAGTGCAGGACCCACCACAGTAAAGAACCCCCCTACAGTGCACAGCCTCCCCTAAGGACCCATAGTGTACCTCGAGCCCAAGGCAGCGGCATTGCAGGGGGGGAGGTGTGGGCAGCACCCGAGTGGAGTGTCACCTGTCGGCTCAGTGATCCGGGACCCGGCGCAATATTCCCCTTCTCTCTGTGGTCGCGTGACTCACGTCGCGCCGTTCTGATCAGTCGCGGGCAGCGGCTGTCACTCACAGCCGAGCAGAGTGAAGCCGCCTCCCCCTCCTTGTCTACACAGTGCTGTGCATGGAGGAGGGGGAGGCGGTTTCACTCTGCTCGGCAGCCGCTGCCCGAGACTGATCAGAACGGCCGCGCGACGCGACCACAGAGAGAAGGGGATTATTGTGCCGGGTCACTGAGCCGGCTGATGTCACTCCACTCGGGTGCTGCTCGCACCCCCCCCCTGCAATGCCGCCCACTGCCAGTGCCTCGGGCTCTCTCTGTGTGGGCTGCGAACCCGAGGCATGGCGCTGTCTGACACTTCAGTTGCGGGGGGGGGGGGCGCTGACACCCCCCCAGTGTGTGGCACCCGGGGCGGCCCACCCCCTCACTTAGTACGCCCCTGGGGGGGGGGGGGGTGAAGGCTACAAACCACTTGAGGCATACCTGAGAGATGTCATAAAAATGTCCATGCCATGGTTTTTGTAAAAAGATTTATTGTAAAATCAAAGTATTCCAACATTGGAAAAGGTTAAAACATGGCTGACAGACAACCAATGTCAAACATCATGCTTGATATTGAACTTCAATCTCACCCAAACCTCGAGAGGCTGCCTTGGGCATATCAAGGCCATTGCTGGGGGCAACCAAAAGGTGTATAGGGGCCAGATGTCGCATGGGCATCCACCCAATGGAAGAGGTGACAGACCACTGGGGGAACCCATAAAGGGTCAGTGATGTGGAGAGGCCCCCAATAGACCAGACATTGGACTCCAAACTGCCAGAGGATGCAGCTGGTGTAGTCAGGTGGCACGCTGGATGTGACATCACCAACACAGAGTAATGCTGAACTGACTCACCACAACAAGGCTTGGGATGGGACAAAGATGTCATTGAAGAGAGCATAGAAAGCTGTCAGCAGGCTGTAATACTGATAGCGCGTTTCGGGTGTGGCCCTTTATCAAATCAATAATGCGTTATCAGTATTACAGCCTGGTGACAGATTTCCATGTGCTCTATAACTTTATCTTTGTTCCATCCCAAGCCTTGTTGTGGTGAGTCGGTTCAACATCCCTCAGTGTTGGTGACTTCACATCCAGCAAGCCACCCGACTACACCAGCTGCATCCTCTGGTGGTTTGGAGTCCAATGTCTAGTCTATTGGGGGCCTCTCCACATCACTGACCCTTACGAGTTCCACCAGTGGTCTGACATCTCTTCCACTGGGTGGATGCCCATGCGACATCTGGCACCTACACCTTTTGGTTGCCCCCAGCAACAGCCTTGACATGCCCAAGTCAGCCTGCCGAGGTTTGGGTGAGATTAAAGTTCAATATCAAGCATGATGTTTAGTCATGTTTTAACCTTTTCCATTCTTGTAATAGTTTAATTTTACAATAAATCTTTTTACGCAAACCGTGGCAAAGACATTTTTATGACTTTTCTGAAGTATGACCCAAATGTTTTTTAGCCACCACTCACACCACCCCCCCCCCCCCCCCCCCCAGTGCTGGATTAAGGGGAATCTTTTGTTGTTTGTTCCTGGTTTTTATGCCTAGGCAAATAATGTCACACATCCCAGGAGTCTTCAAGAGGGGAGCTAAGCAGCACACTCTCCTGCATGCATGCCTGAGCTAAGGGCAGATGGATTACAGGAAGTAAATGCTACATGAATCATCTGCCCTTATTCAAGATGGCCATGGGCAGAATTCCTAGGGAGTGTTTTTAAAAGTGATTATTCAGCAAACGAAAGCATCGAGACATGGATAAATGGGGGAGTTTGCTTTTGAACATAGAGTATCAGTTATCATCAGTCTTGTGTTCCAGCAGCAAACACATCAGTCTCCATGAGACCTTGCAGCCTAAAACTAAGCTGAAAGCTCTGCGCTGATAGGGAAAGAACACAAGTGAATGACAGCACACACATCTATCCATGTATATCCATGTAAGGTAAGGTTGCACTCATAGGTGTGCACAGCCTATTGCATCAGGGGCTTTGGTGAAATATCAGGGCTCTAAATAGGGGGAATCTGTGCCACAGAGGGTGATTAGGTTGTGCCCAGGCATACTTGGAACACCCTGTGTGCACGCCTATGATTGCACTATTATAATAGTTTACAGTAAATATTCAGATACTTACACATGCCCTTTTCTGACTGGTTCTCTTTAACATTTATTTCCACAATTGGAGCTAGTTTAAAAAAAAAAAGCAAAGAAAATTAAAGAATATATTATATATATTTTTAGCTGAACTAACCAGTTAAGTTTTATCTTTCAGTCATTTTATTCAGCTTTCCATATATTAAATCTTCTTCCCTTGTTGTTTTAACTATGGATAGTAAAGTTTTTTTTTTTTGCCAGTAAATACCTTATACAGCCCACTTCCTGTTTCTTGTCTGGTAAAAAGTCTAGGCTTATGACATCATGCACAGTCCTTTCTCTAACTCTTGTGAGTGTTTGCCAGGAAGGGAGGGGGATGGATCATAAGAGGGCCAATCGGAGCTGCAGGGCTGCAGAGCTGGAGGTGTGCCTCTGTGCGTCTGTGTAAATCCAGGAAGTGAACAGGCAGCAGCTTCAGCTGCCCACAGTTAAAATGGCTGCAGCCAGACTTGTGAAGAGAGATTTCTGCAGCATATTTGGCAAGTACAGAATCATAGTATACTGTATATAAAATAAAATGCAAAGTGGCTGGAGTAGAAAAGATGTAGCTGGATAGCCGCACTCCAAATTATTCAACTTTATTTCAAAAATGTAATTAAAATCATAGCATCTAGGCTGGCAAACAGACTAACTGCACAGCCGCTGACATGTTTCACACCGAACACGGTGCTTAGTCATAGCTAATGAGCAGAATATACATACAGAGCTATATACACACACAAGCAATTAGGCAAATGAATAAAATATGTGTATGACAAGATAGCAATTAGGGAAACACCTGTGAACATCCAAAGTCTAAAGATTAACATTTAAATGAATGAAAGGAAAAATACTTTTTCCCCTAAAACACCAAAATCAAGCTGACACATTGAAAGCATACATAATGGTAATAAATGAATGACATGATAAATCTTATCCTTAGGTGAAGAGGTTGGCTGGAGGGAAGCTTCAGAATGGCAAAGATGTTTTTATTACAAATTATGTGAGCAGACTGCAGTTCCTCCATAAGTGGGAACATTTAAGAAAAAGAATCTTGTTGATTACTAAGAGTACCTGCCCCGTTTTGCTCCGGTTTTTAAATATAAAGCTCCTCCTGCTTGAAATTGCTTTGCAAATGCCAGTAAACTTCATTCCATGGAAGATACCATTCTATTATACTTAATTATCTTCTGTTTTTAGTTTCCATATGCTTACTGTATATTATGCCATCTGCTTGTAGTAATACCTGTGATTTTTTTTTATTTTCTATAGCTGTTCATGTGAAAGGATGCTGGCACCAAGAGGACTGCCTACCGCCTGCCAAATTAAACAAAGGCTATTATAAAGTTTAATCTTGTTATTGCGGTTTCCTCTCTACTGAAATATACTTTCTTATATTGTTCCATCTGGGTACAAAAGGAGGTGTGAATGTTTTCCACTTAAAAAGAGAATGGAACAGAAGTGCATGATATATTTTGGGACATGGCCACTACCAGACTGTCCAATTGCATATATATAATATAGTAGTGCCGTATGCCCTCCTTATGACTGCATATGCAGAAATACACAGTAATCTTATGATTGGTGCCATCTACTGGCAAAGAAAAGTCGATGTTTTGCCAGACTGCATAAAAAAAATATTTTGTTCTTGCTTGAGAATGAATACTCATTTACGGGTACCACTGCCAACTTTAAAGTGAACTTGAGGGATCAGATATTTGGAAAGTGCCATTGCTGACTTGCTTTTAAAGGCGCATGTTGTGGCATCCAATGCTGATTTTGATTTAGTTACATGGTGAGTCATTGACCTAAGACATGCATGTAGGAGATGAAATCTGAAGGTGTAAGCACCCGCCATAAATGGCTTTTCCAGGTCAGTGAATAACTAGGTAGAAAATGTAGAATCAGTTTGACAACCTTGTAGCAGCCCTGAGTGTCTGGTTGCTGGTTGATAAGCCAGGTCCTGCGCCAGAAGGCCTACTGTGGTACATGAACATGGTCTAAATTACCTCCTTCCTCTGCAGCTGAGGGATTTGTTGCCAAGGTGCAAAATCTTGGTCCTGTCGAGATGTAGATGGGGCAAGGCCCAAATATGTAACCAACCTAACAGTCCTTAGTTTACCTAGTTCATCCATCTATATATATAGAGGCTTAATACTGTGCCTAACACCCTAAGGGTCATTGGGAAGTTTCATTAAGAAATTGGCACAGAATGCATATAGCCCACAAATACGGACAGGTGGATTGCATGCCATGATCGGGGCGGCTCTGGTAAGCAAGGCTTGCTGGTTCTAAATCACCTGCAGGAGTGGGTCCAGCAGCAGTACAAGGTATGTTTTTTTTTACCATTTTAACTACAAGAATGAGAGTAAAACTTTTTACTACTTTTGTATTACCTCAGTAAATCCTGATGGAGACTAAATCTTCCCTGCTCAATCCAAAACCAAACAACAAAATGCAAAAGTTGGGCTTTTAAACCTGTGAAGATAGAAATATGAGCATTGCTGATTTGGGATATTTAGGATTGTCAACTTAATCCTGGCTTTACTCTCTAATGAGGACAGTGAAATCTGTACGGTCTTCCTAAATGCTTCTTTCAGATCAATGGTATTTTCCTTTTATATAGTTTTCATATAAAATGGTCCTAGTGTATGTCTATATGACAGTATGACAGTGGCAGGCACATTAAATTGTAAGGTCAGGGGCACTCACCAAAGGAGAAAGCGAGAGAGAGAGAGAGAGAGAGAGAGAGACAGTCTAGGACCACATGTACTGCTGTGGAAGAGCTGATGTTGATCCAGGCCAGAAGCAGGGACTATTAGGCAAGTTTCCTCGTGTTTATTAGCTTATTATTGTTGCCCATAACTTCTGGCTGTATATATAAAGACTGGTGACAGAATTAATATATATGTCTCTTTGTTGGTCTATGCGCGTATGTAGTGGTCACCCTGCTCTGTGTTACTAGGTGAACCTGTTTATTGCAATAAACTTTATATGCAGCTCCTATTATTCTAGTTAACCCTGTCCTTTATGACCTAGGAATCTATAGCTAGTGTTAGTGCAGGGCTCAGTAACCAGCAAAGGCTAAAGCTACGTTAGGCATCCAACTACCCATAAGTAGTTAGAGGTCTGGTTGTACGGCAGATTAGAAACTACTAGGGACTAAGAAGCAGAGTAGATAGTCTCACATAGGTCTTTGCGCATGCAGGATGAAACGTGGTTTGTGTGGCATGTCTTCCTGGACCGATGTTAACCTGAACACATAAAGATTTTGGGTTACTATGGTTCACTATATACGGCATGAATATAGGTAGGCATGCTCATATTGTGGGATCTGTACTAAACTGCTGATAGGGGATCCTGCTGATGTTGGTGCCATGCATTCTACTGTTGTTATTTGGAATGTTGGGTGTATAGGCTGCTATTACACAGAGAGAGGTAGGGTGGGGATTCTATTGAGGGCGGTAGGTTGGTCCTGCCAGACTAATAGTTTTGGTTTTGTAGATTTTGGTAATAGCTTTACTTTTTTTATTTCTCAAGTGTTGTAAACCTTTGAAAATCAATAAAACAGAATAAAAACAAAAGAAGAAGAGTAGATCAAACGTTTCGGAGTTCCAGTTTCACACCACAGTTTCTACTGGTGAGAAGCTGCGGTCCAAGCTGGTTGGAAGATCTTCCCATTGTCGTTGATTCTGTCTCCAGGTCTTCAACACCAAGATGGACGCTGATTCGGGATCATCCTAAGGGTCCCCAGCAACAGGACATTGCTGCAACAGTCATCTGGAGGTATCTTTAGTAACAACTACATATATACTGTATAGCTCGGTATATATGCTCAATTCCTCCGGGACTTCTGTTGGCCCCTTTGCTGTGTACATTGGATGTATGTACTATTATTAATCTGTTATTATATAAAGCTTTAATTAGTCCCATACTGGTGTGCATCTATATACATGTAGCACCCTGGAGTTTAGGCAGGGATGCTCCTCACAAATTTACTTGCCAGGAGTGGTGAACCTGGTCTATTGTTAGAGATCCATTGATTTCTCCCTTAGGTTAGCCTTATTGCACTTTTCTCTTCTACCACTAGGTGGCTGAGTACTTGGTGGTACTAGATATGAGAAGGGAAACTCAAGGTCAAGTTATGGGAATGTGGGGTATCTCAGCCAATGGGCAGGGTTTTCTTGGATTCCTTGGCATGCTGGGAGAACCTATATATTTGGGTGGAGACAGGTGATCTATGTTCTGTGCCACTTGGACGGCTGTCTAGGTGGACATGTGTCATACTACCCTGGGCTGCTAAATTGGGCCTATCCTTGGGGCATCTGGCTGCTAGGCTGTCTGAGGGCCTATCCAGAGGCAAGAGAGCAGCGCAGATTTGGGATTGCGGCTTGCAGTCCAATCAGAAGGGACAGTTCTGCCAGCCGGAGAATCTGTAAGTGGTTGGAGGTAAAGGGGAAGCTGTCGCCACAAGACACCATCCACCTTTTACCTTTTTACCAGGGAACACAGTGAGTAACTGAAGCAAGTACTGGAATAGTATTCTCACCGAACGGGAGAATCGAAAAACTTCAGACGGTGATCAAGTCAGGGACCTAGCCAGCGAAGGTGACGCTTGCAGAGCAGACTTGTGTGTCAAGCCAGGGGCCGAGCAGGCCAGCAGGGGTAAAGCTTGAGCAGTATCAGGAGTGCCAATCTAGGGAACCAGCAGAGAGGAGGGGGTGACGCTTGAGGAAAATATCACCGTGAGGATTGGAGGAGCTCAAGGGATTCAGTGGCAGTGAATCAGAAGGTCTAGTGAGTGACCGGGAGCTCAGTGGGCTGAAGAACTACAAGGAGAAGTTGTAGTGAAAGTGAAGGAACTGTTACATTTGGTGTTAGGAACTGTTAAAGACTGTTGCCATAAGAGACAGCACTCCTACACGTACAGATGTGGCTTCTTGCTGTAGGCCTTTCCCTGAATGGCTGTCCTCTTATTGAAGTGTAGGAGTCTGCTAATTGAACTTGAAACTACTCAAGGGTGTCCTGGACCTAACTCTCTTTCCCCCATAAAAGTTTGTAAGAGAAATAAACATCTATTTTGCATTCAAGAAGTGTCTGGCGCCCAATAACTTCCACCTTGCACCCACTATGCCTCCAACCCACCACATACTGAAGGATGTCAGCTATCTCTGGTCCCAGAGGTGCCCATTAGACTTAAGGAGGCCTGAGATCTTGCTACATACGTATAGTTAATGTTATATGCTTGTTGCTGTAGTTCCTCTGCTCCCAGAGGATTTGATTTCTGATTAATGTCTGATTAATGTGGAAGGAAACGGCAATCTTTTCATATAAACATGCAACTTATAGGATGGAGCACAAAAAGCAATTAATCACTCATTCTCTCCTATGACATATACAGATCTTTTATGCCACGTACACACGACCGGACTTTTCGAGGGACTAGGTCTGACAGACTTTCGGCGGAGTTCTGACGGAGTTCCGACCGGCTTTCCGAATGAACAGACTTGGCCACACACAATCACACCAAAGTCCGACGGATTCAAATGTGATGACGTACGACCGGACTAGAATAAGGAAGTTCATAGCCAGTAGCCAATAGCTGCCCTCGCGTCGGTTTTTGTCCGTCGGCGGAAAAATTTGAAACATGTTCCATTTCTAAAGTCTGTCAGATTTTTGCAAATCAAAAGTCCGCTGCAGCCCACACACGATCGAATGGTCTGCCGGAATCGTTCCGTCGGACCTTTGATGTCGAAAAACCCGGTCGTGTGTACGCGGCATTAGCGTCCTCAGCAATTATTGAGCTCAGGATGTGTCTTTTTTTAAAACTATTATTAAAGCTGAATCCTTAGGCACATATTAAATTAAAAATATTTTAGTCTCGTTATGTATTCAGTATAAAACTAATTACATGTAAATTTAAAGTCAACAAGTGTTAGTACCTGAATTTGTCTTTGTATTAGTATCCTGAAAACACTTGTATAGCAGCACTTACACTTAGGGGGAAAGATAAACACCTTGAGCCGATTAGGCTACATTTACAAATGTGGCTGTCACTGCCGCACCTCTGAAAAGTGATGTGTGGTCAGATCGCTTTTCAGATCCATTTGACAGGCAGAGACAAGGGGGTTGTGGTTGTGACATAGCCATATTCACCTAAATGGGTCAGTTACGGGGACCGACTCAGAGCTACGGTATGTGTACACAACTGTCTGCTGATTTGCGGGTGGGGGGGAGGGCATTAAAAACCTGGTTTCAACTATATGTTTTTATTGCCCCCCAACTGGAAGTGTAAACAAGCCCTTAGGGCTTTATTATTGTGTACTGTGCCATCAGTGCCACCAGGAAGGAATGGGACAGGGATGAAATCTAAATGCTACTGCTCCTTCATGGGGTCATTTTTGACCAAGCTGTACGGCTTAACTGCAGTAAAGAACAATGAGATCACGGGCCTACTGGTGATGCCTGGTTAGAATGGCTTTATCACAAGACTGGCGAAACAGAATTAAATTTTTTTGCTGGGTAAAACAGTGAATATGTACAGTTGTGCTCATAAGTTTATATACCCTAGCAGAGTTTTTGATTTCTTGGCCATTTTTCAGAGAATATGAATGATAACACAAAAACGTTTCCTTCACTCATGGTTAGTGTTTGGCTGAAGCCATTTAATATCAATCAACTGTGTTTACTCAAATCATAATGACAACAGAAACTACCCAAATTACTCTGATCAAAAGTTTACATACCCTGGTGATTTTGGCCTGATAACATGCACACAAGTTGACACAAAGGGGTTTGAATGACTACTAAAGGTAACCATCCTCACCTGTGATCTGATTGCTAGTAATTAGTGTGTGTGTATAAAAGGTCAATGCGTTTCTGGAGTCCTGACAGACCCTTGCATCTTTCATCCAGTGCTGCACTGACATTTCTGACTCCTGACAGACCCTTGCATCTTTCATCCAGTGCTGCACTGACATTTCTGACTCCTGACAGACCCTTGCATCTTTCATCCAGTGCTGCACTGACATTTCTGACTGATGACAGACCCTTGCATCTTTCATCCAGTGCTGCACTGATATTTCTGCATTCTGAGTCATGGGGAAAGCAAAAAAATTGTCAAACGATCTGTGGGAAAAGGTAGTTGAACTGTATAAAACAGGAAAGGGATATAAAAAGATATCCAAGGAATTGAGAATGCCAATCAGCCGTGTTCAAACGCTAATCAAGAAGTGGAAACTGAGGGGTTCTGTTGAAACCAAACCATGGTCAGGTAGACCAACTAAAAGTTCAGCCACACCTGCCAGGAAAATTGTTCGGGAAGCAAAGAAAAACCCACAAATAACTTCAGGTGAAATACAGGACTATCTGAAAACGTGGTGCGGCTGTTTCAAGATGCACAATGAGGCACTTGAAGAAAGATGGGCAACATTGTCGAATTGCCAGAAGAAAGACATTACTACGCAAATGCCACAAAGTATCCCGCTTACAATATGCCAAACAGCACAGAGACAGCCCTCAAACCTTCTGGCACAAAGTCATTTGGAGTGATGAGACCAAAATTGAGCTTTTTGGAAACAACCATACGCTACATGTGGAGAGTCAACGAGGCCTATGATGAAAGGTACACCATTCCTACTGTGAAACATGGAGGTGGATCGCTGATGTTTTGGGGATGTGTGAATTTAAATGGCACAGGAAAATTGGTCAAAATTTAATGGCAAGATGAATGCAGTATGTTATCAAAAAATACTGGAGAAACATTTGCATTTATCAGCCAGGAAGCTGTGCATGGGACGTACTTGGACATTTCAACATGACAATCATACAAACACAAGGTCAAGTCAACCTGTCATTGGCTACAGCAGAACAAAGTGAAGGTTCTGGAGTGGCCGCCTCAGTCTCCTGACCTCAATATCATTGAGCCACTCTGGGGAGATCTCAAATGTGCAGTTCAGGCAAGACAGCCCAAGAAGTTACAGGAACTGGAGTTTTTTTTTTGCCAAGAGCAATGGGCAGCTTTACCATCTGAGAAGATAAAGTGCCTCATCCACAAATATCACAAAAGACTTCAAGCTGTCATTGATGTTAAAGGGGGCAATACACGGTATTAAGAACTGGGGTATGTAAACTTTAGATCAGGGTCATTTGGGTAGTTTCTGTTATCATTATGATGTAAAAAGAGTAAACACAGGTGATTGATAATAAATGCTAACCATGAAAGAAAAGTTTGTGTGTTATCATTCATATTCTCTGAAAAATGGCCAAGAAATCATAAATTCTGCCAGGGTATGTAAACTTATGAGCACAACTGTATTTCAATTTCGGTAGGTTTATTTTGAATTTAAACTCAGCAGACACAAATGATATAAATAAATCTTGTGTGCACAAATGCATTTAAAAACCTCGATATGCAGCAGTCTTACACACGAGCGGATTCCGCTCAAACTTGGCTTGCATACACACGGCCACACAAAAGTTCCCTGAACTTTTGATCGTCAAGAATGCAGGGACGTACCACACTACGATGAGCTGAGAAAATGAAGTTCAATGCTTCTGAGCAGGCGTCGAATTGTTTCCGAGCATGCGTAGGAATTTTGCGCGCCGGAATTGCTACAGATGATCAGAATTTCCGATCTAAACTTTTTCCAACCGAAAAATTGAGACCCTGCTCTCAATCTTTTGCTGGCGGGAATACGGACGATGGAGCATACACACAGTCGCATTTTCCGACCAAAAGCTCACATCGGACTTTTGCTGGCCGAATTTCCGATCGTGTGTATGCGGCATTAGACTACAACAGTCTTCTGTAGCAATACATACTTTGAATACTATGTGCTGACCCTTGGTGATGTCACTGTCTACAGTCACACTCGGCTGTGTGAGTGTGAACCGGAGTAGCGCTTCTCCAGATCCCTTTTTTACCTGGTGGGATGAGTTTGAGGCTGAAGGTGGAAGGCAATACAATCTGGATATACTGCATTCAATACAATTGTTTTTTGACTTCTCTTCTAATAGAGGGTCAAAATTGGCTGGTAACCTTACATCCATCCTAGTGATGGCGGCAATCACATGGATCTTATTGGAAGTGTTGGTGGTGGTGGATCTGAGGTATATATTCAGAATGGGCTAATCTTTTCATCTCGTAGACTTCACTGTTTGAATATACACTCACCGGCCACTTTATTAGGTACACCTTTCTAGTACCGGGTTGGAGACCCTTTTTGCCTTCAGAACTGCCTATATTCTTCGTGGCATAGATTCAACAAGGTGTTGGAAACATTCTTCAGAGATTTTAGTCCATATTGACATGATGGCACAACGTTCCTGCAGATTTGTTGGCTGCACATCCATGATGAATCTCCCATTCCACCACACCCCAAAGGTGCTCTATTCAATTGAGATCCGGTGACTGTGGAGGCCATTGTCATGTTCAAGAAACCAGTGGTGAGATGATCTGAGCTTTGAGACATGGTGCATTATCCTGCTGGAAGGAGTCATCAGAAGATGGGTACACTGTAGTCATAAAGGGATGGACATGGTCAGCAACAATACTCGGGTAAGCCGTGGAGTTTAAATGATTCTCAGTTGGTACTAAGGGGCACAAAATGTGGCAAGAAATACCCCCCACATCATTACACCACTACCAGCCTGAACCATTGATACAAGGCAGGATGGATCCATGCTTTCATGTTGTTTCCACCAAATTCTGATCCTATCTTCTGAATGTCACAAAATTGAGACTCGTCAGAGCAGGTAACGTTTTCCCAATCTTCTATTGTCCAATTTTGGTGAGCCTGTGCGAATTGTAGCCTCGGTTTCCTGTTTTTAGCTGACAGGAGTGGCACCCCGGTGTGGTCTTCTGCTGCTGTAGCCCATCTTCTTCAAGGTTCAATATGTTGCGCATTCAGAGATGGTATTCTGCATACCTTAGTTGTAATGAGCGGTTATTTGAGTTGCTGTTGCCTATCATCTCAAACCAGTCTGCCAGTTCTCCTCTGACCTCTGACATCAACCAGGCATTTTCGTCTACACAACTGCCACTCACTGGATATTTTCTCTTTTTCAGACCATTCTCTGTAAACCCGAGAGAGGGTTGTGCGTAAAAATCCCAGTAGATAAGACGTTTTTGAAATACTGAGACTGGCCTGTCTGGTACCAATAAGCCTGCCACGTTCAAAGTCACTTACTGTAAAAACCCTTTCTTCCCCATTCCGATGCTCAGTTTGAACTTCAGCAAGTCTTCTTCACCATGTCTAGATGCCTAAATGCATTGAGTTGCTGCCATGTGATTGTTTGATTAGCAATTTATGTTACCAAGCAATTGAATAGGTGTACCTAATACTTTTGTGGCTATATACACATTGTAGAAAAATACTTTTTTATGATTTGATATTGATCAGTTGGATAAATGTATATTAGCACAATAGGTATATTCTAAAAGTGATTTTACTATGATCAGTTTCTCATGGTACTGTTGCTGCTTTTAAACACATGACTAATTACCGTATTTATCGACGTATAACACGCACTTTTCTCCCCATAAAATCAGGGGAAAATCGCGGGTGCGTGTTATACGCCGATCCTCCGCGGTTTCTGAGCGATTTTGAGCCTCTGGGCGGCTTTCAGCAGCCTTCGGCTCTTCTCGTGGCTTTTGGCCGCCTTCGGCCATTCTCGGCAGCCATTCGGCCGCCTTCAGCCCTTCTTGGAAAACCGCAGAGAATGGCCGAGAGCGGCCGAAAGCCGCCAAGAACGGCCGATGGCGGCCGAAAGCCGCCGAGAACGGCGAAGGCGGCCGAGAACTACCAGGCGCCGCCGAGATACACGGGACATCTCGGCGGCGCCATTTTTAAAAATAAAATCTGCAATTACCAGACAAGGGGACAACGATACACAAGGCTGCAATGATAGACAGGCTGCAAGACAAGGCTGCAAATGACACTGACAAGGCTTCAGATGGACACTGACAAGGCTGCATTGATGGGCATTTAAATGTAAGTTTTTTTTCCTTAAATTTCCCTCCTAAACTTGGGGTGCGTGTTATACGCCGGCACGTGTTATACGCAGATAAATACGGTAAATTAAATTTAGTGCACACAAGTTAAAATGTTCTTTTTTAATAGAGAAACTCTGATTAGTGTTTGCAGAGGGCCAAAGGGTCAGATAAGGCCCTTGGGCTGCAGGTTGGGCATCCGGGCTTTAAATTGTCAGTGAACCCAAAGCCAATAGCTCATCAATGGGAGAATGTTGGTGGGTCAAATCACCTGCTCTCTGCTTATAGCCTCTCATGAAAATATCTCTCTAGGACGGCCATTGCAAGAAGGTAAATTGAAAGTCAGTTGCAAATATCCTGCAGTGGGTCATTCAGCCTTACATAACCCACCCAAAAAGTGTCATAGCCTGAAATAAGCCTGTATGCATTCATAGCATTATCCTGTATATTATCTCTGTATCATGCTCCCTTCTAAATGAGTTTGGGCGATTCATTTGATTGTCATATTACCAAGGACAGAAGAGTGTCTGTATATTGCATTGGATTACATTATGATTTCATCCAGGGTTCTGTTCCTCCCCACCAATCCTGGATTATGATTGGATGCAGGCACAATGGTGCTATTTTGAGTTTTTTGGAAATAGCTCTGTGTACCACACCAGTTTTAAGCAGAAAAGTACAAACCTTGAATTTCCAGAACTCTGAAAGAGACTCGTTAATAGTGTTACATTTTCCATGCTTGTAACTAAAATAATTCAGAAGCGTGTGTATTCAACAAGCAGTTCCAACAAATAAGGTTATTAAATAATTTCTCTCTACACAATAAAACAAGGGCACATAGCTGCGTACAGAGGATGGGGATGAGGTACATAAAAAGGCAAAAGCCCATACAAACCAACTACAAATCAACTTTTCACTTAGTTATATATGTAGACAAGTCCCAGGCCTCCTCGGGCCTAATGATGACCCCCAGAGTTAGGGATTAATGGGCGCCAGACGCTTCTTGAATGCAGAGATTTATTGTCTCTTAAACAGAACTGTGGGAGAGAGGGTTGGGGCCAGGACACCTTTTAGTAGTTGCAATGTTAATTTATCAGACTCTGAGACTTCTATAGGTAAACAGTCACGCAGGGAAAAGCATCCAGCAAGACACCTGCATGAGTAGGACCGATGTCTCCTATGGCAATAATCTTGAAACAGTTTCTAACCAAAGTTGTAATGAATGTATTCACTTCTTCTTCTCCTATTGTAGATTTTCATTCAACTGAGCTCCCAGTTTTTCACTAGACTGTCACTGGATCCCTTAAGCTCTTCCAATCTTCTCACTCAGTATCTTCCTCGAGCGTCACCCCCGCATCCCTGCTGGGTCCCTAGCTTGGCACTCACAGATACTCTTCAAGCATCACCCCACTAGCCTGCTTAGTCCCTGGCTTGACACACAATATTGCTCTGTAAGCATCACCTCCTGTCGGGTCACCTAGAGCCCAGGTGACAGGTGCACACCGTAGGGTTGGGGATGCACCGCAAGGCTGTGGACCCTACGGCTGACGGCTGCAGACGGGGGACAGATCCCACTGGGGTAAGAGCGTAAGATTCCCCGGGGCGCGGAGTCTAAGGCCGCGTACACACGGGCGGACTGTTCGCCCAACCTTGTCCGCTGAACAGTGTTTGGGCGGACAGTCCGCTCGTGTGTGGGCTTTCAGCGGACAGTTTCAGCGGACAGTTTGACGGACAAAGTCTTTCGGAAATTCCGAAAAACTGTCCGCTGAAACTGTGTTTGAGCGGACAGTCCGCCCGTGTGTAGGCTACTTTCGAAATGAGCAAACTGTTCCCGCTCGGAGGGAAGTCTGCTCATTTCGAGGTAGGCGGGGCCCACGACGGAGACGTCGCGGGCTCCGCCGCCTGGAATGGGCTTAAAGGGGAACCCCAACGCCGAACAAAATCGGCGTGGGGGTTCCCCCAAAGTCCACAACAGACCCTTGTCCGAGCACGCTACCCGGCCGGCCAGGAAAGGGGGGCGAGCGAGCGCGCCCCCCCTCCTGAGCCGTACCAGGCCGCGTGCCCTCAACATGGGGGGTGCCTTGGGGAAGGGGGGGCCGCGCGGCCCCCCCACCCCAAAGCACCTTGTCCCCATGTTGATGAGGACAAGGGCCTCTTCCCGACAACCCTGGCCGTTGGTTGTCGGGGTCTGCGGGCGGGGGGCTTATCGGAATCCGGGAGCCCCCTTTAAGAAGGGGGCCCCCGGATACCGGCCCCCCACCCTATGTGAATGAGTATGGGGTACAATGTACCCCTACCCATTCACCTGTGAAATAAAGTACAAAAAAAAACACAACACAGAGAAAAAATATTTTATTGCACAGCTCCGGGGGTCTTCCGTCTTCGGGGGTCTTCTCGCCGGACTCCTCCGCTATCTTCGTGTAGCTCTTTTACTAGCGGAGGAGCCCGGCTTTCTTCCTCCCCGCCGCCGGCCTCTTCTCCCGACTACGGGGGTCTTGTCCCCCTCTTCGGTTCTTCTGCCGGGCCACCGCGCCTTCTTGTAGCTCTTTTACAGGCGGTGGCCCGGTCTTCTGTCGCCGCTGTCGCTGTCGCCGTCGCCGCCTTCCGTTCTTCTTCTTCTTCTTCTTCTTCTTCTTCTTCTTCTTCTTCTTCTTCTTCTTCTTCTTCTTCTTCTTCTTCTTCTTCTTCTTCTTCTTCTTCTTCTTCTTCTCCAGGAGATGTTGACACGTCGCTCTCTCCGGCCGGAATGCCAGAGCCGCGCTGTGCGGTCACTTATATAGTGACAATGGGGCGGTGTCACATGGTATATGTCACATGGGTTGATGTCACATGGGGACTATGACATCGTAAGGGGGCGGGGTCACCATGTGACCAACCCATGTGACATATACCATGTGACACCGCCCCATTGTCACTATATAAGTGACCGCACAGCGCGGCTCTGGCATTCCGGCCGGAGAGAGCGACGTGTCAACATCTCCTGGGGAAGAAGAAGAAGAAGAAGAAGAAGAAGAACGGAAGGCGGCGACAGCGACAGCGGCGACAGAAGACCGGGCCACCGCCTGTAAAAGAGCTACAAGAAGGCGCGGTGGCCCGGCAGAAGAACCGAAGGCGGCGACAGAAGAACGGAAGGCAGCGGCGACAGAAGACCGGGCCACCGCCTGTAAAAGAGCTACAAGAAGGCGCGGTGGCCCGGCAGAAGAACCGAAGAGGGGGACAAGACCCCCGAAGTCGGGAGAAGAGGCCGGCGGCGGGGAGGAAGAAAGCCGGACTCCTCCGCTAGCAAAAGAGCTACACGAAGATAGCGGAGGAGTCCGGCGAGAAGACCCCCGAAGACGGAAGACCCCCGGAGCTGTGCAATAAAATATTTTTTCTCTGTGTTGTGTTTTTTTTTGTACTTTATTTCACAGGTGAATGGGTAGGGGTACATTGTACCCCATACTCATTCACATAGGGTGGGGGGCCGGTATCCGGGGGCTCCCTTCTTAAAGGGGGCTCCCGGATTCCGATAAGCCCCCCGCCCGCAGACCCCGACAACCAACGGCCAGGGTTGTCGGGAAGAGGCCCTTGTCCTCATCAACATGGGGACAAGGTGCTTTGGGGTGGGGGGGCCGCGCGGCCCCCCCTTCCCCAAGGCACCCCCCATGTTGAGGGCACGCGGCCTGGTACGGCTCAGGAGGGGGGGCGCGCTCGCTCGCCCCCCTTTCCTGGCCGGCCGGGTAGCGTGCTCGGACAAGGGTCTGTTGTGGACTTTGGGGGAACCCCCACGCCGATTTTTTTCGGCGTTGGGGTTCCCCTTTAAGCCCATTCCAGGCGGCGGAGCCCGCGACGTCTCCTTCGCGGGCCCCACCTACCTGTACACGCGCTCGAAATGGGCGGATTTGCCTCCGCCTTACGTGGGCGAGTCCGTTCATTTTAAAAGTTGAGCGAACTGTTTGTCAAACAGTTCGCTGAAACAGTCCGCTCAAAAAGTGCCGTGTGTGGCCATGTCCGTCCATGCTAATTTTGAGCGGACTGTTTGCCGAAACTGTTTGACAAACAAAGTTGGGCGAACAGTCCGCCTGTGTGTACGCGGCCTAAGAGCCAGCTGGTGTTCACCAGAGCTTCGAGTGGTGAAGATGGTCTTGGCTGCAACTGGCTCCAGGTCGCGACCCCCAGGGTCCCCCAGCTCACACCCACAGTAGGTAACAGGAGGATAGGGATGGTGAGGGACAAAGCCAAGGTCGGGGCCACAAGCAGAACAGAATAGTCGGGTACACGCCAATAGGTCAGGGTCACAGGCAAGCAGGGATGGTCAGAACACGCCAAGGTCGGTAACGGAAATCAGAAGCAGAGCACACGACAGGAAACAGGAAGCTAATACACAAAGGTTGATCAGCAGGATAGGCTAGCAGTGCAAAGGTTAATATAGTGTAGTCTGATAGGGGCTAGGGTGGAGCCATTCCAGAGGAAGGAAATAAAAGCAGTCAGGTGAAGCTCGGCTGATCTCTAGAAATGAACACATGCAGACAGGTAAGGAGAACAACTCTAATGCATAACCATGACAGTACCTCCCCTCTTACGAGGCCTCCCCCTCCCCCGCCTGGGACCAGGTTTAGAGGGGAACTTCAAATGAAACTTCCTCAACAGACGAGGTGCAAAGACCTCGGAAGCCGAAATCCACGACCTCTCCTCAGGACCAAAACCTTTCCAGTGCACGAGGTACTGGAGAATGCCTCTACAGAGTCGGGAATCCAAAATTTGGCTAACCTCGTACTCCTGATCATCCTCAGAGACCGGTGCTATGGTAGGGGAGGGACGAGAGAACTTATTGAGGACTAACGGCTTTAGAAGGGCAACATGGAAGGAGTTAGAGATTTTGAGGCTTTTGGGAATCTGGAGCTTGAAACAAACCGGATTCAGTTTAGAAATTATGGTGTATGGACCAATGAATCTTGGGGCAAATTTGAGGGAAGGAACCCGGAGTTTGATGTTCCTGGTGGAGAGCCAGACTTTGTCTCCTGGCTGAAAAGAGGGTGGCTTACGCCTGCGACGGTCAGCAAAACTCTTGAATTTGTTGGCAGCTTTCTGGAGGGAATCATGAACGTCAGCCCACATGGAATTGAATGATTCCTGAACAGTAGCCAAAGCTGGAATGTCAGAAGAACAAATCATAGGAAGGGGAAGCTGAGGATGTCTTCCATAAACAGTGAGGAAGGGTGTTTTCTGAGAACTGACGTTAACATGATTATTGTGGGAGAACTCAGCCCACGGTAATAGTGATGCCCAATCATCATGATGGGCAGAGACCAAGGTACGGAGAAAGACCTCTAACTCCTGATTAACTCTCTCAGTCTGGCCATTGGATTGGGGATGATAAGAAGAGGTAAAATCCAAGGTAATGTCGAGGGATTTGTAAAAGGCTCCCCAAAAACGAGAAGTAAATTGCACACCCCTGTCCGAGACGACATGCGAAGGAACACCATGAAGGCGGAAAATCTCTCGTACAAAAATGGGAACCAAGGCAGGGGCAGAAGGGAGACCAGGAAGAGGAACAAAATGAGCCATCTTGGAGAACCGATCGATTACTACCCAAATGGCCGTATTATTCTCCGATAGTGGAAGATCAGTGATAAAATCCATGGCGATATGAGACCAGGGCTCCTTAGGAATGGGCAAGGGCATGAGAAGACCAGCAGGGGCTTGAGTGGAAGATTTAGACTGAGCACAGACGTGACAAGCCTTAACATAGTCTTTAACATCCGAGCAGAGATTAGGCCACCAGTAGTGACGACTGATAAGCAGGAAGGATCGGAGGAACCCAGCATGACCTGCCATCTTGGAATCATGTCCCCAACGAAGGATCTTGGTTCTTAGCTCCGTGGGAACAAAGGTCTTACCAGGAGGAATCTTTGATTCCAGGGTGGTAGAATGGGCAACAATGCAAGAGGTAGGAATGATCGGCTCAGGATCAGGGTTGGACTCCTCGTCCAAGGTGTCAAATGACCTAGAGAGCGCATCAGCTCGACCGTTGCAGGAACCAGGTTTGTACGTAATCGTGAATTTAAAACGAGAAAAGAAGAGACTCCACCTGGCCTGTCTGGGGTTCAGACGTTTAGCATTCTGTAGGTACTGTAGATTCTTATGATCAGTAAAGATCGTTATGGAGTGAGGGGAACCTTCCAAGAGATGACACCACTCCTCCAACGCCAATTTAATTGCGAGAAGTTCCCGATCACCAATGGCATAATTTCTCTCTGCCTGAGAATTTTTTGGAGAAGAACGCACATGGTTGACGTTTCTTCTCAAAGTCCTGAAGAAGCACAGCTCCCACCCCCATCGAAGAAGCGTCTACTTCAATAAAAAATGGGTCTTCAGGATTTGGTCTCCTCAAGAGGGGTCCAGAGACAAAGGCCTGTTTCAGATCGTGAAACGCAGAGACAGCCTCGGAAGACCAGTCTTTGGCATTAGCACCCTTCTTGGTCAAAGCGATAATAGGCGCAGCAATGGAAGAGTAATTCCTTATGAACTGCCTATAATAATTTGTGAAGCCAAGGAAGCGCTGTGTGGCCTTGAGGCTAGCAGGAAGGGGCCAGTTGGTAATGGCAGAGACCTTTCCGGGATCCATGCGAAGACCCTCACTAGAAACAAAACATCCCAGAAACAGGACCTCGGAACATTCAAAGGAACATTTCTCCATCTTGGCATAGAGATTGTTCTCTCTAAGGCGCTGAAGTACGGTGCGTACATGGTTTCTGTGAGCAGGCAGATTTTGGGAAAAGATGAGAATGTCATCCAGATAGATGACAACAAACTGGTACAGTAGATCCCTGAATATTTCGTTGACAAAGTTCTGGAACACAGCTGGAGCATTACACAAACCAAAAGGCATAACCATGTACTCGTAATGCCCGTCCCTAGTGTTAAATGCGGTCTTCCATTCGTCACCTTCTCGTATTCGAATGAGATTGTATGCACCTCTGAGATCCAATTTAGTGAAAATGGAAGCCCCCTTCAACCTGTCAAATAGCTCAGATATTAGAGGTAAGGGGTAACGGTTTTTAATAGTCACAGCGTTTAAACCTCTATAGTCAATGCAGGGCCTGAGGGTGCCATCCTTTTTGGCAACGAAAAAGAACCCTGCTCCTGCAGGCGATGAGGATTTCCGGATGAAACCTCTCTCCAAATTCTCAGCGACATACTCAGACATGGCTTGGGTCTCTGGAATGGATAAAGGGTAGGTACGACCCCTGGGCAGGGTTGCTCCAGGGACAAGGTCAATAGCACAGTCAAAAGATCTGTGAGGAGGAAGTACCTCAGCAGACTTCTTACAGAACACATCCCGGAAATCGCTATAAGCCGCAGGAAGATCGGACGAGACAGATGTGGTAGCAATGGGAAGTTTCCTCTTGGGGGTCACCTTGGAAAGACAAGACGAGAAACACGAAGGACCCCAGGCCAGGATCTGCCCAGATACCCAGTCCACATGTGGCGAGTGGAGCTGCAGCCAAGGAAGACCCAATACAATGGGGGTAGAGGCCTTGGGTAGGATGAGGAAGGAGATCCACTCCTGGTGGAGTATCCCTACCGACATCCTAATAGGAAGCGTCTGGAAACGGATAGGACCCCCTGGGAGCACAGTGCCATCAATTGCCGAGACTACTAGTGGAGTAGCGAGGGGAGAAAGGGTAAGCTTCATAGAAGAGGCAGTTCCCCAGTCCATAAAATTGCCGGCAGCCCCGGAGTCCAGATATGCTAGGACTGATTGGGGAGAAGTGCCTACATGGAGGAACACCGGAAGAAGGAGACGAGAAGGTGATGTTTCTGGGTCCAATACTCCACCTTCCAAATGTATTAGACCCGAGCGTTTCCCGGACGGAGCGAGCAGGAGTCACGAAAATGACCCTTTCCCCCACAATAAAGACACAAGCCCAGAGTTCTGCGTCTAGCACGTTCTTCGGGGGTTAGTCTGGTCCGGCCCAGCTGCATGGGCTCCTCAGCAGACGGAGGATGCTCCACAGGGCGACGGGGAAAAAGCTCAGGCTGACTAGAACCTGGGGGGTGCTGGCGTCTTTTTTCTAAGGACCTCTCCTGGAAGCGAATGTCAATTTGATTACATAAGGAAATGACTTCGTCTAGACCGGCGGGGATAGCTCTTCCTGCTAATTCGTCCTTCACTCGGTCTGAGAGGCCATGTAAAAAGGTTGCGACCAGGGCCTCATTGTTCCAGCTCGATTCCGCTGTAAGGATACGGAACTTAAGTGCATATTGGCCCACTGAACCAGATTCTTGGCGAAGGCGTAAAAGGGCACTAGCCGCAGAAGAAACCCGAGCTGGCTCCTCAAAGATGTTACGAAAGAACTTCAAGAAGTCGGACAGGCTGGAAACCACTGGATCATTTTTCTCCCACAGGGGGGCAGCCCAGGCTAAAGCTTCACCGGAGAGGAGGGAAATGATATAGGCTACCTTTGCCCGATCGGATAGAAAGTTTTGAGGCTGGAGCTCAAAATGAATGGTGCATTGGCTGAGGAAGCCCCTGCAGGGCTTGGAGTCCCCAGAGAAACGGGACGGAGCAGGCAGTACTAATGAATGCGTGGATGCGACTGGTGCGATAGGTGCAGTCGCAGACTGTACTTGAGGCTGCGGGTTCAGGGTTCCCAAGGAAGCCTGTAGCTGCTCGAAGCGAGAAGCCAGATCCTGGAGGAATCGCATCACCTGAGTCTGATTAGATTCCTGGGTCTCGAGTCTCCGCACTATGTCTTGCAGGACTGCAGGGAGCGGCACGTCAGCCGGGTCCATGGCTGATCAAACTGTCGGGTCACCTAGAGCCCAGGTGACAGGTGCACACCGTAGGGTTGGGGATGCACCGCAAGGCTGTGGACCCTACGGCTGACGGCTGCAGACGGGGGACAGATCCCACTGGGGTAAGAGCGTAAGATTCCCCGGGGCGCGGAGTCTAAGAGCCAGCTGGTGTTCACCAGAGCTTCGAGTGGTGAAGATGGTCTTGGCTGCAACTGGCTCCAGGTCGCGACCCCCAGGGTCCCCCAGCTCACACCCACAGTAGGTAACAGGAGGATAGGGATGGTGAGGGACAAAGCCAAGGTCGGGGCCACAAGCAGAACAGAATAGTCGGGTACACGCCAATAGGTCAGGGTCACAGGCAAGCAGGGATGGTCAGAACACGCCAAGGTCAGTAACGGAAATCAGAAGCAGAGCACACGACAGGAAACAGGAAGCTAATACACAAAGGTTGATCAGCAGGATAGGCTAGCAGTGCAAAGGTTAATATAGTGTAGTCTGATAGGGGCTAGGGTGGAGCCATTCCAGAGGAAGGAAATAAAAGCAGTCAGGTGAAGCTCGGCTGGTCTCTAGAAATGAACACATGCAGACAGGTAAGGAGAACAACTCTAAGGCCGCGTACACACGCGGGGACTGTTCGCTCAACTTTGTCCGCTGAACAGTGTTTCGGCGGACAGTCCGCTCGTGTGTGGGCTTTCAGCGGACAGTTTCAGCGGACAGTCTGCTGAACAAAGTTTTTCGGAAATTCTGAAAAACTGTCCGCTGAAACTTTGTTTCAGCGAACAGTTCCCTCGTGTGTAGGCTTGTTCGTCAAACTAAGTTCCGCGCATGCTCAGAAAGGATTTACACGCCGAAGTTTGCATTGCAGTGTATAGGACGTCGTTTTCTAGTCCCGTCGTACGTGCCGTTCACGTCATCGCGCACGGTTTCAGCGGACTGTTCGTTCATCGTGTGTGGGCAAGTCCGTCCATGCTAATTTTGAGCGGACTGTCCGCTGAAACTGTTTGACGGACAAAGTTGAGCGAACAGTCCCCGCGTGTGTACGCGGCCTTATGCATAACCATGACACCTCCACTGGTTGGGTCCTGGCTTGACATCCGCTGAAGTTTCCCAATTCATCACCATCCCCGGTTGGTGAGAATACTGCTCTGGTACTTGCTTCATCTACTCACAGTGGCCCCTGGTAGTAAGGTGGTTGGTCCCTTAGTGGCGACAGCTTCCCCTCTAGCTCCAACCATGACAGGTTCTCTGGGCCAGCAGACCCGTCACTTCTGGTTGGACTGCAAGCCGCAATCCCAACCCTACGCTGCGCTCTTGCTTCTGGATAGGCCCTCCGATAGCCTGGAAGCCAGATGTCCCCGGGATAGGCCTCAGGTCTGGCCTAGGAGCCCGGGCAGCACAACACACGTCCTCCCAGACAGCCATCCAGTTGGCACAGAAGCCCGATCACCTGATCTTACCCAAATAAATAGGCTCTCCCAGCAGGCCAAGGGACCCAAGAAAATCCCTGCCCATTGGCTGAGACACCCCATTCATTCCTAATCTGTCCTTGCAATGCCCTTGTCTTATCTAATGTCACCAGATACCCGGCCATCTAATGACAGAAGAGAAGTGCAGCAATTCCAGAATTAGGGTGAAATCAATTGACCGCATGAAAGACAAAAACAGAACATTCCATAGCTCAGCTCACCAACCAGTCTGTCAACCGACCAAAGTAGCCTATCCAACAGTCTGCATTAAAAACAGGGGTTTAGTTAGCAAACATTTGTAAAGGCATGCATAAGCTGCAAGACCTCTTCACAGAACCCTGTGTATTGCTTGCAGTCTCAATGCTACTGAATCTTTAAGGGTCTCCACAATGGAAGCACATGCATTAAATTGATAAATGAGGGGCAGGTGGGCATGGAGGCAGCCCAATCCCCCTTAAAAGAACAGGAGCACACTGGACACTCAGAAATAGCACAGTGGCAGCGAAGGTGCCCAGTCTGTCCCCGGACACACTATGGAATGTTGAGCTATGGAATGTTTTGTTTTTGTCTTTCATGCATTTGCCTCTCCATGTCCTCCTTGCTGTGAAGGCCAGTTATAGGTGGGGTGGTGGCAGGGGTCATTTGTTTGTTACTGGTGTAAGTATGGTCTGAGGACACACTGGGCACCTTCGCTGCCACTGTGCTATTGCTGGGTGTCCAGTGTGCTCCTGTTTCTTTAAGGGGAATTGGGTTGCCTTGCCTCTCATCTATCCATTTAATGCATGTGCTTCTATTGTGGAGACGCTTATAAATTCAGTAGTGTTAGGACTGCAAGCATACCCTACGTAGAGGGTTCTTTACTGTAAGAGCGGCAAGGATGTGGAATTCCCTTCCACAGGCGGTGGTCTCAGCGGGGGTCATTGACAGTTTCAAGAAACTATTAGATAACCACCTGAACGACCGCGACATACAGGGATATAAAATGTAATACTGACATATAATCACACACATAGGTTGGACTGGATGGACTTGTGTCCATTTTCAACCTCACCTACTATGTAACTATGTAACATACACAGGGTGCAGTGAAGAGGCCTTGCAGCTTACGCATGCGTTTGCAAATGTGTGCTAACTAAACCCCTGTTTTTAACGCAGACTGCTGGACAGGTTCATTTTGTCGGTTGGCAGACTGGTTGGTGAGTTGAGTTATGGAATGTTCTGTTTTTGTCTTTCATGTGTTTTGCCCTTCCATGTGCCCCTTTGCCGTGAAGGCCAGTTATAGGTGGGGGCAGGGGCCATGTGTTTGTTACTGAAATCAATTAACCTCCTATCAATTGGCCAAGGCAACGATCACTTGGCAAATAAATTTACTAGCAACCCTGCCTAAACATCAAGGTGCCACATATATTAGCTAAATGACAACTAAAGGATTTTGTATGGCAGTGTACCAAGTACCAAATCCAGTTTCTATGTGATGCACAAGAAGACAAAAAAAACTTCCTTTACCCTCCCTGACTGAGCTAAAGCCTCCATGTGTGTCTCACACGCTCCCCCTCCCAGACACTACAGCTCACAATGGGAGGGTTTAAGCGACAGAAGGAATGTGGCGATCCAGAAAAAAGTGGACTGGACTAGGTAAGGTCAGGAGCTAAATGACAAGCTACAGGTTTGATAATCAGCAATGACAATACTGATAGTCATGTCCCCTGCAAAGTGACAACTCTGCCCTGAATTCAGGAGCAGTGCAGCATTGTTGCCAAAACATTGCAAGAATCTGCATTAGATGAACTGGCAAGATCTACAGGTATTTGTGTGGCTAAGAAAATACTGGGGGGGGGGGGGGGGGGAACCAATAAAGCTGCTGTGCCACTTTTCTGGCATTAATCCCTCTTGTTAACCACTTAAGGACCAGGCCTCTTTTTCAGACTTGGTGTTTACATGTTTAAAACATTTTTTTTTGCTAGAAAATTACTTAGAACCCCCAAACATTTTATTTTGTTTTTTTTTCTAACACCCTAGAGAATAAAATGGCGGTCATTGAAATACTTTTTTTCACACCGTATTTGCGCAGAGGTCTTACAAGCGCACTTTTTTTGGAAAAAAAAATCACTTTTTTTGAATAAAAAAATAAGACAACAGTAAAATTAGCCCAATTTTTTTTATATTGTGAAAGATAATGGTATGCCGAGTAAATTGATACCCAACATGTCACGCTTCAAAATTGCGCCCGCTCGTGGAATGGCGTCAAACTTTTAGCCTCAAAAATCTCCATAAGCGACATTTAAAAAATTCTACAGGTTGCATTTTTTTGCGTTACAGAGGGGGTCTAGGGTTAGAATTATTGCTCTCGCTCTACCGATCTCGGCGATACCTCACGTGTGTGGTTTGACCACCGTTTTCATATGCGGGCGCTACTCACGTATGCACTCGCTTCTGTGCGCAAGCTCGTCGTGACGGGGTGTTTTTAAAAAACTTTTTTTTTTCCTTATTTATTTTAATTGATTTTATTTATTTTTACACTGTTTAAAAAAAAAAATAAAATGATCACTTTTATTCCTACTACAAGGAATGTAAACATCCCTTGTAATAGAAAAAAGCATGACAGGTCCTCTTAAATATGAGATCTGGGGTCAAAAAGTCCTCAGATCTCATATTTGGGCTAAAATGCAACAAAAAAAAGAAAAAAAAAGAAAAAATGTAATTTAGAAAAAGTATACCTTTAAGAGGTATGGGCGGAAGTGAAGTTTTGACGTCGCTTCCGCCCTCCTATGGTATAGAGACGAGTGGGGGCCATCTTAGCCTCACTTGTCTCTATACCCAGCTAGGAAGAGGACCCGATCGCCTCCGTCGCTACCGACGGCTCCGGTAAGCGGCGGAAGATGCGGGAGGGAGCGGCGGAAGGTGCGGGAGGGGGGGTGGCACCTCTCCCGCCGCCGATAGCGGTGATCTCGCGGCAAATCCGCTGCGGAGACCACCGTTATCCTACAGCCGACCGCCGCCTGAAGAGATGGATATCTCGGTTGTGGCAGCAGCTGCTGCCGTTACCGAGATATCCCTCTTCAAAAATAGGACGTACATCGGCGTGCGGCGGTCGGCAAGTGGTTAATGTATCACACCAAATTCATACAGCATTTGCAACACTTTTGGTTCTGACAGCAACTCGTTCACAAAATTCAGGTAGTTCTTAACCATTTCAACCCCAGAAGGATTTACCCCCTTCCTGACCAGAGCACTTTTTGCAATTCGTCACTGCGTCACTTTAACTGACAATTGCGCGGTCATGCGACGTGGCTCCCAAATAAAATTGACGTCTTTCTTTTCCCACAAATAGAGCTTTCCTTTGGTGGTATTGATCACCTCTGCGGTTTTTATTTTTTGCACTATAAACAAAAAAATAGCGTAAAGTTTGAAAAAAACGCCTTTATTTTTTACTTTTTGCTATAATAAATATCCCCCAAAAATATATAAAAAATTAATTTTTCCTCAGTTTAGGCCAATACGTATTCTTCTACATATTTTTAGTAAAAAAAAATCGCAATAAACAATTATTGATTGGTTTGCGCAAAAGTTATAGCGTATACAAAATAGGGGATAGTTTTATGGCATTTTTATTAAAGTTTTTTTTTTTACTAGTAATGGCAGTGATCAGCGATTTTTATCGTGAATGCAACATTATGGCGGACAAATCGGACAATTTTGACACATTTTTGGGACCATTAGTATTAATACAGCAATCAATGCTATAAAATTGCAGTAATTACTGTAAAAATGTCTCTGGCAGTGAAGGGGTTAACCACTAGGGGGTGGGGAGGGGTTAAGTGTGTCCTAGGGGAGTGTTTCTAACTGTCTGGGGGATGGGCTGTGTGTGACGTAGACACTGATCGCTGCCCCCGATGACAGGGAGCAGACGATCAGTGTCCTGTCATTAGGCATAACGGGGAGATGCTGTTTACATCGGCATCTCCCCGTTCTCCAGCTCCGTGACACGATCGTGGGTATCCCCACGGCGATCGAGTCCACGGGTCCCGCAGGCACAGTCACGGACCTCGCAGCAGGAAATTCAAAGTAACGTACGGGTACGTTACTTTGCCCAGCCATGCCATTCTGCCGACGTATATATGCCGATAGCGGTCAGCAAGTGGTTAAATTCGCCACTTTTTCATTGTGGTGCAATGGATGCGACAAATTCAAAATATAATAAGAACAATTCGTATCTTACTAAAGTGGAGATAATTTAGACCAACTCCCTTTTGGTGCACAGAGAGAAACTTATGCAGATAGACTTTGCGAAAGTGTCTCTCATCTATTCTAAGACCCCTTTCACACTGGGGCAGCGTTATCGCTAAAGCGCCTCTCATTTTAGCAGCACTTTACCTCTGTTTAAGATGCACTTTTGCAACACTTTTTGGCCGCTAGTGGGGTGCTATTAACCCCAAAAAAAGGGTTAGAAGATCCAGTTTTGCAGCACTTTCAAAACGCTTTGAAAAGCACTTTCCATTCATTCCAATGGGCAGGGGAATTTTGAGAGTGCTGTATACAGCGCTCCCAACCTGCCCCAAAGATGCTGCTTTCAGGACTTTTTCCCCGCCTCTCAAGCGCACCACCCCAGGGTTAAGGGCAAACCAGAATGAGTGAGAGGATTTCAGGCGCTTAGAAGAGGCTATTTCTGGCGTTAAAGCACCTGAAAACTGCCCCAGTGTAAAAGGGGTCTTAAAGCAGTGCAACATGCACCAAATTCAAGTTCCAGTACATGAATTTGGCGCATTCCACATCACTTTTAAAATGCATGAGAGACACTTTCACAAAATCTGTCGGTGTCAGTCTTTATGAATTATAGATTGTAAGTACATATGCATGTATAATTAGGGGCTGCAGCATATATATATATTTTTTTTATATAACAGGAGCGCTTTATTGTCAAACAAACTATATACAGTACAATAATTTCGAATAGAAAGGGCAAAGATACATTAAGTCCATGAGTTAGGTATAGTACAATACAGAACCACAGGTGTGTACACATTTGGCATTTCAGTAGGCATTCAGCAAGAATTAGTACTATTAAGTCATACACCAGGTCATTAATACATGTGGAAGTAAGGAACGTTGCAGAACACTCATTAACTGATTAAGCACCGGCAAGGAAGGGGGGGTTAGGGGGAAAAGGGGGGGATGAGGAGGGAGGGGAGGGCTTCGCAAGGAACCGGGGGGGGGGGGTGAAGAAACCCTTACAGTCAGAGCCAAACGTCTAACTAGAGGTCCATGGGAGCCACACTTTGTCAAATTTCCATGGACAGCCCCGACTAAGGTATGTTAACTTATAGAGCGGTAAGACAGGGTTGACACCTTTTTCCCATGAAACTACACTGGGAGGGGCAGGGGAGACCCATCGGTTTAGTATTTCTTTTTTGACGTAGAAAAGGAGGTTTGAAACCAACAACTTGGTATGGTAAGGCCTTTGTTCATTTTCATGGATGCCCAGCAAGGCGAACTCATGGGTCTTGGGGACGGTCAGCCCAAGCCGGGTATTTAAGTGATCGAAGATATCCAACCAGAATTGGGACAGCCTAGGGCACTCCCAGAACATATGCATATATATCCCAAGATTCTATTTTCAACGGGGGCAGTGAGGGTCTCTGGCAGGGTATATCTTGGCCAAGCGCACAGGGGTGTGATAGACTCTGTGTAAAAATTTTGTTTGGATGAACTTGTCACCCGCAGAGATAACCAGCTTGGGGCCTTGCTCCAGGCAGTCCTCCCAGTCCCCCCTCTCCAGTGCTGGGATATCGGCCTTCCATCTACCCCAGAGCATATCCATTTTAAGAGAGTCTATTGGGAGAATGGTTCTATATAGGGCAAAGGTTTTGTAGGGCCCCCACCCGTGAAGAGATCCTCCAGCGGGTCGAACTGCAGGGTCGGGGGGTTAGGAAATTGAGCTCTGGCGGCATGTCTTAGTTGAGCGTACCGAAAATACATCCAGCCAGGTAATGCATGGGAGAGGGTCAGCTGGTGGAATGACAACAGGGTGCCCGTCGGCATGATGTTCCGCAAAGTTTTTATACCGAATCGCGCCCACACCTGTGGGTCTGGGATCGTCCTAAAGTGCGGCAGGTTGGGGTTACCCCATAGGGGCTGGGCCGGAGACCAGTACCACATCCGGAGGAACCTGCGTCCGACCATGCTCCACGCCTTGATCGTCGCCTTTGTTGGCCCAGGGAGAGTAGCATAAGCCCTCACCCCCCTATAAACCAAATTTTGTGAGTCCTGCAATGAGCCCAGATGAGCCGCCTCCAGGCACACCGCCGCATTAGATCGCTGCGCCGCAAACCACCAAGAAACCGTGACCAGCATAGCGGCCCAGTAGTAGACCCACACATTTGGAAGGGCAAGGCCTCCCAAACTTACGGGTGATTGCAGTGTAGATTTCCATATGAAGGAGACAACACATTTATCCACCTCCTGAAAGAAGGACCCCTGGATCCAGACTGGGCTGTTCCTGAACATATAATTGAACTTGGGCAGAATCATAATTTTTAGGATATTTATACGTCCCACCAAATTCAACGGAAGTCCAGACCATGATTGGCATCTCTCCCTCAGTAGACGGAGGCAGCACATATTTATTAATGAAAGGCCACTGTTCGAATTTTATAAATGTTATTGAAAAAAAAAAAGTGATAATAATTGAATACCTTGTGGTAACACATATAGAATACAATGATACAGTATGCGTATCTGGGGGTGGGCAAATTTTCTCATTGCGCAGGCTTAGATAATGGTTGTACTCTACTACTTCTGCTCAAAGTGCAAGTCCATGAAGAGGGTGGGGTAGGCACAGACATATAGGGCCTGATAAATTATAAGTGATGTTACACTAAATAGCACAGATTGCGTTATGCATACAAGTGTGACAAAAGACAATGATTTGCAATGCATGTTCTTCTGGAAACATAAGCATCAGAAGTTGGAAAAAACCCAATTTGTGAAATGTTGCATGAATGTCGCAATTTGTGCACCATGTCATGGAAAAGATTGCATATATTTTGGGTGCTTAGAATAAACATATTAGTGCAGGCATGTCCAAAGTCCGGCCCACGGGCCAATTGCGGCCCGCGGTCCGGTTTTGAACGGCCCGCCTGGTCTTTGTCAATTTATTGTGCTGCGGGATCAGGGCTGTCAGATCAGCCGTTCCCTGGCACTGTGAGAAGCTCCGTGAGCTTCAAAAGTGAAAGTAAAGTGCAGAGGATTGTGCTGTGCTCTCTGCTTCCCCCTACAGTGCAGTACCCGGCTGAATGAGGAAGCTGCAAAGGTACTGTACTACAAGCTAGATTAGTGTTAAAAAGGCCTTTATTCATGTGTGTGTATGTATGTATGTATGTGTATGCATGTGTCTGTATTTGTGTGCATGTATGTCTGTATGTGTGTATGTGTGTGCACATGTGTCTGTATGTGTGTGTGTGCACATGTGTCTGTGTGTGTGCACATGTGTCTGTATGTGTGCACATGTGTCTGTATGTGTGTGTGTGCACATGTGTCTGTATGTGTGTGTGTGCACATGTGTCTGTATGTGTGTGTGTGTGCACATGTGTCTGCATGTGTGTGTGCACATGTGTCTGTATGTGTGTGTGCACATGTGTCTGTATGTGTATGTGTGTGTGTGTGTCTGTGTGTGTGTGCACATGTGTCTGTATGTGTGTGTGCGCGTGTGCGCACATGTGTGTGTGTGTGCACATGTGTCTGTATGTGTGTGAGCACATGTGTCTGTATGTGTGTGTGCACATGTGTCTGTATGTGTGTGTGTGCACATGTGTCTGTATGTATGCGTGTGTGCACATGTGTCTGTGTGTGTGTGCACATGTGTCTGTATGTGTGTGTGCACATGTGTCTGTGTGTGTGTGCACATGTGTCTGTGTGTGTGTGTGCACATGTGTCTGTATGTGTGCACATGTGTCTGTATGTGTGTGTGCACATGTGTCTGTATGTATGTGTGTGTGTGTGTGCACATGTGTCTGTATGTGTGTGTGTGCACATGTGTCTGTATGTGTGTGTGTGCACGTGTCTGTATGTGTGTGTGCGCACATGTGTCTGTATGTGTGTGTGCGCACATGTGTCTGTATGTGTGTGTGCGCACATGTGTCTGTATGTGTGTGTGTGTGCACATGTGTCTGTATGTATGTGTGTGTGCACATGTGTCTGTATGTATGTATGTGTGCACATGTGTCTGTATGTATGTATGTATGTATGTGTGTGTGTGTGTGCGCACATGTGTCTGTATGCACATGTGTCTGTGTGTGTGTGTGCACATGTGTCTGTATGTATGTCTGTATGTGTGTGTGCACATGTGTCTGTATGTATGTCTGTATGTATGTGTGTGCATTTATGTCTGTATGTATGTGTGTGTGTGCACATATGTCTGTATGCACATGTGTCTGTGTGTGCACATGTGTCTGTGTGTGTGTGCACATGTGTCTGTATGTATGTCTGTATGTGTGTGTGCACATGTGTCTGTATGTATGTCTGTATGTGTGTGCATTTATGTCTGCATGTATGTGTGTGTGCACATGTGTCAGTATGTATGTCTGTGTGTATGTGTGTGTCTGTATATATGTCTGTATGTACGTGTGTGTGCACATGTGTCTGTATGTCTGTATGTGTGTGCATGTGTGTCTGTATGTATTTCTGTATGTGTCTGTAAGTATGTGTATGTGTATGCATGTGTCTGTATGTATGTCTGTATGTGTGTGTGTGTGCACATGTGTCTGTATGTGTGTGTGTGTGTGTGTGTGTGTGCACATGTGTCTGTATGTATGTCTGTATGTATGTGTGTGCATGTATGTCTGTATGTATGTATGTGTGTGCTTGTGTCTGTGTGTATGTTACTTTTAATCCGGACCCCCCTCCCCCCATTCTTATACCATCAAAACTGCTTTTGTAGGGCTTGTGTGTGATATTAGCCAGGACTCCTGCTCCTCTGAAAAGCAATCCATGCACAGATCTCTTTGCAGAGGCATTTGAATGGCGGTAAAGAGGCATTATGTTGCCTCCTCACCACCTGTTTTAAGCCCGTAAATGCAACATCTGTGTGGCTGCGTACTGTGTGTAGGGCAGCTCATTAATTTCAATGGACTTCCCTACTCACAAAAATGCAGGGAAAGAAGTTCCCGAGCTTTTTTTTTTTTTTTTTTTTTTTTTGCACTGCACCAAAAGCACCCTACATTTTCCAATGTGTGGGGTACCATTAAGAATTAACGGTGCCCCCTAAAGTGCAGAGCATTCGTTTGTGTGTTGGGAACGAGTGCGACAAAGGCAAGAGAATTCTTGTTGGGCAGTGTATTGGTGCTCGGATGGATACACTTAGACCGAATTTTCAATGGTTCAAAGAATGTCAGGCAAAATGGTCGGCCCTCACGCATGTTCACTTCATCAAATCCGGCCCACTTTGAAAAAAGTTTGGACACCCCTGTATTAGTGCATAGGTGGTGCAGTGGTGTAGAGCTCCTTATAAACTATGGTCAATATGACCTAATAGATCATTTGCTGCAATTTACGACTTTTTTAGACAATATGGGCACTAGGCCATTTCGTGTGGCTGTGGGGCAAGGAATTCCTTGACAGCAGCAGATTGTGCTGGCAGCCTGCTATCATGTGACAGTTTCCCACAGGCTTGGGCTGTGCGTAGGGCCTGAGGAGCCCATCACTATTTGTATGCAATACCAATAATTCCTTGGGCCCAAGGATGAGGATGCCAGCCCTGGAATATGCACTTTTACAGACAAGAAAAAAGGGAAAAAATCGCGCTACAAAATAATTTGAAAAATTACACAAAATCCAATACTGCTGCAGTTCTATTATATACCAAAATGTTATATACGTGTAAACATGAAAAAGAGGGAAGAAGAACCGCGCTGTCCTAAAAAATTAATCATAGGGTATACGCCCCCCGTGTGGGAGACTATATGTGCAAAAACAAACAGTGAATGTAGTGCAGTGTCACATATTACATATGTTAAGAATAACTCAAAATGCACCTCCCATGTGGGAGACTATATATGTAGAAACAAACAATAAATATAGTGCAGTGTCACATATTACATGTGTTATAAATAACCCAAAATGCAAGAATAGCACCAATACCTACAAAATATACAGGAAAAAATAAGTGCAAGATATAGTGATACATACACTTCAAAAAATGATGGTATAACATAAGCAAAACAAACTAAAAGATCTAAATGTGTCCTTATTTGATAGTCCTTAAACTGAATACATGAAAGCAATAAATTGCATAAAACACCACGTGTCACATCTAGTAGCGTTGACTCTCTGATTCATATTCCAAGCCGCGAGGCATACTATAAAGTCGCTTCACCAGTGCCCATCAATGCCACTTCACCAGCGCCCATCAATGCCACTTCACCAGCGCCCATCAAATCCGCTTCACCAGCGCCCATCAAAGCCGCCTTCACCAGCGCCCATCAATGCCACTTCACCAGCGTCCATCAAATCCGCTTCACCAGGGCCCTTCAAAGCCGCCTTCACCAGCGCCCATCAATGCCACTTCACCAGCACCCATCAATGCAGCCTCATCAGCGCCCATCAGTGCAGCCTCACCAGCGCCCATCAAAGCTGCTTCACCAGTGCCCATCAATGCCACTTCACCAGCGACCATCAATGCCACTTCACCAGCGACCATCAATGCTACCTCACCAGCGCCCATCAAAGCCGCTTCACCAGCGCCCATCAATGCCACCTCACCAGCGCCCATTAATGCCACTTAACCAGCGCCCATCAAATACAGACTCGGGGGGGACATTTGGCATATCAGTCAACAGTTAATATAATACATATACACTCACATTTTAACATTACATTTCATGGTCATCACATTCACATATACAGTCTCATTACCTCAGAGAGAAAGCAACAGTTTTTTACTTACCACACCAGTAACACCTGTTCCTTGCTGGCACCAACTCTACTGTAATTGCCAGCCTGTGTACTTGCGTTGTGTGGTGCCTCTTCAGCCAGCCCAGGCTGCACACACTTGACCCCAAGCCCGGAGAGCGGCCGTCAGGCGCCACGCCGTCATGCTGTATCCCATGATGCATGCATCCATCCTCCATCCATACTCCGTTCCAGGAGAGCGTGGTGGGGGGGCGGGGCCAAGGGTGCTATGCTGCTGGACTGACATGGCATGGACTGTGACACAAACTGACACTGTAGAGCGCTGCGGAGAGCGGCCTCGGCAAGATGTCATATTACATGTGTCACAGGCCAGGCGGACTGACAGCCAGAGTGCGGAGAGTTGAGAGGGGAGAGAGCAGAGAGGGGGAGCCGGTTGCTGTCTGACACTGAGACACTGAGAGCGCCCTGGGGGTTGTTGCAGCTGAACAGTGACCTGGACATATTACTAGCTCACTGCGTGATAGCAGAACAGAGAGGAGGATTACTGTCTGTGTAAACACATCAGCGGAAAGCCAGAGCGCGGTGGGGGGGGGGGGGGGGGGCGATGGCGCTACTGCTTGACATGGCACTGACAGCTGCAAGCACAGTGCAGGAATAAAATACCCAGCGGCCAGGCGCCCTAGGCGGCAGTGCGCCCTAGGCGGTTGCCTAGTCCGCCTAGTGGTAGCGCCGGCCCTGACTTCAGTCCACACAGCTGTAAACTATTACACATTGGGGTTGATTAACTAAAGGAAAATCCACTTTGCACTACAAGTGCACTTTGAAGTACAGTCGCTGTAGATCTGAAGGGAAGATCTGAAATGAGGGGAAGCTCTGCTGATTTAATCATCCAATCACGTGCAAGCAAAAATGCTGTTTTTTATTTTCCTTGCATGCCTCCCTCGGATCTACAGTGACTGCACTTCTAAGTGCACTTGTAGTGCAAAGTGGATTTGCCTTTAGTAAATAAACCCCATTATCTTACAGATAGGTGCTCACTCCTTCCTGCCCCTTTCCAATCATCCTTTGCAGGCAGGTTAACCCTTTCAGGACCAAAGTCCCTAAGTCCCTCTAATCAGGGTTTGAAGGCGCTTTCTCACCCAAATGGGATCATATAAAGAACATTAAATTTAATAAATAGACTCGAAAAATTAAGTATGGTTGAATAGGCCGTGCCCTTTATTATAGGTTTAAAACACCAATTAAAATATAATTACTATTCAAAACAATACTACCAAATATATATAGCAAAAAAAGTTATATATATATATATATATATATATATATATATATATATATATATTTTATAACTCGGCTATAAAAAGCTCAAGCTAACCACTCAAATTAATACACATATCCCCCTTGCATAAAGCAACAGGTAGTAACTAAAATAAAGTCATGTTCCAACATTGAAGAAATGACATCAAATACATAAGACAACAACACCTGATAAGTAGGGCCACGACAGGGAGGGTAGGGTGGGACAAGCAGTCTTCTGTCAGTTATTCTGACGCATCCTCTTTCATTTATAGGTGCCCTGCTTAACTGTACCCAATACTGACCAATCTCAGGTAAGTATCATTTTTTTTTTTATGTAATTTTGTATAATAAAACTTTACAACCAATATTTGTTTTCTCTTTTAATGATCCCATAAGTGGTGGGGACGGGGACATTTCATGCCCCATCCCCCACTAATATTCTCTCTGAGTCTCTGAATTCCGGGTCCCAAATAAACCAGTCCTTCTCTGACCAGACTACCCCAAAACCCCTTTACCCTGCATGGATAAGAATCCATGAGTACTAAAACAGTTTCTTATTGTTTCTCTTTAAGGGACCACACTAAATAACCAGGAGACATGCCTGTCGTTTAGGACAATTCTCCGGCGCCCTGTACAATAGTATTTTTTTTCTATAAATATGAGGTGTTCTCTGATTAGACAAGGTGGAAAGGAGGGGTGGTGATGCTCCAATCTTCGCCTCGTCCTATCGGAGCACATATTGTATTTAATGAAAAAAATATATAAGATGTTCTAGGGTTGAGGTGCCAAACAAACAAGTGACCCTCTGTGGGTCACAGCTATCACTGTAGCAGCGCCAACTCTAAAGGTAATTTCCAGCCTCCCCAGCTTCATCCTTCAGGTATGACATATGCATACTTATATTGTACCAAGCTGGACCAATGTAAGTATGCAATACAAATAATTCCTTGGGCTTTAGGTACTGAAGCAAGGATGAGAATGCCAGCCCTGGAATTTGCACTTTTACAAAAAAGTCAGCACTGGCAGCTTCCATATTTCTATTTTGCCAGGTTCCCTTTAAGATAATGTTTTCATTATTAATGCCATAGACAAGTATTTTAATCATGCTCCTATTTCACATGGATGCCGCAGGGTAAATATAGCAGCATCGGTTACAGAAGAGACAGGCTGTTCACTGTCTCTGGTAAACTGATCCCTGAAATTCAATTATATCTGGATTCTAGTTGGACTTCTAAGGTTGGAAAAGAATAGTGTTATTCTTACTGACCTACAATCAAGGCGAGAGATAGACAAAGGTCAGGCCTAAGATTACCGGGGTTTAAAATGACCAGTAAAGGTAAATGCAAGCTGGTTTATAGAAAAAGAGCCTTTAAATAACTTTTACAGATTTACAAGGCATTGGAAAGCTCAGTTATACAAAAGGTGCTCAGATGTACATGTGATGTATACACTGTATCCTTCGCACAGCTGGCATTCTGCATAGTAATCACTCTGAAGGACACTGCAGTCCCCTTCCTAGTATGAAATGGCACATAATGCCAGACAACAAGCTGCACTCACTATATGACATCATAAAATATCCCGAAACTATTTCTCGGAAACCATCGGTCTTATTAATTTAATAACACAGTACAAAGGACAGCGAGTAACCCCTTGGCAGCTGAATGTTAGTTTACAGTTGTCAAATCTGAACAGAACTAAAGTGTATCTAATTTCTCATTTACTTCCTTTTTCTATGTGAATGTACATGAAGTCATGCATTAATATGCAATGTGTAGGGAAAGCCCATTCAAAGTGAATTGGCTGCCAATGCACCAAAGGGGGTTAGAATGCATTGCGGTGCACATCCTTAGGGCCTTTTGTTTGTCTTCTGGGTTGAATGACACCCAGCATCACTCAACGTGGAAGACTAAAGAAAGACTGTTAGTGAAGGGTTCCACCCCCTGAGCACAACATCCTCCACTCACATTGTGTTGATGCAGAGATTGCCACTGATGTCATCTTAGTGCCACTCTCTGCATTACGCACTGTGGAGAGAAGACCAATGAGGACCCAGTTCGTCACTTGGCCTGTCTAACGATTTCATAAAAAAGGTAAGTATGTTTAAAAACAAAAAAGCATTGTATACCACTCGGGGGGTTACTTAGTGGAATGGGGGTGTGAACTCGCCACGATAGTAGGAGCAGAGGTGGGGTTTTTTTTTCAGCAGAATAAATGGATTTCACAGGAAGCTTCAATGGTAGGTGCAAGGCCATCAACAAAAGGGGGGCAGGTAAGTATATACATAGTTCCCAACTCTTTCTGATATGGAGGGACTGTGCCTGTTTGGAACAAAATCCCTCTGTCCCTCTTTCCTTCTCATTTTTCCCTCATTTTGGTCTAATCTATATAGTTTATAAATATATATCTTTCATAAAAGTGTTTCTCAGTGCTAAAAAGTGCTAAAAGTTCTAAATTGCTGCATTTGTAAATTTTAAAAGCCAGTAAAAGAAATGGCAATGGTAAAAAAAAAACAAAAAAAAAAACACTTGTGGGTTTAACTAATATTTTTTTATATAAATATCCTTTAAGGGGGCGTGATGGGGGGGTTGGACCTATGCCTACATACATTTGATAATAGGTGTCCCTCAATCCACAGAACTTTGGGCAAGTTCTGTGGATTCTACATCAGCTCTTAACCATAGCACCCATATACATCAATCTATATGCTCTACTGTTGGGTGACTAGTTCTCCTGTATAGATCTTGAACCTTTGTATTTTCTGGTTTGCGATGTGTATCTGATGTAGATCTTTATGGACATATTCCTTGTGTCAAAAAATCTTTTTAACCCTTTCTATCATGTACGTTTTTCTAATTTTGAATACATTTCTATATAAAGAATACTAATTTATTACTTTTCTAATTTTTTGAACCTATACTGGTGCCTCTAAAATCCCAAAGTCCCTACCTATTCTTGTTGTAAATTCTATTCATTAAGGATGATGGCACCTTTTTTATATCGATATACTTGAGATATCCACTATTCAGCCACAAAGTGTCTTCTGATATCTCGTATCCCCATCTCTCTATTTCTTGTATGCAAAGTGTTGAGTTGTATAATGAAAGTGTGGATAACAGACATTTACAAACTGTTTGCAAAGCTTTCAGAAACTTTCAAGCAGCTATCTTGAAACCTTCAAAGCATCCTTCAGCTTCATGATGTTAAACACAAATGGGAAACACAAACACGTCAATGGGAGTGCGGACTGCCACTGCTAGCAGGCTTTTACCAAGCTTTAATGAAAGAGTATTTATGGTGCATAAAGGCTTAACACCATAAGGCTTTGTACAAAACAGCTAAAAGTCCAATTAAAATTAAAGTCCAATGCGTAGTCTAAGGGAAACATTCTCAAAGTGGTTGCACAGTCAGAATATTTTGTTATCTTAACACATTCTATGCATTAAGATTTAAAAAAAACTTCTGTGTGCAGCAGCCCCCCTCAGCCCCCCTAATACTTACCTGAGCCCCATCTCTTTTCAGCGATGTCCACAAGTTCCTTGGCCATCTGGGACTCTCCTTCTGATTGGCTGAGACACAGCAGCGGCGTCATTGGCTCCTGCTGCTGTCAATCAAAGGCAGTTAGCCAATCAGGAGAGAGAAGGGGCTGGGCCAAACTGGGGCTCAGTGTCTGAATGTACACACGGAGCTGTGACTCGGCTTGGGTGCCCCAATAACAAGCTGCTTGCTGTGGGGGCACTCACCAGGAGGGAAGGGCAAGAAGAGAAGAGGGACTCCAGAAGAGGATGATCCAGGCTGCTCAGTGGAAAACCACTTTAAAAAGCAGGTAAGTATAACATGTTTGTTATTTTTAGAGAAAAAAAACAAGACTTTATAATCACTTTAAAGTCTGCTTCAAACTTGTGGCTGCTATCCAAGAGCTAGAAGTGGTTCAGCATTTCCTGGAGGAAGACCTCCTCCTCAATCCTAGACAGGCCAAATTCATTCTGGATTCCACAAAATATTGCCTCTCATATAACTACTTTCAGTTCCATGGAAAGTTTTTTTCTACAAGTTCATGGCACAGCTATGGGGCTAATTTTGCCCCCAGTTACGCCAATTTGACAATGGGGTTCTGGAAATCTCAGTCTATTTGGCGTAAAAAGTCTATTGCTACCCCTGTCATATTTTATGGGCGGTATATTGATGATATAGTGATGATTTGGGATGGCCTGGAAGCGTTGGTGGATGACTTTGTTACACATTACAACGCCAACAAATTTGGAATATACTTTATATCCGTTCGTTATAGGGACATTTTAACATTTTTTGTGCTGTGCCATGATGGTGCCTATCTAGGCAAAAAATTACAACTGGAAACTCTTTCCTGCATTTTCGAAAGGTCTCATCATCCTCAATGGATAAAAAATATACCAAAGAGTCAATTCTGCTGATTATGGCACAATTTTACTTGTGATGATGACTATATTGCACAGAGTGACCTATTAAATGAAAGAAAATGGTCACATTGTCATCCCCCTACGTATTGTATATATAGCATGTATAGCAATTAGCCTTGTATTGTGTCATGGCCTGATGAAGGAGCACATGCTCTGCAATGTGTAACTGCGCTCAGACATTGCTCTGTGTCCCAGAATTGATGTCACTTCCAGCCCTGTGCCAGCATTGCGCTCCAAGCTGGATTACATTACTCTTCCGCATCCTGGCTCTGGTTTGTTGGCACTGGCTGCTACAATATCCACAAAAAGGCACAGTGGCGGCTGCCTGGTACACAGCAGGACCTGGGACCAGGATAAGAGTGGTGTTTACCCATTTTTAATAAGTGTTTTGCGTTTTTTAACACGTGAGTTGCCAATTTATGAGATGAATAATAATTGTTGGTCTGCTGCACTTAGATCCCTTCTCTCTTTTTGCTTTCAAGCTTTTGCCCTATTTTAGCCTGGCTGCAGCCATTGTAAGTAAAGGTTTTGTTAGTAAGCAGTGGTTGATTTATATTTTTGCTGAAAGCATAACTTAAAGAATATTTCATATTCCTGATATGTGCCTGCTGTATCATGTACTTGTGTGAAACTGAATTTTGTTATCTTTATATTGCTTCCTTTGTGTGAAATACCTGGTGATTTTGCCAGTTCCTCTGCTTTCCTATTAAAATCTGACTATATTATGCCATGTACACACGATTGGAATTCTCGTCGGAAAAAGCTCTGATGGTTTTCCCAACGGAATTCAGACGCAATTCGGTTCAAGCTGTCATGCCTACACACAGTCAAACCAAATTCCGATCGTTTATAACGTGGTGACGTACAACACATACAACGGGACTAGAAAAGGGAAGTTCAATACCCAGTAGCCAATAGCTTCTGTCACGTAGATAAATCTGAGCATGCATGATTTTTGGCATGTCGGAATTACATACACACAACCGTAATTTCTGATAGAAAGTTTTTCCATCGGGAAAATTGAGAACATGCTATCAATTTTTGGCTGGCAGAAATTCGGACAGCTAAATTCCGATGGAGCATACACACGGTCGCATTTTCCGATTAAAAGCTCTCATCGGTCTTTTTCTGGCCGGAATTCCGATCGTGTGGATGCAGCATTGGGCGTGAGAGCACAGCGTAGACAGTTTTCTGGCTGTGCTGGGAACTCAACCTTTTCTCTTCCAATGGTTAGACTTGTGTTAACATGCTCCCCCCCGCACAGCAATTCACTGGAAAGACTAGTATCCTGCTGTTTCTTCTCCCCAGCTCTCTGAGTTCTTTATGCAGCTGAAAACAGAGGGTATGCGATCACGTAAAAAAAAGGAAAAATATATATCTTTTTAACAAACGATAAAAAAATTAGCAGAATCCGAAAACCGAAAGCTCCGACATAAACAAATGCTTTATTTTCTTTTTCGTTGCAACAACAGTTTGATATAGATAGGAGATTCGACATGATGCTGACAATAGCGATCTGTGTCCATCAAACCAGTGGTCAAATGTTCCTAACCTTAGCTCTATTAGTCCAAGATTATTCTACATAGAGAGAAAAGATTTGACATAGAGAGAAAAGATTAGATATTATAGGGACAATATCAAAAAAGGTTGAATGTGCCTAACCTAACTCTATTAGTCCAAGATTATTCGACATAGAGAGAAAAGATTCAACATGTAGATTTGACGAAGCAGTCACCGCGAGTGGACATTCATGGCCAAATGCTCTGCCCATAGGCTATAGAAGAAATCTAATGTTGGTTGACTTGTAATAATAATTAATAAATATAATTATTACTAGTGTCATACATTAGAATTCTACTATAGATTGTAGGCGGAACATATGATCGGAAATGTATGATTGCAGGTCGTACAGTTTAGCTGCTCCATCGAATCTTCTTAGAACATTTGACAGACACCATAAGCCTTCAATGACAGATTCGACCTTAATTATTTTGGATTTTCAGACGAATGCATTTTTTAACGAAAATAAATAAATAAAAACGAATTTCGGGAGTATCTAAATGTGACGAAACGTCTCTACACTCCACTTGAGTGCTTTTGTCATATACCACTTCCTTCCAGTCCGAATATAGATATCAGATATTCCAACCGCTCCCAAGCACAAAACAAGACGAGACTTGTTTCACTGCTGACATGGACTCTTTATTATAACCAGAATACAGTCTTTTTATACACTTTTAACACAAGGGCTTAGATAACGAGGTAGGGCTGGCTCCTGGATACTCCCCCCTCCCCTCTAGTAAACACTTAGCAGACAACTATATAATTAGCATGTTAATTAACACAAACAACAATAGATGAAATACTCTGTGTCAAGCCAAACTAGACTAATTTACACAACAGACAGGTGGCTGGAGTTGATGATATTAGCATCTAACAATTTGTGTCCCAACAGTATGATTCAGTCACTATTGCTAATATGGCATATACATATTGTCTGTGTGTCTTGGGGGGTGACAAGGACCTGAATCCAAAGTAACACCACCTCAGGGGTCCTCAGGCATACAGCTCACAAAGAGCACCATTCCCCCAAATACCAGGGCCCATAATCGGTGGGGGGGCTGGTATTCAGTCCCCTCCAAAAGCGCCTGTCCTGGGTGAGTCTGTCACACTAAATAAATGTATTTTTCGTATGAAAACGAAATTCCGAAACAAAATATTTCAGTGTGCACATGTCTATTGTCTACCAGGAGTGGTGAGTAGAACAACCATGTTTAACCCATCACTGCCCACAGTTAATGCCAATAGAGACTGATCTTTACTTTGCAGCCCAACAGCCATCCACTGTGCACATAGGGACAGTTTCACACCCACCACCTTACAGGTGGGCACCAACTATAGCTGGCTTAGTACTGACAAATAGGTGCCAGGTACTTTGTAGCCACCTCCAGATGTACCTCTTGTCAGGAAGGGGTACAATTACTCAGGGCTGTATGCGTAGAGTGTACTTAAGGACACCTTTCTTGGTTAGTTAATACAATTATATTTCTTACTGTTTATACTAGTTAAAATGTGGTTTGCCTTGTCGCAGTATAACTGATTGCCGTATAGTAGATCAGTGTTCATCCTATTTTGTACAGCATCTTTGAACATGTTTAATTGCCTGTTTACTGGGTTATACAGTATCTGACAAAAATGAGTACACCCCTCACATTTTTGTAAATATTTTATTATATCTTTTTATGTGACAACACTGAAGAAATTACACTTTGCTACAATGGTAAAGTAGTGAGTAAGTAGTGAGTAGTGAGTAAATTTGCTGTCCCCTCAAAATTAGTCAACACACAGCCATTAATGTCTAAACCGCTGACAACAAAAGTGAGTACACCTCTAAGTGAAAATGTCCAAATTGGGCCCAATTAGCCATTTTTCCTCTCCGGTGTCATGTGACTTGTTAGTGTTACAAGGTCTCAGGTGTGAATGGGGAGCAGTTTCATAGTTTCATAGTTTCATAGTTAGTTAGGTTGAATAAAGACACCAGTCCATCCAGTTCAACCTGAGTGAGTGTCTACAATTGTCCCCATCCCTGTACATTGCACCTTCATGTTGGTCCCTACCCTCAAGGAGCCCACAATCCAAGGTCCCCATTCATATCCTAGGGCCAATTTTGAACAGAAGCCAATTTACCTACATGCATGTCTTTGGATTGTGGGAGGAAACCGGAGTACCCGGAGGAAACCCACACAGGCACAGGGAGGACATGCAAACTCCAGGCAGGTAGTGTTGTGTTTTGGATGCAGGCGTGTTAAATTTGGTGTTATCACTCTCACTCTCTCACACTGGTCACTGGAAGTTCAACATGGAATCTCATGGCAAAGAACTCTCTGAGGATCTGCAAAAAAAGAATTGTTGCTCTACATAAAATGGCCTAGGCTATAATAAGATTGCCAAGACCCTGCAACTGAACTGCAGCACGGTGGCCAAGCCCATACAGCAGTTTAACAAGACAGGTTCCATTTAGAACAGGCCTCACCATGGTCGACCAAAGAAGTTGAGCGCATGTGCTCAGCATCATATCCAGAGGTTGTCTTTGGGAAATACATTTATGAGTGCAGCCAGTATTGCTGCAGCTGTTGAAGGGGTGGGGGGTCAGGCTGTCAGTGCTCAGACCATATGCCGCACACAGCACAGTGGTGTAGTGGGTAGCACTCTTGCCTAGCGGTAAAAGGGGTTGCCGGTTCAAATCCCAACCATGACACTACCTGCCTGGAATTTGCATTTTCTCCCTGTGCCTGCATGGGTTTCGTCCGAGTACTCTGGTTTCCTCCCACACTCCAAAGACGTGCTGGTAGGTTAATTGGCTTCTGTCCAAAATTGTCCCTAGTGTATGAATGTGGGTTTGGTACCTTGGATAGTCAGCGCCTTGAGGGTAGGGACTGATGTGAGTGTACAATGTATGTGTAAATTGATGGCGCTATATGGGTACCTTAAATAAATAATAATATAATAGGTGAGCATCTTAATGAGATGCAATGTACAGGTACTGTATAGGGATAATTGTAGACATCCATATTCACTCAGGATGGACTGGTGTCTTTATTCAACCTTACTAATTTTATAACTATGTAACTGCATCAATTTGGTCTGCATGGCTGTCATCCCAGAAGGAAGCCTCTTCTAAAGATGATGCACAAGAAAGCCCGCAAACAGTTTGCTGAAGACAAGCAAACTAAGGATGTGGATTACTGGAACCATGTCCTGTGGTCTGATGAGACCAAGATAAACTTATTTGGTTCAGATGGTGTCAAATGTGTGTGGTGGCAATCAGGTGAGGAGTACAAAGACAAGTGTGTCTTGCCTACAGTCAAGCATGGTGGTGGGAGTGTTATGGTCTGGGCCTCCATGAGTGCTGCCGGCATAGGGGAGCTACAGCTTATTGAGGGAATTATGAATGCCAACATGTACTGTGACATACTGAAGCAGAAAATGATCCCCTCCCTTCAGAGACTGGGCCGCAGGGCAGTATTCCAACATGATAATGATTTCTTGGACCAAAAATTGGTTGCTTTATTAATCGTGACCAATTATGTCATATGCCTTTGCTGCAGGAGCTCCAGGAGAATAATCCAGATGTTTTTCAGAATTGTCTCCAGATGACGGACCCTTGCTTTCACCAACTCTTGGCATTGTTGATCCCATATATTAAGAAGCAGGACACATGTATGAGGCTTTTATTTTATTTGTTGGTTGCATAATAATGATTTGATTTGTTATATTTTCTATATTTTTGGATGCATAGAATGCACTTTTTGGTTAAGTTCTATTGGCAGATAGCATGTCTAATTATTATTTTTTTAATGCACTATAACAAAAATTGTGGAGAATAATACTTAGCTATGTGTTTTACTTCAAATGACTGTTTGGGAGTAGGCAGTTACATTTAAAAAAATACAATGTAAAATCGACTAGGGACACCAACATAGTTGTATCTTTATCTAATAAAAAAGCATAATAATATTATTCTTGATATCACTACAAAAAAAGTCTTTGAAAATTTGTTTGCAATAACTCCATTGGTATCACCCGTAAAAGCAGCTTCATTATTATCCCATTAAAGAAGAAGAGAACTGTACGCTGCATTTTGAGATTTCATAATTTGCCACGTCACGAATGTTAATTCTCCATTACGAACGCTAGTTTACAATACTGACCGCTTCTGGCTTGTCCTTGCTTCCGATCATGCGTGTTTGTACTTTGGACTTTTGTCAACGGACTTGTGTACACACGCTCGGAAAATCTGACAGCAGACATTTGTCCGCGGAAAATTGTAAAACCTGCTATCCAACATTTGTCTGAGGAAAATCCGACAACAATTGACCGATGGAGCATACGAAAGGTCGGATTTTCCACCATCACACATTTATATCAAGAATATTTACCCCCCCCACTGCTTTAAGCATTGAGCAAATATTTGCAAAAGCTTGCAATATATGCTGCATGCCCAAGTGAACGCTTCCTGACCGTTTCCACTTAATTATTTAGTTGAATTCTCTCAGGCATAGAAATAAAGCTCTGATATGGATCATTACAGGCGATGTCACTCCATATACTTGTAGACTCCTATACTGAAGCACATGCTGAACACCTGCATACCTCCTAAGTTTTTCAGATAGGAACGAGGGACACCTGTCAGCAGAAGTATGTAGGCATAGGACACACCCTCTGCCACGCCCCCTTAAAGGAGAATTTTACAAAAAAAATTAGATAAATTCACAAATTATTTTTATTTTTTTACCACTACTATTCCTTTATACTGGCTTTTGAAATGTAGAAATTTACAAATGCAGCAATTTAGAAATTGGATGAAAGGTTTAGCCTGTGAAAAACCTTTTCAAAGATAAAAAGTGCATTTTATATACAACTACCGTGTTTCCCTGAAAATAAGACCAGGTCTTAAGGCCCATACACACGATCAGACTTTTTGACAACAAACATGCAAATTGGCTGTTTTGGAGCAACATCCAACCGTGTGTACGCTCCATCGGACAAACTTTTTTGGTTTTCATCGGACTTTTGTTGGCTGTGCGAACGGACAAACTTTCTGGCAACAAAAGTCCGATGGAGCAAAGTCTGATCGCGTGTACAGAAAACCGTAGGACTTTTGTACAAAGTACAAACATGCATGCTCAGAACCAATGCAAAAGATCAGACAACAATACAGAAGTTGACCAAAGGTGGCGCTGGAGTCATTGAACGTCTTCTTTGGAAGTGGCGTCAGTACGTTGTGACGTCACTACGTTCGTGTTTGTTGTCAAAAAGTCCGACCGTGTGTATGCAATACAAACTTGTGGACCACGCCCTTTGTACAAAAGTCCACGGAAAAGTTTGTACAAAGTCCGACCGTGTGTATGCAATACAAACTTGTGGACCACACCCTTTGTACAAAAGTCCACGGAAAAGTTTGTACGAAGTCCGACCGTGTGTATGAGGCTTGAGGCTTTATATTAATTTTGTATAAAAATAGGTAAAAACCTATAGATGTGCACTCTGGATCAAGAATAAACAAATTGACAACAAAATATATTAATGTCTGAATTAGTAATAAAAAAAATTGCAGCCTGTAGTGAGACCAAAGGTCTGATATGTGACAAAGAAACGTATATTGTATTCCATACCGCGCTCAGAAATTTTGTGTAATAAACAATAAGTCCATAAATCACTACCAATCTTCCATCCAAGTCAATTATGAAATAAAAAGTTAAATTAAAAATTGTATTGCTGTGAAAATTATGTGCCGTCTTCCACCGATAATTAAGCAAACATCCGCGCTCATCCATTTTGTGAAAAATAAACAATAAACAAAGAGTCCATAAACCATCACCAATCTTCCATCCAAGTGAATATGACATAAGTAAAACATTTACAAATACCTTACTGGTGACCCCACAATAGGGATAAAAATTTTTTGCGGAAATCAGTTTAATAAGACACATGGCCACTGATTAAAATTAGAAGAAAAGAGGTTTAAACTTAACCTGCGTAGAGGGTTCTTTACTGTAAGAGCGGTAAGGATGTGGATTTACCTTCCACAGGCAGTGGTTTCAGCAGGGGGAATCGAGAGTTTCAAAAAACTATACAATGTAATACTGACATATAATCACACACATAGGTTGGACTTGATGGACTTGTGTCTTTTTTCAACTTCCCCTACTATGTAACTATATATGTAATCTACTATGTATTTAACTATGTATTGCTGTGAAAAATGATGTGCCATCTTCCACTAATAATCAAGCAGACATCCTACTCACTGGACCCAATTGACACCCATCACAGGTAGTCAAATAGCATGATGTAGCAGTGAAGATGTATCCTCAATGATATTGTGGTCCCCAATATTGGTGTATCCACCAAACAATGTAGTAATCATAAACCCAAAGGAGAAAGAAAACTCCTCATAGTGCAATATGTATAAAATATGTATTAATAAAAACAAGTATCACTTACAGTTCGATATGTAAAAATCAGGAAAAATCAGGAACAGGAATACACGAGCAGGTACACCATTTACGTCCCACCTGCACTCCAGACAGAAGGCGGAAGTGACGTGCCACGCACTAACCAACCCTATATATTAATTTTGGCTATAAAAAACAAACTAGGGCTTATTTTCAGGGGATGTCTTATTTATGTTCTGAAAAAGCTGGAATAAAACAAAAAATTTATTTTTAAAACTTTCCTTATCCTCGTCTTCTCTCCCCCTCTCACCCTGTCAGGTTAGGAGTCAATATGTTGATATCATTTTAATCTAAAAAAAAAAAAACGTCTTGGTTAAAGTCCATATAAAATTATGTAATCCGTTTTATAAAACGATTATACCAGTATAGGGTGCAGTGTGTCTCCCTTTGTAATTGTATTATGGAAATACCTTATTTACAGAGCCCCTGTGCGCTCACATGACCTGTCTGAGCTCTTCTTCTCCACTTCGAGATCCCTGCTATGGGAGGAGAGGAGAAGATGGAAGAGCCGAGATCCCCACTAAAGTCGGCCCGCTCAGAGCACTGAAGAGGGAGGGGCCGCAGATGTCAGGTGGGAGGAGAGGAGAAGACATCTGGTGGGTCAGCGGCACTTTAAATAAGGTATATTACATAATACAGTTACAAAAAGAGACACACAGCACCTTATACCATTATAATCGTTTTAAGCCTCATACACACGATAGGACTTTGTACAAACTTTCCCTTGGATTTTTGTACAAAGGGCGTCGGCCCTGAACTTGTATTGCATACACACAGCAGGACTTTTTCAGCCAACTTTCACCAAATCACGTGTTTTTCTGCTCTTTACCGCCACCTTTGGTCAACTTCTGTATTGTTGTTTGATCTTTTGCATTGGTTCTGAGCATGCCTGTTTGTACTTTGTACAAAAGTCCTATGGTTTTCTGTACACACGCTCAGACTTTGCTCCATCGGACTTTTGTTGCCAGAAAGTTTGTCCGTTCGCACAGCCAACAAAAGTCCTATGAAAACCGAAAAAGTTTGTCCAATGGAGCATACACACGGTCAGATGTTGCTCCAAAACAGCTAATTTGCATGTTTGTTGTCAAAAAGTCTGATCGTGTGTATGGGCCTTTACAAAACAGATTACATTTTTTTTACATGAACTTTACTAGGGCTTACTTTCAGGGTAGGGCTTACATTGTAGCCCTCCCCAATAATCATGCTAGGTCTTATTTTGGGTGTAGGGCTTATTTTTGTGAAAACAAGGTCACGGTTGATGAGACTAAAATAAGGAACAAATGAGCAGCAAAGAGGGACAGAGGGACTTTGTTCCAAATCAGGGACAATCCCTTGAAATCAGGGACAGTGTGGAGCTATGCACCTCGCTTCCATCCCATGTCTTGCCCCTCTTTCTGACACTATTGTATTAAACAGAGATGTGCAAAAAAAGAAGAAGACCGCTTTATTTTTAAGTGCAAAATGTAATGCAAACAGATATCTCAAAAATAAAGAAAAGTGGCAATTGTTGTTGGGGATGCAGGAGTAGTGGCCCCCCTTTGGTTATGATCTACTATGTTCCCAATCATAATAACACATATACCTCCTCTGTGCCTTATTAAGCCCTGAAAATTTTATTTGATTATTCCATTTTAATGCTAATTGCAAATCAACTGATGACATTTTGCTGATGATCACTGTGACCCCATATATGCAATATTTTAAGAATCAATAAAGATTTCCACATTACATATTGACCAATGTTCCAGTATACAGCATTAGATAATCCATATTAGAGGCAAAGTGCAATTCATGTTTTTTCAAAGTGTTTTTCTTTCTATAGTGTTATATGGAATGCATTATTGAAATGATCTAGTTAATGTAACCTTACAGGATGATCCGTCTATATAGTACAGTAAGTGACTGTGTTCAGTTCAGAGTTCAGTTCTGTTTGCAAATAAGGTCCCTTTATAAAGCAGTGAAAGTGAATTTCAACAAATTCTTTCACAATCAATCACTGTCATTGTGAACCCGGAAGAATCTTCTCATTGCTGAATGACAAAATCACTGCTTTGTATATATGCCCTTTAAACATACCAAAAATGACTTCCCCCAACTGATTCAAGGTATTCACAGAGAAACATATCTATAATAGTAAGATATAATAATAATAATAACAATATCTATGAAATGAATTCCAAGGATTTTTAACAAACCTGTTGTTTTCTGATCTGTAGACATAACGAAAGTCCATTTCACTATTCTAGATGAAATTGTACAAAATGAATGCCTTGTAGGGAAGGCTATTTTTACTGTAATCAATCCTATAGTTGTAAAATAGAAAAACAGTGCAGAGTGTATTCCTCTGCAGCTCTCTGTGTAAATTCGGCCATAGACGGAGAGATTTTCTTTCCTGCAACCACGGGTTGCAGAAAAGAAAATAGATCGATTCCCTCATCAACACAGTCAGTGTTGATGGGGGAATCTCTTTCCGTGGGGCCATTGTGTTCTATAATAGCCGCTAACGATAATTGCATGTAAAATCAATCAACTTGGGTACAATCAGCCTGCCCATACATGGTTCGAATCTCAGCCAGTCCCTGCTGAACCAGACAAGATTCAAACCGTCTATGGCCAGCTTAAGTATCTCACCAGGGATGAAATAGACCTTTTGCACACAGACATATGAGCCTGTGCAACATAAATGCTGATGTCTTTCCCCTGCTCCTGAAGCCCAGGTGTAGCATATAGCCTCCCATAGACATGAATGGCTGTGCAAGGCTGTACATAACCCGGTGGCACAGAGGGGCCACATATTTGCAGTGCCAATAGAACTGTGCCAAGAACTATGCACGCTCCTGGCACTGTGATTGAGATCATGGGACCACCAGTCATGGCGGTCACATGGCCAAAAGCCCTGCCCTGATTCCCGGCATTCTAAAGCCTTTAAAGGGGCGGCGGGAGACGGCTCTAAGGGGTTAAGTATGCACCAGTGCTATTGCAAACACAAGTATAGTGTATGGACATATGCATAGATCCCAACCGTCCCTGATTTCAAGGGACTGTCCCTAATTTGGAGTAAATGTTCCTCTGTCCCTCATTCCTCCTCATTTGTCCCTCATTTTGGTCTGATCTATATATCCAGGCATGTACTGGCCATCGGGACTACCGGGAGATTCCTGGTGGGCCGATGGCTCAGTGGGCCAGTCAGGTACAGTCCTGGAGCCGCTCCTCTCTGACAGTGAGTGATTGCGATTTCACTCCTGTCAGAAGGAGCAGCTTCCGTCATATGCTGGAGAGAGCATTAGGTTTTCTGCTCCCTCCAGCCTGCAGGGGGAGATAGATGGCCGGCAGACTTTCCTTCCTTTCTCCTCTATCAGTTATTATCACATGGCTGAAGAGAGGAAAAAGAGAAGCTGCTTTCAGAACTGTGAGTACACCTGGGAGGGGGACACTCTGATGTAATGGGGTTGGTGATGGGGCTCTGATGTAAAGGGGCGCTGATGGGAATCTGATGTAAGGGGGCTGGTGATGGAACTCTGATGTAAGAGGGTGCTGATGGGACTCTGATGTAAGGGGCTGGTGATGGGACTCTGATGTTAGGGGCTGGTGATGGGAATCTGATGTAAGGAGCTGGTGATGGGACTCTGATGTAAGGGGCTGGTGATGGGACTCTGATGTTAGGGGCTGGTGATGGGAATCTGATGTAAGGAGCTGGTGATGGGACTCTGATGTAAGGGGCTGGTGATGGGACTCTGATGTAAGGGGCTGGTGATGGGACTCTGATGTTAGGGGCTGGTGATGGGAATCTGATGTAAGGAGCTGGTGATGGGACTCTGATGTAAGGGAGTGCTGATGGGACACTTAAAATGTAAGTGGGCCGGTCTGGATGAAGTCCAGGGCCAAATTTATGTCCCAGTCCAGCCCTGTATATAGCTGCATATTAAATGCACCTTTTATCTATCAAAAAGTGTTTTACAGTGTTAAACCTTTAATCTGATTTCTACATTTCTGTATTTGTAAATTCCAAAAGCCAATATAAAGGAATAGTAGTGTTAAAAAAAAGCATTTGTGGCTTTAACCAATCTTGTTTTTTTTTTGTACAATTCTCCTTTAAGGGGGTGTGGCAGGGGGTGTGTCCTACACCTGCATACTTTTCCTGATAGGTGTCCCTCATTTCCATCTCAAAAAGTTGAGGGGTATGCATATGTAAACATTAGGACATTTAGGTGGCATGGGCTCAGATATCCGTGTGCAGGAGACCTTACCCAGTACAGTAAACCTGACAACATTACCTGGGATGCCATACTTTATGGAACAAGCTGCTTGGAATTTGACAAAGAGCTCTGTGCGGAGCCAGCAAATTGAAAGGGTGAGTTGTTTCTGGGACATCCTATCTATAAACTGAGTACTGGTCCCTTAGGTGCAAGGAAGCATTTTTGTCAAGTTCATATTATTTCTGGTTATAGAATGGACTGTAAAGGTAATTCCCAATAATGTTAATGTTCACCTGCACTTAGAAGACCATTAACACAAAATAATTACACGTAGGACTTTCCCATCTTCCTATATGCTGCCGAAGCCAGGCTGTGATATCAGACCGGGCATCCTACCTTCCACGGCCATCAGACAACGCAGGAGCAAGGAGGCAGATGCTTTGTCACATGGCACTTTTCTCCATCTCCCAGGACTTGCTCTTTTGCTTGGAACATTTTAGCTGGAAGAATTTTCCTGACATGTCTGCTTGGCTGCTTATTGTCTCCAACATGAAAAGTGCTCTTTAAATTACAAAATAGCTTGTGCATGTTATAAATGATTAAATATATCTAAAACCTAAAAGACTAAATAATATATGTCAGCCTACCAGTCCTTGGATGTGGTGGCTGCATTTGTTTTTTTTACCCGTTGATCCTGCCAGTGACACACCTTCCATCATAAAACAAACTCACCATACTGTATCTATTTCAGAACAGCACTGTCACCCTAAGATAGAAAGTATGATAGGACTACACAACTATATGTTAGGACTACGCCTCCCTCTCCTCTTTTCCATAACATAATGGGGAGGTGTTTTGTAATCACCAAAGATTATTGGGAACAATGTCATTTTCTTTATTTTAACCTGGTGAACCCATAAATAACACATCTCTTGGCTCTGGGTGGCTATGCTTACATCTCCAGTGTATTTATGGAGGAAGCCATGGTTGTCACCCAGGATAGATTACAAACATGTTTACCTCTGTTAATCTCCAATACACACGGGGTTATTAGTTTATGGAAACACTTTTTGTGCCTTTTTTTAGCCCACGTGTAATGACAAGCGCACTCCATTACTTGGAAGAGCAACGGGTATTTTCTATACTTGCTAAAATGTTCTCGTTATCTGAAAAAAAGAAAATGAATGCAGCCACCACAACAAAGGATTGGTAAGTAGTGATGAGCTTGGGTTCAGTCCAATCCCAAGTTTGCCTGAATCCGTAATTTAGCTGGTATTGCAGGGCCAAAGAGCTGTGGGCGGTCGATTCCCCACCCCGCAGCTGACATACACAAAGAGATTGGATGCTTGTGACATCATTGCCCTAATTTGGCACACAGCCATATTGGGTCAATGACCTCATTTTGCCATGTGGCCATATTAGTTCAATGATGTCATGAGTATCCCCGCCCCTTTGTATAAATGCAGCTATAATGGGGAATCTTACTCCCGTATCTCATTGGCCAAGCAATGACAGCTAACTTCTGGGTTTCCGACCAAACCCAAGCTCATTCCTACTGGTATATTACATTTTTGTTCTTGAGTTTTGATATCTTTTAAATATATTTTCAGTGCACAACAAAAGTGGAGGTTTCCTTCAAGGAAACTTATTGGATTTAAGTCCAAATGATTTTTTTTTAGCTTTATCTGATATAAAACAGGCCAGTAAAAAAAAATATTATTCAAACATGCAGGCACATTTTGACATTTGAAGGTATGTGCAATTTGTGATCTGCTTAAAGTGGTTGTAAACCTCAGACATTAAAAATGAACAAAGCATATCCCTCTATAGTCTGTACTTGTCTCAATCCACAGCACTAAGTGCCATTTCTGTCTGCTGCTTTGTTCCCCTGCTATCTGCATGAGTCACTTTTGACATGTTTTCCTGACACCAAGAGAAAAATGGTGACAGGGGAGGGATCTCCAGCAGATTGACAGACTCAGCTCTGTTCCTGTGTGAAGAGGGGTGTGTCCCTTCCCTCCAATAAGCTCTCAGAGCTCTCCTCACTAAGCTCTGCAGAGTATAACTTCTGCTCTTCCCGCCCTCTTTTTTTGGACAGCTCTACAAGCTTTATAAATTGTGTGGATGTAGAGAAGGGGAGACTGCAGGTAGACAGGTACACTTTATGTAGGAGGATTTGTTTCATCTCTGTGTATCACCTGAGACTGGTCACTTCACTGGGTATATGTAAGGGTTTACAACCGCTTTAAGCAAACTTTGCAACACACCCTATCTTTTTTAGCAGTAAATCAAAGGAACAGCTTATTTGGTACACTGAGCTGTCAGAAGTGACATTACTGTAGGAACGTATAGCAATGACGTACAAGACCTATGCATTCCATGTTAGGTGTCGATGTGTCATTTAAACATCTAAATTAATCCTTTTTGCTTTGTTAGACCTTTCGGTACTTGTGAGCCCAATATATTACTAAATGACAGATTAATACTTTAGGTGATCTACCATAGAATGCACAAATACAGTCAAGGATATTCTCTGAGTTTCCTGGCTTTTTAAATATCAGAGTGTTGGTCTCGATCATATATCATGACGTATATTAACCAATCAGGAAACAACTTGTTGAAAGCTCAAGATGGCAAAGTTAGGAAAACAGGCATGCCTGGTTGACATTGGTTACCAACTGCCCCTAGTTTTGGCAATAAATTCATTCAAGTTTCCTAACTACATCTTAACACACAAAAAGGACCATTTCATCAAAAAGATCATAAAGCAATTCAAACAAATTTATCCTTCCATAACTTTAAAACAATCAAAATAAATATTTTTTTTTTTGCTCTTTGAGAACCTTATTAAAAAGTTCAGGTGGATTTGTTTAAAAAAAATATTTAAAAAAATCTCTGTCTTCTATTATATAATGTGGAAATACAGGGCAAATAGTGCCAAAATACAGAATGCTAATTTTAACAGCTTGCTTGTTACAAAGCTTCGTAGATGCCTACAGACTAGCATGAAATAGTTCCTATAGAGTAATGGTCCCTGCAAATCATTAAACAGCAAAAGCAAAGCATGTCATTTAAAGAATGACTCAGCTAAAAAACATATTTCAGAGAGAGATGATAACAATGTAATTTAACTACTAAAGGAGTTGAATTTTGGGAATTAAGCACAATGGGGATGGGTAGATGCCACACCCTAAGCAGAAGCCAAGATGATACAGCAGCACAGTGCAATAGACAGTATTAGTAGAGTAAAAGAAATATCCCACCACTGGCTGGAGATCCCTGCCAGTTAGGCAGAAACAGATGGAAGCAGTCACACATCTTGATAGGGTGTCAGGCTCTCCTGTGAGATTCTGGACTTGTTCCTTAGCTGGAGTCTGGAGTGTACATCATCTAGCCAGCCTAGCTCTGAGGCTGCTGTACAGGAAAGTGCAGGGAGTCTGATTGCAAATGCTGACACATTCCTGCTTCTGGACTAACCCAGCGAATGAAACAGCCCCTGGATGGTACCCAAATTATTCAAGGCTGTCCATAAATACATTGCATTCAATTGATCCCATCTCTTGTGGAGGAAGAAGTCACATGTCACTGCAGAGGATCCATCAGAGATGCTCTTACAGAACTGATACTTTAGAAACCGTTAGATGGAAGAGCTGAGGTTTTTTTGTTTCCAAGCCAGGCAGGGAGGATATTCTGGCCTTATAGGGAGGGATACTTAGAATATTGATTGTTAGCAAACTAGCAAAATGCCATTAAGTGAGTAAAGTGGTCATAAAGTCTTGAATCAGCTATACTTTGTGAAGGGTTTGCATAAGTATAGCAGGTGCAAAAATATGCTATTGCAGATAAAGTCAAAAATAGAGTTTTATTTTTTTTTAATTTTGAGGACTAATTGCAGAGCAGCTTCTAAATTAGGCAAAGTTGGCATTTGCATGTTGTCAGAATCAAGTCGGAAGTAATAAACTAACACATGCAAGAGTTCCCAGTTTAGGCTGTCAACAAACACCTTTACTTGTATAAGCTGTAATTTTTTCTCTATCAGCATTTCTCACATCAGCATGGAAACTAGCCATACCCCTACTGGAATCCCATATTGCAATATCCTAGGCCAGTGATGGCGAACCTTGGCACCCCAGATGTTTTGGAACGACATTTCCCATGATGCTCATGCACTCTGCAGTATAGTGGAGCATCATGGGAAATGTAGTTCCAAAACATCTGGGGTGCCAAGGTTCGCCATCACGGCCCTAGGCAGATCATAAAACTCAAGACAACTGCTGACATCTTAGCCTGCCAGCTATCTGCTTCATATGCTAGTCAAAGCGGACATTTAAACTGGTTCTAAGGGTTGAATAATTTTTTACCTTAATACATTATTCTGGATACCCCCCCCCCCCCCATCCACCCAGCCTCCCCAAAATACTTGCCTGAGCCTGATCTTGATCCAGCTCTCTCCCTCCTCATTGGCTGAGAGACAGCAGGGGAGCCATTGTCTTCTGCTGCTGTCCCTCACAGCCAGTGAGCAGGCTGGAGGGGGCGGAAGCGAGCAGACAGGGCGGCTCGGGAGCAAGCCCGCTAGAGTTCCCCACAGGAACCTAATTTCTATGGGGGCACTCGGGAGGAGGAGCCAGAAGTGCTGGCGGGGTATCTGAGAAGAGGAGGATCAGGGCTGCTCTATACAGAACCTTGCACAGAGTAGGTAAGTATTACAGGCATATTATTTTAAGAAATACCTTTAGAATCATTTTAAACTGCTTAAAGCAGAACTTTACCCATAACGCCTTGATAAAAAAGAATGTTCTTTAGCAAGGAACATGGATTCCACATTGATAACTACAGTGAGGGGAAAAAAGTATTTGATCCCCTGCTGATTTGAAATGATCCGTCTATAATTTTAATGGTAGGTTTATTTTTAATAGTGAGAGACAGAATAACAACAAACATATCCAGAAATATGCACTTCAAAAAAAAATTATAAATTGATTTTCATTTTAATGAGTGAAATAAGTATATGATCCCCTATCAATTAGACATGTGCGCCGTCAATAAATTTGTTTCGTTTTGTTCTGTTCGGTTTCGTATTAGCCATTAATTCCTATTTCGTAATTCGTGTCCGAAATTCAATTTGGATTCATACAAAATATGAATTTTCGTTAGGTTCGTTAACTTTTCGTAACAATTACGAACATTCGTTATCATGAGTTATCATGAATTTAAAAAACAAAAAATACCTTGCTCAATATGGCAGTCGTCGACTCATTATGCTCATTATGAGGGGCTCCCACCATCCCTGTGCTGTGCTCATTATGAGGGGCTCCCACCATCCCTGTGCTGTGCTCATTATGAGGGGCTCCCACCATCTCTGTGCTGTGCTCATTATGAGGGGCTCCCACCATCCCTGTGCTGTGCTCATTATGATGGGCTCCCACCATCCCTGTGGTGTGCTGACTTTCTGGGTTTGTACCCCTGCTGTGCTCATTATGAGGGGTTCCCACCATCCCTGTGCTGTGCTCATTATGAGGGGTTCCCACCATCTCTGTGCTGACTTCCTGGGTTTTTAACTTCATCATAACAAATAATCATTTCAACGGCTATCAGTATCAGTCTCCCACTCCCATATTAAAAAAGGTAATTTTCCCAACCCTCACTCAGCAGCAGAAGAAAACTTCTGATTGGTCAACAAAACACCAGTCACGTTTCCATTTGTATACAATTCGGAAGCATAGCAATTCGTATTTCAGATGCTTCTGAATGTACAAATTTTTGGAAATTCGTCCAAATTTTTGTTTCGTACGAAACGAACATGTCTACTATCAATCAGCAAGATTTCTGGCTCCTAGGAGTCTTTTATACAGGTAACAAGCTGAGATTAGGAGCACTCTCTGAAAGGAGTGGGCTACAGCAGCAGAAGACCACATTGGATACCACGCCTGTCAGCCAAGAACAGGAAACTGAGGCTACAATTCGCACAGGCTCACCAAAATTGAAAAATAGAAGATTGGAAAAACGTTGCCTGGTCTGATGAGTCTGGATTTCAGCTGTGACATTCAGATGGTAGAGTCAGAATTTGGCATTAACCACTTCCCGACCAGCGCACGACGATGTACGTCGACAGAATGGCACGGGCAGGCATATTGGCGTACAGGTACGTCCAATATTCAATGCCGCCCTGCCATCGGGAGCGCGAATAAAAATCACTGATCGCCGCCATTACTAGTAAAAAAAAAAATAATAAAAAATTATTAATAAAAATGCTATAAAACTATCCCTATTTTGTAAACGCTATAACTTTTGCGCAAACCAATCAATAATCGCTTATTGCGATTTTTTTACCAAAAATATGTAGAAGAATACGTATCGGCCTAAACTGAGGGAAAAAAATGTTTTTTTATATATTTTTGGGGGATATTTATTATAACAAAAAGTAAAAAATAATGCGTTTTTTTCAAAATTGTCGCTCTATTTTTGTTTATAGCGCAAAAAATAAAAACCGCAGGGGTGATCAAATACCACCAAAAGAAAGCTCTATTTGTGGGAAAAAAAGGATGTAAATTTTGTTTGGGAGCCACGTCGCACGACCGCGCAATTGTCAGTTAAAGAGACGCAGTGCCGAATCGCAAAAAGTGGTCTGGTCTTTGACCAGCAAAATGGTCCGGTCTGCAAGTGGTTAAACAACATGAAAGTATGGATTCATCCTGCCTTGTATCAACAGTTCAGGCTGGTGGTGGTGTAATGGTGTGGGGGGTATTTTCTTGGCACACTTTGGGCCCCTTAGTACCAATTGAGCATCGTTTAAACTCCACTGCCTACTTGAGTATTGTTGCTGACCATGTCCATCCCTTTATGACTACAGTGTACCCATCTTCTGATGGCTCCTTCCAGCAGGATAATACACCATGTCACAAAGCTCAAATCATCTCACCACTGGTTTCTTGAACATGATAATGAGATCACTGTATTCCAATGGCCCCCACAGTCACCGGATCTCATCCAATAGAGCACCTTTGGGATGTGGTGGAACAGGAGATTTGCATCATGAATGTGCAGCAACTGCGTGATGCTATCATGTCAATATGGACCAAAATCTGAGGAATATTTCCAACACATTTATAAATCTATGCCAAGGGGGGGCCCAACCCGGTAGCAGCAAGGTGTACCTAATAAAGTGGCCAATGAGTGTGGGCACACTGGATTTATTTAAAGGGTCCGCGTAAAACGGATTTTACCCTAAAAGACCAACATATACACCACATACATATTCTAAAAGGGTCCAAAGGGCATAAGCACCTGCGTTCTACTTATCTTTACAGTGACAAAGTCAGGATTTGCTATGTATATTTTGCCTTCATTGTAACCAAAAGCAGAGCAATTATACCTGGAAAGCACATGCATTCTGTAGATTTGTAGAAATAGGCAAGGGAACAATGATGGTGGAGACACAATACAGCATAATACAACACGGGACAAGCTATCACTTCACTGACAGAGAAAGATGGCTGAACAAAGTGTATTGTAATATGAGCAACTGAGCATATCCATCTGCAGCTTCATGGATAGGAGCCATACCCACTGATCCGACTCTGCAGAAGATTTGTGTGCAGAATGATCTGTCACTTTCATTTCCAAATCAGTTTAGAGAAAGTGATGAAAATAAGTTTCAAAATCAGGATTCTAATAGAAATAGTTTTAAAAGAAGGATTGTCGTCACTAAACGCATGCAATTAACATTTTAACCTATACCTTGCTCTGGTACAGAAAAAAGAAGTCTGAGACTAAAGACTCATACACACGATCAGATTTTCCGCAGACAAAACCTTGGAGTTTTGTCCGAAGGTGTGTGCCTAGATTTTGTCTTGCATACAAACGGCAATGAATTGTCGGCCAACAAACACGAACATAGTGGGGTACTACGTGGGTTTTCAGCTCTTTAGTGCCACCCTTTGGGCTCCTTCTGCTAATTTCGTGTTAGTAGAAGTTTGATGAGTGTTGATCATTTTGCACTTTTCACTTAGCGCTTTTCGGTTCGCGCTTTTATTTTCGTGCTTTTCAGTACGTTTCTGAAAGGCCGTTCGTCAACCAGACATGTTGCGGAATCGGAGGAGATAACGTGTTATTTATTATTTGCCTTGGAGTTAATGCTTTGACCCAAGTCCAGTCCAGGAACAAAAAGAGGAGGATTTCTTAGACCAAATTGATTGCTTTATTAATCGTGACCAATTATGTCATATGCCTTTGCTGCGGGAGCTCCAGGAGAATAATTCAGATGTTTTTCGGAAATCTCTCCAGATGACAGACTCCTGCTTTCACCAACTCTTGGCATTGTTGACCCACTATATTAAGAAGCAGGACACATGCATGAGGCTTTTATTTTATTTTTTGGTTGAATAATAATGATTTGATTAGGTATATTTTCTATATTTTTGGATGCATAGAAAGCACTTTTTGGCTGTATTCTATTGGCAGATAGCATGTCTAATTTTATTTGTTTTCTTTTTTTAATGCACAATAGAAAAAATTGCGTAGAATAATACTTGGCTATGCGTTTTACTTGAAATGACAGTTTGGGAGTAGGCAGTTACATTTAAAAAAAATACAATGTAAAATTAACAAGGGACACCAATCTTAAAAACTATGGGATAATGGTGTTGTGGTAACTTGCGACAAAAAAAAAAAAAAAAAAAAAAAAGAAAGAAAAAAAAGCATAATAATATTATTCTTGATATCACTATAAAAAAAAGCCTTTTAAAATTAGTTTTCAATAACTCCATCAGTATCGTCAGCAAAGCAGCTTCATTATTATCCCATTAAAGAAGAAGAGAATTGTGCGCTGCATTTTGAGATTTCATAGTTTGTCACGTCATGAATGTTAATTCTTTTGTCCGATGGACTTGTGTACACACGCTTGGAAAATCCGACAACAGATATTTGTCCGTGGAAAATCCGGCAATTGTCCGATGGAGCGTAAAAATGGTCGGATTTTCCGCCAACAGCCTGTCATCGAACATTTCCCGTCGGAAAATTCCGATTGTGTGTACGAGGCTTTAGAAAAACGTTGTGTTTGTGCTCACCTCTTTATCTCCATCATACAGGCCAGGAATGAGTGGATCAGTTCCTTTTCCTGAAATGGGATTCACACTATAGTGTCTATTTATGAAGCAGTGATCTGACCTGCATTTACACATCTTCAACGCATATAATGAGAATATGTTTATTCACAATTTATACTTCTCTGATGTAGAAGAGGAGTAAATGGTATACATAGTGAATGGACCAGATGTGTAGTATAAGTGAGGGATCTAAGCAAGCATTAGGGTATTTTTTATAGGGGGTAAAAATCCCTGACTTTTAGGTGCCATAGGGGGCTTGGTGATTTTTGAGGGTGCCCCATATATGCACTACTGTGCAAAAGTTTTAAGCAGGTGTGATAAAATGCGGTAAATTAAGAATGCTTTCAGTTTATTTTTTTTAATCAAATTAACAAAATGGAAATTAAATGAACAGAAGATAAATCCAAATCAAATCAATATTTGGTGTGACCACCATTTGCAATTAAACAGCATCAATTCTTCTAGGTACACTCGCACACAGTTTTTGAAGGAACTCGGCAGGTAAGTTGTTCCAAACATCTTGGAGAACTTACCACAGATATTCTGTGAATGTAAGCTGCCTCAGATCTTTCTGTAATCCCAGACAGACTTGATAATGTTGAGATCAGGGCTCCGTGGGGGCCAAACCATCACTTCCAGGACTCCTTTTTCTTCTTTACGCTGAAGATAATAATGGCTGTATGTTTGGGGTTGTTGTCCTGCTGTAGAAAAAATTTGGGGCCAATCACAGGCCTCGCTGATGGGATGGCATGATGGATAAGTATCTGCCTGCATTTCTCAGCATTAAAGTGGATGTAAACCCTCACATTTCGTATCACCGGACAAAAAAGACCATCATCAGCAACTAGAAAAATGCCTCACTTTGATAGACGACTGGATGACCACTAGCTCCCTCAAACGCAACAAATCGAAAACAGGGCTTATTATCCTACACGCAAACCAAAATTCCCAAACCAAGACCCACCATCTTTGGACAGACCATCTCTCCAAGGACCAAGGCCAAGAGTCTCGGAGTCATTTTTGACTCAGAAATGTCAATGGATGCACAAATAGGAACAGTAGTGAAGGGATCCCACCATCTCATCCACCTGCTACGTAGACTCATCCGCCTCATTCCAAAAGAGGACAAAGCAGCGGTAGTTGGAACAGTCATTAATTCACGACTCGACTACGCAAACTCCCTCTACATAGGACTAACCCAATATCAATTTGCATGCTTACAACTTATCCAAAACACGGTGGCAAGACTGATAACAGGAAAAAAAACCCCTGGGAATCCATCTCCCTTTCCCTAAAGAGCCTACATTGGCTAACCATAAAGAATCGGATCACATTCAAGACTCTCTGCCTCACCCCCAAATGCACACATGGAGACGCTCCTCAATACCTACACGAGAAAATAAAACACTATACACATAAATCGCAGTCTTGGATCATCTAACCAAAACCTTCTCCTCATTCCCAAATCCTGTTACAAATCAAAGGGAGAACAGAGATTCGCAGTCCAAGGACCACGGCTAAGGAACGCTCTGCCGACTTACATCAGCATGGAAGAAAACCATCTGGACTTCAGGAAAAAACTCAAGACCTTCCTCTTCTAATAAGCTCGACAACACAGGGACACGAATCCAGCGCCTTGAGGCGATTCAGTTCGCATTGTATCGATTTACAAGTTTCTCATTCATTCATTCATTCACATATACCCAGTGAAGTGAACAGCCTCAGATGATACACAGAGAAGAAACAAATCTCAATACATAAGTTTTACATGCATATCTGCAGTCTTCAGCTTTCTATATTCTTTAGAATTCTTACATCGTGTTAGAATTTTTACTTCCTCATTTAGCAGTAGGAGTTCTTAGCTTACACTGTGTGACAGCTGATTGGAGGGAAGGCATATACCCCCACTCCACATAGGCAGAAGAATTAATATACTTTCAGAGCTGTGCTGTGACAAGACAATCTCTCTGCTAATCATATTTATAGCATCCACCCGACACAAATTTCAGGCTGGTTTTATCTTCTCGGAGAACTTGTCAGAAGTTATCATGCTGATAACAGAAACAAAGCAGCAGAAAGACACGGGACTCTGGGCTTTGGAGAGAGATAAGTAAACACTATGTGTGCCTCGATCAAACTTCATGAATCAAGTTTACATCCACTTTAAGGACACCATTGATCCCAACCAAATCTCCAACTCCATTTGCAGGAATGCAGCCCCAAACTTCAAGAAACTTCCACTATGCTTCACTGTTGCCTGCAGACACTCATTGTTGTATCGCTCTGCAGTCCTTTGGTGAACAAACTGCTGCCTCCTGCTACAGCCAAATATTTTAGATTTTTACATAGTTACATAGTTAGTAGTTCATAGTTCCCTGCCCGTAAATGTCTGTAATAGTGGGAAAGTGGCAGTAAAAATAGGAGCGACTGTTCTGGCTTGGAACTGCGCATGCGCAGTTTCGGAGCTTGCAGCGCCGAGCAGATCGTGGAGCGTTATGCTGGTGAGGCGAGTGATGAAATAGAACATCCCGCCAGGAGCGCCTGTTTTTAAAACTGTAACCAGGAGGCTAAGCAGCACGTGGAACGGAGACCTGCATCCAGAGTTCACAGGGAGTCGGCCAGGAACAGAGTGACAGCTGAGCGATGGCGGTGACAGCAGGTGAGGATGGCAGGCTGCCAGTGCTGCCGTAGGGGGGTGATGGAGGCAGAGGGGAATGGACGGAGGCAGCGGGGGATGGGCAGAGGCGGGGGGTGATGGTAGCAGGGGGGGGGGGGGGGTGAAGGCAGAAGGAGATGGACGGAGGCAGGGGGGTTGGAAGCAGAGGGGGATGATGGTGGCAGAGGGGAATGGACGGAGCCGGGGGGGGGGGTAATGGAGGCAGAGGGGGATGATGGAGGCAGGGGGGAAGATGGAGGCAAAGAGGGATGGACAGAGACAGAGGGGGATGATGGAGGCAGAGAGGATTGGACAGAGACAGAGGGGGATGATGGAGGCAGAGAGGGATGGACAGAGACAGAGGGGGATGGACGGAGGTGGGGGGGTGATGGTGGCAGAGGGGGATGATGAAGGCAGAGGTGGATGGACAGAGACAGAGGGGGATGATGGAGGAAAAGGGGGATGGACAGAGACAGAGGGGAATGGACAGAGGTGGGGTGGATGATGGTGGCAGAGGGGGATGATGGAGGCAGAGGGGGATGGACAGAGACACAGGGGGATGATGGAGGCAGAGGGGGATGCAAGGGGTGATGGTGACAGGTGATGGAGGCATATAAAGGAAATAGAAAAATGCAAAAACTGTGCGCCCAATATAGTAAAGAACATGAGGGTATCTCCATAAATAATGGTAGGGTGTGTTCACAAAAACCAAACTCACAAAAAAGAAAATGAAAAATATATACACACCCAGGGATTATCTCCTCATATCTGATTTTTTTTTAAATTGAACAGCACCACAATACACAGCTCCCCATCGTGAACCTAACCTCCCCCACATATACCCACCACACCCCACTTTTATACTGGCTGGATCGGATGTAATTATCCATGCTCTTATGTGACATTGATTGGTTACATCCATATTGTGGGAACAGTCGCCTTCTGATCAACCCCTGGGTGTTCTGGAGTGCCATGCTCAGCAGTGCCTTTTCATTTGAATGAGGGACTTCCCTTATCATCCAGCAACTTGTCTATCTTTATATCCCCTGCAACGGGCATCCAGACAGGCTCCCTGGGACTTCCACATACCCGCACAATTGGGATTAGGTTCTGTGACACAGGTGATGGAGGCAGGAGGTGATTGGACTAAATAATCCGCCCTTATATCGAAAATAAAAAAAAAATATTTTTTTACCTTAATATCTACTTTAAATCACATTGCTAATTGCCTAGTGTACTTGTTTGTAGCCTAAATACTGAAATTTGCACCCAAAAATGTAATTTTGTTAAGCCGCGTACACACGGGCGGACTGTCTGGCCAACTTAGTCCGCCGAAACACATTTCAGCGGACAGTCCGCTCGTGTGTGGGCTTCAGCGGACTTTTTCAGCGTGCAGTCCGGAGTACTAAGAATTTCGGAATTTCCGTAATACAGTCCGTCAGACTTTGGTTTCAGCGGACAATCCGCTCGTCAGTAGGCTAGTCGGACGGACTAAGTATGACGCATGCCCAGAAAGGATTTACAGGGCGGAAGCGCTCGGTCTTGTAAAACTAGTGTTCGTATTGAAGCTAGCATATTCGTCATGCTGCTAATTTTGTGTTTTTTTAATATAGCCCATTCTTTTCTTCTTCATAATGCAAGAAAAGTGAAGTAGCTTTGCTGCTTATATTCACACAGAGTTATCCCAAATGTTTTTATTCATCCTCATCCTATGATTAATATTCCAATTTGAGAAAAATAGTTAAAAAAAAAAATATAAAAAAAAAATGATATATATATATATATATATATATATATATATATATATATATATATATATATATATATTAAATGTTTTTTATAATTTATCTATTACTATATATTTTTGGAACTACTATTGTCATTTTAAAATTATTTATTTATTTTTATTTTTTTGTGGGGGGGGTTGAAACAAGATGGACTTGCGTTTTTTTTGGCCAAGCAGGACTATGTAAGTAGAGATAGATAGATAGATAGATAGATAGATAGATAGATAGATAGATAGATAGATAGATAGATAGATAGATAGATACCCAAACCAGCATTTTAGCTTACACATGATTGAATGTTCAAAATCAGCAGAGCTTCCCCTCATTTCAAATGTTAAGCCTCAAATTTACAGCGACTGCACTTCCAAGTGCACTTGCAGTGCTTTAAAAATTGCACTTGAAGTTAGCATATTTATATTAACATGAACGTGTGTTTTGTAAATAACCCCCAGAGTCTTTTGACATGTACCTGCCTACTCACAAATAAACTCTGTTTTTTTAAGGCCCCTTTCACACATGCTGATGGTATGTCCGTATTTCATCCATCCGTTTGCGGATGAAATACGGACATCCATTCATCCCTATGGGATAGCGGGTGTCTGCGGATGAGCAACAGTCCGATTCTGCAGACGGAGGAAAATCCTATTTTTCTATCCGTCTGCAGAGCGGATCGGACGAACACGGACACACGGTCCGTGCTCGTCCGATCCCCATAGAGGAGAGCGGAGAGCTGACAGGGCGGTCCCTGCACAGTGTGCGGAGACCGCCCTGTCCGCAGCCGGCTCAGCGGGGACAACGGAGCGATCCCTGCTGAGCGAGCGGATCTTCACGGGGCGGATCATTACTGATCCGCCCCGTGTGAAAGAGGCCTTAGCCAAAATAACAAAAAAAAACATACAATATTTTTGGAAATAATAAATATTTATTTTTCGTCTGTACAAAACAAAATCCAGAGGGAGGCAACACTGGAGACAATTTTGAAGTTTGTGAAGCCTTTTGTCCCCCAGGCACACATCAAGTGAGTGGCCACCAAAATTCAGAACCTGTGTAACATGTAAATAGGGAGCACAACCAGGTCCTAGAATCCCACAGACCAGGAACAGCAGCAGATGAGATCTATGTCCCCAGACTGTGGTACTACAACAGCCTGCGTCTTCTGTCAGAGCAGACTGAAGCCAGGCAGTCACTTGCGACTCTTCCGTCTAGCCTTCCCTCCACGCTTCGCTGGAGGCTGTGCCTCTGGTGGTGGACTTGTGGTAGGAGGAGGAGGAGGAGGAGGAGGAGGAGGAGCAGTAGGGTCTGTGTTGTACAGTCTGGTGGTTGGTGTTAGCTCACCCTTCAGACCCCGTTGAATCGTGTCAAAAAAAATGGCTTCGCACAAGTTGCGCTGTGCCTTCTCCATTTCTAGCAACTTGCTTGCCAAATATGTACCGTAGGCCTCCTCAGGATTGGGGGGTTTACTCAGCACTTGGTTGGCTTGGCGTATAAGCGCCAATGACTCCTCCTCTGTCTGCGTCATCCTCCTGGGCCTTTTGCTGGCTAGGCGGAGGGGAGGGACCTGACTTTCGGTCCGACTCCTGCTGGGCCCAGCTAGCTCCTGTGTGTGGCTGGTCTCCTCCTCCATACCACTGGTCCCGGCCTCCTCCTGGGTGAGCTCATCCTGTGTAAAAAAACAAAGAAATCAATAAATAAAATATGTCTATATTTTGAAATCATCAATCACTAACAATTTTACAGTTCTCACTTGAAAATACATTTGTCTTGAAATACAAAAGGCTATCATTTTGACACCAACATTTTTCCATCAGTTCACCAAGATTTGAGCCACATTTGTGGAAACTACTGTATCCTTCTATCTAATTTAATTTGTGATGAAATCCTAGATTTGGAAGCAATTCAAACATTGAACTTTACATCATTAATATTTGAGCAATCCTAACTTTAGAAACTAAAATATACCTGGCTCCAGCTGGGCGCATCAACCTCGTCCAGCAAGGAAGGGTCTGGATCTTCCAGGGATGTGGAGGGAAGGGTGGAGGGACGGGTAGACGGAAAAGTAGAAAGTGACTGCCTGGCTTCTGACGTGTCATCCAGAAAACGCAGCCTGTCGTAATACCACAGCCTAGGTACATAGATCTGATCTGCTGCTGCTCCTGATGTTTGGGAGTCTAGGACCTTTTTGCGCTCCCGCCTATACACGTTACGCAGGTTCTGAATTTTGGAGCTCACAAAGTTAAGGTCTGCCTGGGGGAGTCGGGTTTTCACAAACTGCAAAATTGTCCCCAGTGTCTTCCTCCGGCCAGGGCGGTTTGAATATTGTGGGTGCTTGGAATCCCACAGGCTCCTGTGCATCTCCAACATATCTATAAATGTGGAGAGGAAGGCCTCCTCCTTAAAGGGGTCTGGAGTATACTTTTGCATTTTGTTTTCTGTAAAAAAAAAATAAAAACAAAAAAAAACATAAATACTAATGTCAGACCAAATGCACACTATTTATATTGTGACAATGTAGGCGAGACACACACTACACCCACACTACCCCCACACACACACTACCACACACACTACCCCCCCACACACACACTACCCCCCCACACACACTACCCCCCCACACACACACTACCCCCCCACACACACTACCCCCCCACACACACACTACCCCCCCCCCCCCACACACTACCACACACACTACCCCCCCACACACTACCCCCCCACACACACACACTACCCCCCCCCCCACACACACTACCCCCCCCATACACCCACCCCCACCCCCACACACACTACCACACACACACACACTACCCCCCCACACACACACTACCCCCCCATACACCCACCCCCACCCCCACACACACTACCACACACACACACACACTACCCCCCCACACACACACTACCCCCCCATACACCCACCCCCACCCCCACACACACACACTACCCCCCCACACACACACACTACCCCCCCATACACCCACCCCCACCCCCACACACACTACCACACACACACACTACCCCCCCACACACACACTACCCCCCCACACACACTACCCCCCCACACACACACTACCCCCCCATACACCCACCCCCACCCCCACACACACACACTACCCCCCCACACACACACACTACCCCCCCCCCCACACACTACCCCCCCATACACCCACCCCCACCCCCACACACACTACCACACACACACACTTCCCCACCCCACACACACACTACCCCCCACACACACTACCCCCCACACACACTACCCCCCCATACACCCACCCCCACCCCCACACACACACACTACCCCCCCACACACACACACACTACCCCCCCCACACACTACCCCCCCATACACCCACCCCCACCCCCACACACACTACCACACACACACACTACCCCCCCACACACACACTACCCCCCCACACACACTACCCCCCACACACACACTACCCCCCCATACACCCACCCCCACACACACACACTACCCCCCCACACACACACACTACCCCCCCCATACACCCACCCCCACACTACCACACAAAACACCAACCCCACTCAACCACCAACCCACATAAAAATCAATTAACCATCCACAAGGTGAAATCTCACTATATACATTCCTAACGCAGGCTTAAAATTAAAAGAAAATAAAAAGATAACCATCTTACTGTCGCATGTAGCACTCGCTGCTTCCATTCGGACAAACGTACGGCCTCGCGGTAACGCTTTATATACAGCGTATGCGTTCAAGCTCCGCCTGCGTCGCCCACGTTGCCCGCCCCTGACGTTCCGTGTGACCGTATTTCCCCGCCCCTTTTACCCTCGTTCCGCTGTGGGAGAGTGATAGATGAAAATGGCGGACGGAATTTCAGTGAGCAGCGCGGAGGAAAGCCCTCAACCCCATGCTTCCGGAGCAAGGAAGAGGTATAAGGCCACAAACATGGCCTTTGAAGAGATGGTGGATATACTGAGAAGGGAGGATTACGATGGGGAAAATGGCCCGTATCCAAAACCCAATATCCGCAAAAACGGCATCATAAATCTAGTTGTCGAAACTTTGCAAAGCAAATTTGGGGTCCGAAGAGCCAAGGATCAGCTCCGGAAACGATGGTCCGACATCAAATCCAGGGAGCCGGACCAATACCATAGAATCAAAAAGGCCCTGAAAAAAAGTGAGTACTCTGCGCTTATCGTGACGGTCGGACATAATCGTTCGTATAGGTATACGATATATTTGTAAATCTGGCGAATTTGATCGTTCGTGTGGTTAATAGTTCATGTAATGAGCGAATATGCTTGTTCGTATATGTGGACGTAAATAGCATGAATTTGTATATGGTGTAAATTTATCTGGTGTTGGATTAGATTTTAATTAGTTATTATTTTTTTTGGTATTGTTCATGATAAACTGAATTGTCACACTCAGTTTAGGATATCTTTGTGTACATGTCTTTATAGCTGCAGCTGTTTCATAAATTTATTCAGTGTAATGTAGTCTAAATAAAAAAAAGAGATAGATAGATAGATAGATAGATAGATAGATAGATAGATAGATAGATAGATAGATAGATAGATAAAATGCTGGTTCAACATCTGGACTGGGAATCATTTAGTGTAGTTTGGGACATCATAGAACATTTTTTGACATAATCACACACAGGTACTCCAGGGGATGATTCGAGTGTGTCCGTCTGTGAAACTTGGACAAAAGATATAAAGTATCACAGTTTGGTTAAAGGCTAGGTTCACATTGCTGCAATGTACGAGATCGAATGTGATTTGCACCGCACTGCAGTGCAAATCACATGTGATCTCTGTTTGATGCGATTTCAGCCATACATATAGTATGGCTGAATTCGCATCGCAATCGGGCCCAAACTTGTACATGGCCCTTTTTTTAGTCCACAGCCGAATCGGATCACATGGGTGTTCACACCATGTGGTCCGATTCCTGTCCAAGTTTAAAGATTGCACTGTGATATGAGAAATAATTTGGAGGGGTCAATAAAACTTTACACTGACACTCCCAGCAGGTCACATAGGGCAGTGTGAACTGCCTCCGGGAGGCATGCGATGCGTGAAACCACAGTAGATTTGCAGCGTTCGATCTTGTAATAACCAGCTAATAATTGTACACCACTTCAAACCAATGTTTCAGATTCCAATTTCTGAACTCAAATATCACTGTGCTTAAAAGTATACCTTTTTTTTTGTTTTTTTTCATTCTCATAGGGGAACAAAGACTCAGACAAGAGGCGGAGCAGCCCAGGACCCCCCGACCTCACCAGCCTGATTGGGCAGTTAGCCCAAGCCCAGTGTCCGAGATGGAGCTGCCCAGCCCAGTGTCCGAGAGGGAGCAGCCCAGCCCAGTGTCAGAGCTGGATCAGCCCAGCCCAGGGCTAGATGTGGAGGAGGAAGAGGTGGTGGAGATACACACCCCACAAAGTGAGTGTCTGACAACCCAGCTTAAGGTAAACAATTAATGGCTGTATATTTTAACCAATTTTTTATCTACACATGTTTTTAGGTGATGATCTGGTTGTGGAAGGACAAGCCGCGGAGCCATTTACCACTGACAGTGCCCAGAGACTCATTGGTCAGATCATGGCCTGGAATGGCAAGATCGATCTGATGCAGAACAACATGATTACCATGCAACGAGAACTGGACACTATGAGGCAGGAAATGAAGAACATGATCGATGTTTTAGGGAGAATCTAAGCCCCTTTTCCCTAAAACGAAAGATCATGTTCTTCATTTCCTTGTCAAAAAGTTTTTAATGTTTTTAGAACATTGTTTTTAGAGGCCAAATTTTGAAGATGCACACGGTGTGTCAACATGTGCTATGTGCCATCAGAGGATCGCAATGTACGCATTTGGTGTTTGCAAACCCTTCCTCATTCTAGTATGTGAGAGGAAGGGATTGCACCCACCAAACACGTCCATTGATCACTCATGATGGTAGATAGCACATGTTGACATTACCAATTTTTGGTGTGCATCTTCAAAATTTGGCTTTACCCCTTGTTTACTGTAAATAGTTAAAAATTAGATTTTATGTATTTTATGTATTTTTTTTATAATTTTATTTTGTATTGTATTGTATATATATTTTTTATGTATTGCAATACAAATGCACTAGGACAGGAATATGCAATTAGTGGAAATCCAGCTGTTGCAGAACTACAAGTCCCATGAAGCATAGCAAGACTGACAGCCACAAGCATGAGACCCAGAGGCATGATTGACTTGTAGTTTTGCACCAGCTGGAGGTTGGCCAATTGCATATCCCTGAATTAGGAGAATGTAGGAGACAAGCACCGTGAAAAGCAAACAAGAACCAAACTTAAAAATTTGAACAGACAATACATATTTCAAGAAAAATAAATTTTTATTGGTCAGCTGGCATTGGAATAGCCCCCCTACCATTAAAATAGCTGACATACCGGTCACGCACCTCACGTGCTGTTTGGGGGGCTAAGCCAGGATGGGCATGATCCAGCCCTGTGAGTTCAGGTAATATTAGTCCGGCCTCAGGCCCAATTGGTTGCAGGTACTGGTTTCCTGAAAGTTTGCGTAGAAAATTGTGCAAAATGCAGCAGCAAAGAATTACATAGTTCAGTTTATACTCTGCTAAGTTGATTGCTGTCATAAACAGACGGAACCGGCTGGCCATAATACCAAAGGCATTCTCCACAACCCTACTTGCTCTGGCCAGCCGGTAATTAAAAACACTCCTCTCCGGGGTGAGGGTCCTTTGGGGGAAGGGTTTCATCAGATGGTCACTCAGACCGAACGCTTCATCAGCAATAAAAACAAACGGTAGACCCTCCACATTCTCGGCATCTGGTGGCAAGTCCAGGCCACCAGTGATGAGACGGTGGCAGAACTCGGTCTGCCTAAAGACTCCTCCGTCAGACATCCGGCCGTTCTTCCCCACATCCACATACAGAAAGTCACATTGTGCCGACACCACCGCCATTAACACCACACTATGGAACCCCTTATAATTCCAATAGTAGGACCCCGAATGGGGTGGGGGCACAATCCTCACATGTTTCCCGTCGATCGCCCCTCCACAGTTGGGAAAGTCCCAACGGGCAGCGAATTGGGAAGCCACAGTCTGCCATTCCTGTGGCGTGGAAGGAAACTGGGGAGTCAAACACAGGAAAAAATAAAAAATTAGTCATTAAATCCAAACAATGCATAACAAATAAAACTCAAAAACATTTTGGAACAACAGTTAAACAGAAATATTGAAAAAGTTTTTCATCAAACAAAAAAAAAGACGGCCCAATTCACAGATTACTCAGCCCTCTGATGGACCAGGGGACATAAGTTAGGTGGTTGAGTGGGGTGGGGGCCTAATTAATGAGTATACAATCCCTGCAACCAATTTGAGTGGGGTGGGGGCCTAATTAATGAGTATACAATCCCTGCAACCAATTTGAGTGGGGTGGGGGCCTAATTAATGAGTATACAATCCCTGCAACCAATTTGAGTGGGGTGGGGGACTAATTAATGAGTATACAATCCCTGCAACCAATTTGAGTGGGGTGGGGGCCTAATTAATGAGTATACAATCCCTGCAACCAATTTGAGTGGGGTGGGGGACTAATTAATGAGTATACAATCCCTGCAACCAATTTGAGTGGGGTGGGGGACTAATTAATGAGTATACAATCCCTGCAACCAATTTGAGTGGGGTGGGGGACTAATTAATGAGTATACAATCCCTATATATATATATATATATATATATATATATATATTTTTATGGTCGAAGCCCTATGGCCGATACGGATATGAACCAATATACTTTACCATAGGATTAACAACATGAAATGGACCTGAAGTGTGCCCTGGTCTGATGGTCGGTATACCAAAATAAGGGGGCATACCCTAGATTAGAAATTAATATATTGTGAAGAGAAATGAATTTGAGAAATGCCCTGAAAAGGGGATGGGAGGGTGGGTGCCGCGCACCGGAAACCGACAAAGACCACAGGCGAGCGGGCTGGTTAAATACCCTCCGGGCTCTTCCCATAAATTCAGGCCACCATACTGGCCTTCCTACTTATGGTCGAAGCCCTATGGCCGATACGGATATGAACCAATATACTTTACCATAGGATTAACAACATGAAATGGACCTGAAGTGTGCCCTGGTCTGATGGTCGGTATACCAAAATAAGGGGGCAAAAACATTCAGGTAGTGGTGTAGTTTTATTCGTTTTAGCTAAATTAGATGAGCGAGTTTGGTGAATGCTTGTGCCACTTCCGCACGAGGATTGGGGATGTACTGGGCGAGGTAGGCAGGGTTCCAACTGCTTAGTCTCTCAATGACGTGATTTGGGACCCAGGCCAACATGCTGCCAAGGGTGCTCAAATACTAAAGAGTGACCACGTTATGGACCGGGGTCGAGGTGTAGGCTGCGTAGAAGGACCTAACCGAGAGCGGTCCTGACCTAGCTTCATCAACAAGATCAACCTCGGCCCAGTTGTCGGTGGTGAACGCCATGGCCTGTCCTGTCTTGACATGACCCCAGAGTCGAGAGGCTGTCATGACCGGGTATAGCTTGAAGAGGGAGGAAGTTCAGGTAAACCCGGGGTTTAGGAGTATCCCTGATGCCATGGTTCTGTAAGCCAGTGGTGGCCAAAAATTGCAGCGAAGCCTGTGGAGGCTGCGGCATCCGTCACTACCAGGGGTGACAGGGCATCGTAGATGGTATACACATCGCTATACCAATCCATGCAGTAAGGAACCTTCCGACATAGATAGGACTGCTAATGCTACGGCATCTAAATTAAGGATCTAAGCGGGGTCCTGCGTCCGTGAGAGGGAGACCAGGAGGCGTGACATAAAGATTGACCCTGGGGGATGGTCCGTATTGTAGATTTTGACCATTCATCAGGTGGTGTCTGTGTAGAACTTGGCTGTCAGTGCTACTAACGATAAACTGGGTAGGCCGTGAAAACCACAAAGGGCCCGGTAGATGGCCGCTTGGACGACCAGACTGGGGAATGTGCGAGGATTTTATGTGTCCCTAAAGATGGCAGATGTGATGGGCGAGTGTATGCCGTTGGCTATGGGCTGATGCCTCTAGATGCCTCGTAGTGGGGATCTTACTGTATGGGCCGTAAAGACAGATGGCTCTCTGAGTCCTGTAATGATAAGAAATGCTGAACGCTGGCTAGGTATAGCCTGACTGTGTAACAAGAAGAAGCCAGTTGCGTGTGTCAACACGATCCCGGTGCAGGACGGAAGTTGAACTCAACTGTCCTAAGGGAGAGATGACAGACAGGGAACGGTGAATGGCTTGTAAGAAAGCCACAGAAGACAAGTGGCCAATTAAGTGCTGCTGAAAACAACGTGTAGCCAGTTTGTGGGCCACTGAGAATGTGCTAGCAAAAGAATGATTGCAAGAAGTTATGCTAAGTCGCGAGCCTTGGCACGATTGCAAAAGTTGTGTTTAAACATGTGCTTGCGACAATGGCACGGGAGTTTGTCACTGGAGATGTGTTCGTAGTGACTCTGAGAAATTCGTGTTACCGCATGTGCTTTGCGAAGACTGCAGGAGTTGTGCTTGAACGTGTGTTTGGATGCGTGCTTGCAACGATTGCAAGATGTAATGCCAAGATGCGTGCTTGCAACGATTGCAAGATGTTATGCTAGGATGCGTGCCTGCAACGACTGCAAGGAGTTCCCCAGGATGCGTGCTTGCCATAGTTGTAAGGAGTCATGCCAGGATAGGTGCTTGCAGCGATTGCAAAGAGTTATGCCAGGATGTGAGCCTGCAACGATTGTAAGGAGTTATGCCAGGATGCGTGCCTGCAACGATAGCAAGGAGTTATGGTAGGATACATGGGTAGCCAGGTTGAAAAAGACAGAAGTCCATCCAGTCCAACCACAAATCAAATAAACAAAGTATCGCACAACCCAACATACCCAATTCTACACCCACAGCTGATCCAGAGGAAGGCAAAAAACCCCAGCAGAGCATAGTCCAATTTGCTACAGCAGGGGAAAAAATTCCTTCCTGATCCCTCGAGAGGCAATCGGATTTTTCCCTGGATCAACTTTACCTATAAACATAAGTACCCCGTTATATAATGTACCTTTAGGAAAGTATCCAGGCTTTCCTAAAGCAATCTATTGAGCTAGTCAGAACTGCCTGCTAGCAATGATTGCAATAAGCTTGTGCCTGGACATCTGCTTGCAATGATTGCAAGAGTTCTATGCTTGAATGAGTGTTTGCAATGATTGCAAGAGGTCCATGCTTGAATGCGTGTTTGCCATGATTGCAAGAGGTCTATGCTCGAATGCGTGCTTGCAACGATTGCAAGAAGTCTATGCTCGAATGCGTGTTTGCAACGATTGCAAGAAGTCTATGCTTGTATGCGTGCTTGCAACGATTGCAAGAAGTCTATGCTAGGATGCGTGCTTGCAATGATTGCAAGAAGTCTATACTTGGATGCATGCTTGCAACGATTGCAAGAAGTCTATGCTTGGATGCGTGCTTGCAACGATTGCAAGAAGTCTATGCTTGGATGCGTGCTTGCAACGATTGCAAGAAGTCTATGTTTGGATGCGTGCTTGCAACGATTGCAAGAAGTCTATGCTTGGATGCGTGCTTGCAACGATTGCAAGAAGTCTATGCTTGGATGCGTGCTTGCAACGATTGCAAGAAGTCTATGCTTGGATGCGTACTTGCAACGATTGCACGAAGTCTATGCTTGGATGCGTGTTTGCAACGATTGCAAGACGTCCATGCTTGAACGCGCGCTTGCAACGACTACAAGAAATCTGCGCCTGGAACATGTTTGCAATGATTGCAGGGAGCGTATGCTTGGGTGCATGCTAGCAGTGATTTGCAAGAAGTTGTTTCTTGGATGTGTATGGAATGAATCCGATATGAATCGGTCGAACAAACCGAATCTTATATGAGCCGATTGCATGAAATTAATCTGACAAAATCCGTTTTAGAGTGTATGAATTTAATCTAATATATAAGAGACTGTGGAGAGTACGGGATGAACCCGGTGCGAATCAAGGTGCATAGGATTGTGCGACTATCAGGGGGAGTAGTAGTGAGGTGAAGGTTTTAACGAACGAATCGAGACCCTTGGCTGAAATTCGAAGCACGAAGGATCGATCTATAGTGAGTGTCGGACTTGGAGGAATGACAGGCAACATGCGAACGATACCTATAATGCTGACATGACGGGTGCGAACCAATGTATTGTTGGTATGAGTGGATTAGACTCAAGTGACAAGAGTGCGCAGTGAATGAGTGAAATGTTTGCTGTGACATAGGCTGATTGCGATAACCGACGTTTCAGACGAAAAGTGATGAGATGAACTGTGGAGCATGTAACGAAATGCGACCGAGCCAATTCGGAACAAAACAATTGGAGCACACCGGAACAAATCGGTGCCTCACGGATGCGACTGACACGAATCGGGGCACGGTATGACGGTCAAATTAATGAAATATGTGTTATGACAGAGGCATAAGTCGATCGTGCCGCGACTGCGACTGATGAGGAACCGGACCCTGGAGTATGCACTGAAATTAGGTTAAAGCACTGGGGCACACCGTAACGAATCGGTGCATAACGTATGCAACCGGATTCGAAACAGAGTGCGGTACGTGGCGGCGAAATTATTTTGATTGCCATGACAGAGGCACGAATCGATCATGCCGCTATTGCGACTGACCGTTAACCGTGTACGCTCTGGAGCATGTACTGAAATGTGGCTGAAATACCTGGGACGCGCCGAGACGAATTAGCGCACGATGCGACTGGATTCGTATCGGAAGCGTGATACGTGACAGTGAACCGATTTCCCATGACAGAGACATGAATCAGAGAACCGAAACCTGCAACCAACAATGAATTATGACTCTGGAGCATGTACTGAAATGAGGCCGTAACAAGTGGGGCATATCGGAACGAATCGGTGCATCATAGATGCGACTAGATTCGAATCGGAGTGCGGTAGGTGACAGTGAAATGAGTGACAAAAGTTTGCCATGACAGAGGCCCGAACCGGTCGTGCCGCGATTGCGACTGACAACGAACGGGACTCTGGAGCATGTACTGAAATGAGGCCGAAAAAAAACCTGGGGCCGTCCGGACGAATCGATGCACGGGGATGCGACCGGATTCGAACTGAACGTACTATGTGACAATGAAATGTTTCCCATGATAGAGCTACGAATCGGAGAGGACGCAACCTGCGACCGTCAACGAACGGGCTCTAGAGCATGTACCGAAATGAGGCCAACGCAACTGGGACACGTCGATCGAACCTGCGCGTTTTGAGAAAAGCGACTGGTTTCGATTCGAACGTAATAGGTGAGGTGAAATGACTCCCATGACAGAGACCCGGGTCGTTTTAACAACGAGCGGGCTCTGGGGCATGTACCGAAATGAGGCCGAGCAAGTAGGGGCACACCAGAACGAAACGGCGCATTTAGCGGATGCGACTGGTTTCGAATCGGAGCGCCGTGCGTGACAGAAATGAGTGAAATGATGAAATGACCTACGTGAGCCAGCTATGGCAGAGGTACGAGTCGCTGTGCCGTGGGACACGACTGGCAACGATTTTGACTGTGGAACACGGTAACGAGACTATATAACAAGTACTAAAACAGTGCAGTTTTTCCTACCAGCAATATCTACCGAAATGACGCCCGTGAAATGAAGGGCGCTGCGAACTTGGAGCGTATTGAGTGATAACAACCGGTATCATAACGAACGATTCGATATTTCAGGTTTTAACGACACTAAAAATAGTACAGGAAGGTCAATCGAGACCCTTACCTGCGGCAGTCGAGCTGGCGACGTTGTACAGAGCCGGCGATGTTGTACAAAACGAACGGGAAAGAAAACCACGAGAGAGACGTTTTGTCCGCATGGAAACGATACACGAGCCGTCAACCTAGTGACGTAGTGCCGCGCACCGGAAACCGACAAAGACCACAGGCGAGCGGGCTGGTTAAATACCCTCCGGGCTCCTCCCATAAATTCAGGCCACCATACTGGCCTTCCTACATATATATATACATACACACACACACACATACACACAAAGGGTGTATACAAAGAGTATACAAAGGGTGGGGGGGCAGTAAAACAGTACAATGGAGCTGACAATATGAATTAGAGAAAAACAGTCTCGGCTGTGGGTGTATAGGGGCCCAGGATTGCATGCTGGGGACGTTAGTGAAAGCAAATATGCACGTGGGACACAAAAAGGTAAAAAGCTCAAAAAAAAATAAAAAATGCATGCATTCATATACAGGGGACATTCACAGCATATTCCTGTCATGGATATTAAAAGTCATGATGAAATTAATACAAACATACAATGCATATAATGCAATATTAAAAGAACAAACTTACCTTCATATATTCCTTCTGCAGGACCCGAATAATGGCAGAACAGGTCTCTGGAATAATGATCCCCAGAGCCTGGGGGGAGATGCATGTCGAGAACTTGAGGTCCTGAAGGCTTCTCCCTGTCGCCAAGTAGCGCAACGTGGCGACGAGCCTCTGCTCCGGAGTGATGGCTTGCCGCATGCAGGTATCCTGCCTGCTGATATAAGGGGTCAGCAAAGCCAGCAGACGGTGAAAAACGGGGTCCGTCATCCTGAGATAATTCCTGAAATCATCAGGATTATTCTCACGGATCTCACGGAGTAAAGGCATATGCAAGAATTGGTCACGCTGGCGCAACCAATTCTTTGTCCATGAACTCCTCCTCACCCTGTTCACAGACTGGGCTCGGGTCAAAGTATTAACCCCAACACCAAGCCCCAATATAGCACGAACTCGTTCCCGAGTACGTCCACTCTCCATGGCTTTGAAACGGTCAGCTGGACAAACAAGCTCAACTGAACGCACTGAAGAACAGCCAGACCTATGAAGAACGACCTGAAACCCAGAAACGAGCGGACCAGAAGCGCCTAACAATAGGTACCAACTGATCCACGCATACCGAAAGACAGATACAAACCTCACAGGTAGATTGCGCCGCAGTAAACGGACAAATTAAGCTGAAGTCTGAAAAGCGTGAATCGTCTCTAACCAAACTTCTACTAACGCAAAGTCAGCAGAAGGAGCCCAAAGGGTGCTTTGCTGTGTCTTGGACTTCCTATTTCTAGTCCCGTCGTACGTGCTGTACGTCATCGCGCAAGCTTTCGGCAGACTGTTTGGCTATCCGTGTGTGGTCAAGTCCGTTCATTCGAAAGTATGACGGACTGTCCGTCGGATTGTCTGACGGACTAAGTTGGCCAGACAGTCCGCCCGTGTGTACGCGGCTTAAGTTTTGTGAAATGCCAGTAAAAACGTGGCCGTGCCAGTAAATTTTGAGTGTCGTGCCAGTAAATTTCAATCTGGTAGGTTGGCAACACTGCGTCAAAGGTAGGGCCGCAATTCTCCCATAAAGACCACTTCCGGCGAGGCTTCTCTTTCCAGTAGATGGGTGTACCTGTGTCCCACTGGTTTCTACCAGTTCTGTGCTGGTAGCACTGTTGGACCTCTTCTGATTTCAAAGGGAAATAAGCAGAATGTGTCTTTCATCTGTTGCACTGAAACAAATAGAGGGGTTTTGGACTTTAAATGGGGTGTGTGGGATCACACAGCTCCATCCCTATCTACTGTATATGCAAGCAAAAGAGGGTTTGGGACTTAGATCTGGCATGGCTAGAAGATGAATCAATGTAACAGGACATGTTTTATTCATTAAAAACATGACATAGCAATATGAGTACATGCAGAGTAAATAAGCATAACAATCACATATTATTGACCAGATATTCATAAAAACAATCATAGCAACTTGGAGATGGTATATTGAGGTATCGGAGAATTGTCCATAATAAAGAATCACTTGAAAAGGGATATGGTAGGTTAGCTTGGGAGTGGATGAGATAAAACCATCTAAAAATAAATGGTGTATCAAAAACGCACGTTTGATGGTTTTGTACCACATCAAGAGGGGCGAGTGCACCAATGTTTGGAAAAAAGCATAAATAAACGATATGATCCAAAGTTACACCCAAACACAAGGAAGACTATATACAGCGTCTCACAAAAGTGAGTACACCCCTCACATTTTTGTAAATATTTTATTATATATTTTCATGTGACAACACTGAAGAAATTACATTTTGTTACAATGTAAAGTAGTGAGTGTACAGCTTGTATAATAGTGTAAATTTGCTGTCCCCTCAAAATAACTCAACACACAGCCATGAATGTCTAAACTGCTGGCAACAAAAGTGAGTACACCCCCTAAGTGAAAATGTCCAAATTGTGCCCAAATAGCCATTCAGCCCCCGGTGTCATGTGTTACAAGTTCTCAGGTGTGTACGCGGAGCAGGTGTGTTAAATTTGGTATTATCACTCTCACTCTCTCATACTGGTCACTGGAAGTTCAAAATGGCACCTCATGACAAAGAACTCTCTGAGGATCTGAAAAAAAGAATCGCTGCCCTACATAAAGATGGCCTAGGCTATAAGAAGATTGCCAAGACCCTGAAACTGAGCTGCAGCATTGTGGCGAAGACCATACAGCAGTTTAACAGGACAGGCTCCACATAGAACAGGCCTTGCTATGGTCAACCAAAGAAGTTGGGTACACGTGCTCAGCGTCATATCCAGAGGTTGTCTTTGGGAAATAGATGTATGGGTGGGCAGCCTGTCAGTGCTCAGAAAATACCCCACACGCTGCATCAAATTGGTCTGCATGGCTGTCATCCCAAAAAGAAGCATCTTCTAAAGGTGATGCACAAGAAAGCCTGCAAACAGTTTGCTGAAGACAAGAAGACTAAGGACATGGATTACTGGAACCATGTCCTGTGGACTGATGAGCCCAAGATAAACTTATTTGGTCCAGATGGTGTCAAGCGTGTGTGGCGGCAACCAGGTGAGGAGCACAAAGAAAAGTGTGTCTTGCCTACAGTCAAGCATAGTGATGGGAGTGCCATGATCTGGGGCTGCAAGAGTGCTGCCAGCACTTGGAAGCTACAGTTCATTGAGGATAATGATAACATGATAATGACCTAAAATACACCTCCAAGATGACCACTGCCTTGCTAAAGAAGCATTGGGTAAAGGTGATGGACTGGCCAAGCATGTCTCCAGACCTAAACCCTATTGAGCATCTGTGGGGAATCCTCAAATGGAAGGTGGATGAGCGCAAGGTCTGTAACATCCACCAGCTCTGTGATGTCATCATGAAGGAGTGGAAGAGGAATCCAGTGTCAAACTGTGAAGCTCTGGTGAACTCCATGCCCAAGAGGGTTAAGGTAGTGCTGGAAAATAATGGTGGTCACACAAAATATTGGCACGTTGGGCCCAATTTGGACATTTCCAATTAGGGGTGTACTCACTTTTGTTGCCAGTGGTTTAGACATTATTGACTGTGTGTCGAATTATTTTGACAAGACTTCAAATTTACACTGTTATAAAAGCTGTACACTCAATACTTTACATTGCAGCAAAGTGTCATTTCTTCAGTGTTGTCACGTGAAAAGATATAATAAAATATTTACAAAAATGTGAGGGGTGTACTCACTTTTGTGAGATACTGTATGTATAAATGAGGAAAGGGAGTGAAGACTTACTCATCCAGAGCTGGTTACCTTGTTGTTAATGTAATGTACATGAAGGAAAAGATCAAAAATAATAATAAGCCAAAACTGCAGTCCTCTGCAAAGGGGGTAGATGTGAATCCCATCAGGTATGCATGGAATGGCCCCCAGCACCAAGAGGGAGTGCGTCATCAGCTGACCGGCCGGAGCTAATCAGGCATTGGGCGCCAAACGAAAACTCCCCCCATGAAAGAAGACGCCAATGGTAAACCACGTGTCAGCATGCAAACGCCACATCAGTGACGATGCGGCCAGCACGGGTGGCTTTGTTTTAGATGCTGCGCTGCTAAGCCTGCCCCCACACCAATGTGGGAATGGGGAGGGGCAGCCGGGGCCGCATCACAGTTCCCGGAAGTGGGGGGATACAATGCCAAACTGCTGCTAACAAAGCAAACAGAATATTGGCATGCATTTAATGGGGATCAACTCCAGAGATAAAGCAATAATTCTCCCGCTCTACAAAACTCTGGTCTGGCCACACCTGGAGTACACTGTCCAGTTCTGCCTACCAGTCCCCAGGAAGGATGTACTGGAAATGGAGCGAGTACAAAGAAGGGCAACAGAGCTAATAAAGGGTCTGGAGGATATTAGTTATGAGGAAAGGTTGTGAGCACTGAACTTATTCTCTCTGGAGAAGAGACGCTTGAGAGGGGATATGATTTCAATTTATAAATACCGTACTGGTGACCCCACAATAGGGATAAAACTTTTTTGCAGAAGGAAGTTTAACAAGACATGTCACCACTCATTAAAATGAGAAGAAAAGAGGTTTAACCTTAAAGTGACACTAAAGGTACAGTTTTTTTAAAATAACAAACATGTCATACTTACCTCCACTGTGCAGTTAATTTTGCACAGAGTGGCCCCGATCCACCTGTTCTGGGATCCCACAGCTCACGACTCCTCCCTGCAATAGATACTCCCCTCTAGGAAGCTCTCTTCTGAAGGGGGGTTGCCTTGCAGGCACGCTCACGTGTCATAGACTCTGCGTCCATAGCTGCCGAGTGTATGACCCCCTGGTGCCCTCGTCTTTGGATTTGATTGACAGCAGCGGGAGCCAATGGCTGCACTGCTATCAATCTATCCAATGAAGAGCCGAGAAGCCATGGAGAGAGGGACACGGAAATTTGGGGCTCAGGTAAGTAAAACAGGAGGGCTGGGGGGCCAGACACTGCAAGGTGTTTTTTCACCTTAATGCATAGGATACATTAAGGTGAAAAAACACAAACCTTTACAACCCCTTTGAACTATGTAGAGGGTTCTTTACAGTAAGAGTGGCAAGGATGTGGAATTCCCCTCCACAGGTGGTGGTCTCAGCAGGTAGCATCGATAGTGTCAAAAAACTATTAGATAAGCACCTGAACAACCACAACATACAGGGATATACAATGTAATACTGACATATAATCACACATAGGTTGGACTTGTAGGACTATGTAACTATGTATCTTTAAATGAGGCCCACACAGATATGTGCCTCCATACCTGTTCAATTGCAAAAAGGAGAGCGTTTGGAAATTTAGATGAGGCGTGTACCCATTAGTTGGTGTAGAGAGCATAACCTTAGTATATATGCATAAGCAAAATAGATGCGCATTGAAAACGATCTTTATTGGATTGTCTGTCAACATTTGTAACCATGTTGTAGCATTATCAAACAATACCTCAAATAGGGTTCCACAGTAATGATACAGAGAAAATACACAATAAAAAAGTAACAGTACCCTGGTCATGAAGGGGGATAAATCTGGAGGTCAAGTGGTTAAACTGGCATTTTGTATTGCAATCACTGTCCACTTCTCATCGCAGCTACTAAACCACTGTATAATAATTATTGCATCAATGGTCAGTGTACTGTGTGGGTGCTGGGATTATTCTTTCCATTGCTTGTGCGTTTGGCTAATTTGAATTCTGTAAAACTTGAAGCTTAATTGGGTTGATTTTCTGACTTTAGCAGAATTGCAATGTTTTTCACAAAGCATCAGCAGTCCAATTATTAACATCCATTGCATGTTTCTTCAACTGTAGTGTGCCTATGCCAGCCCCACAGGAGCTTGAACTAATGTTACATTTTCTTCTCTGCCATTCCATTCAGTCATGGCAATGAGGAGAAAGGGTCCCAAGAAAATGTAGGGTTTAAAACTTACACAGGGCTGAGAACTCTCACCGTGATCCCATGTGAAAGTACTGGGTTCCAGAGGTCAGCCGCCAAGCACCAGTTCTGTCACATGGAGGACGGGGAGTAAAGGCCCATACACACAACCAGAATATTGTACAAAAAGTACCACTTTCGAAGCGATCGTGCGATAATCCGTTTTGTTAATTCGAAATTTTTTGAAGAGACAAACACTAATTATTTCCTTGTATGATACCAGATTGTGTGATTTTTGTTTAATCAGTACAGTTTTGGTTCGCAAATACAATACAAATAGATTATATCACTTCCGAATTTTGTTTTTCTGTCATGCGAGAATTTTTGTACTTTAATAACCTATTTTTTTTATATGGAGACTAGCGTGCAAAAAAAAATGGACGATCATTCATCCGATAATCTCATCGTGTGTACTAGGCTTAAGCCCCATGCTTTGTATATCTGGAGGAACTGGGTATTTCTCTGCTCTCCCAGCACTCCAGTTCACTTCAAGAGTTTAGGCCATCCAGAATTGTCCACGACCACTTCTGTATCAAAATGTCTGCACCAAAGTTTTCATCCATTATAAAATTCTGCATTGTTAACAGTGGTGGCCGGTGATAGGATGGGCACTTACCTCATCGCTTCTCTCAAGCTTCACCAGTGGCTTCCCCTGCTCGGTTTGCGGCGGCTTCCCCTTTCCCCTGCTCTCAATGGCAGCAGCAGCTTCCATTTCCTCCCTCCTGTTATAGAGTTTACAACCACTTTAATTTCCTCTTCTCAAGAGAGAATAAATTCAGTTCTTCTAATCTTTCCTCATAGCTGAGCTCCTCTATGTTTCCTCCAGTTTGGTTGCCTTTCTCTGCACTTTTTCCAGTTCCCCCATATCCTTTTTGTGAACTGTTTCCCAAAATGCAACTGCATATTCCAGATGAGGTCTTACTAATAATTTGTACAGGGGCAAAATGATACATAGTACTTCTGGGTATGGAAAAGCATGGACCATCTTCTATTCTTCTAGTACCCTTATAAGCTTAGAAAAATTAACTTGGAAATGACGTTTTCTCTTCGTTGCAGCAATAAATGGGGTATGAAAGGAGCAATGGAAAGCTAAATGTATATAAACTGGAAAAGAAGGGGGGTTTTGGGTTGCATGGACAAAACACAGGTTCACGTTAGTAAAGTTGGCTTGCATAGACTGAAGTCCCTATATTATGTGTCAGGACTGCAGTTTCTTGCCCAAGCTTGACATTCCATAAGACAGAAAATAGTGGCTATGGGCCGGGGACCTGTAGCTCACTGACCTACTTTCCTGACAGAATATAAGCTTTGTCAACCACTCAAACACTGATCGGGCAGGTTACTGCAATACAAGCTCTCATAATGTACCATGAAAAGGGTCAGTGTTTATGCTGTGGGCCCGCAGGCTGTTGTCTTTCATATCCTAACCTTGGTAAATGGTATGTGCCAGAGGCAAGGTGAATTTTAAAGGCTGTGCTAAATTTTTAAAGTAACTGAACAGGTATGTTGCTTGAAGACATTTAAACATGTAAATACAATTTAAAATACATCTTCAGCGGTGACATGTGAGGATTATCTGATGTGTGCTGCACACCAAAGAAATACACCAAAGTAGAGAGCAGTCATTATATCACATAGTCACATAGTTGGTAATTCATGCATATTTGAAGGAGTCCTCTGCTTTCAGGCTTCTTTGATGTTTTCATGGACATTTTATTGATTTGTTTGTTGGTTGACTAGACCCAGGATGATTAATAAGACCCTACGTGGGGTGTTATGGGGTCTAATCTGTAATCTGTTCATTTGTATTTTATTTTGCACTTAAATTGTGTATAGTGTGTACAGTATAATGACCAGGATTCATTGCAGATTGCTGCCATAGTCAACATGTAAGGTCTTTATATATCTGTATGCCTTGTAGAAATGTACTTTGTTGCTGAATCTGCATTCATTTTAAAGAGCTCAAATTAAAGGAAATCTCCTAATTATCATTTTTTTCTAATTCATTTTTAGTTTTGGAAGTAGGGCACTTTTTTTTAACCGTTTTTTACCCCATCGGAAGGATTTTCTATTGGTCTCTGTGGTATAGAAGGAAATGAGGAGTCTCCTCAACTGGAAAATAAAATCCCAGAAGAAGGAATGGAGCTCCAATTTAGGGACAAAATATAAGTATTATTAAAACATTTAGATCCATTCAAATAAATATCCAGTGCAATTCAGGGGCCAGAGGACATCCCCTTTATTAGAGCTTGACATTTGAGCTTAATGGATAAGGGAAAAAACGAAAGAATAGTGGAAAGTAGGGAGAGAAAAAAAAAAAAGGGGGGGGGGGTGCCCTTCCTATTAACATGCAAATCATGATTGTGTTTGCTTTTTTGGACAATGAGTACTGTATTTATAGGGGATCTTTTGTCCCCCCTTTTATCTAAAACATTTTTTTTTGCTACTGTTTGTTCTCTTTACAGTTTGGCATTTCCAACATGTTTTTGGAATGTTTGCAGACATGTTTTTTCAGAAAGGCGGCTCTACATTTTTTCCAATTCTTTGGATCTTCTGGATTCATTGTATGTATGTTTTGTACTTCCCAATGACCCAGCAGTGGTTTTTCTTTCACACACTTTTTTGTATTGGGGTTTTATTACCTTATATTTTTTGTAACTATGTATTTTTTATAATCCATTTGGATATAAAAGGCCACCCAATAAGAAATCTCCATTGTTTCACCACCACTTCTTTTCTTCCTCTTCTACCTGGGCTGGTAGGGGTATTTGCCCATTGGGTGCAGCGATATCCATACGGGGCTCATAGGTGTTTCCACATGTATGTAACACCTATACACTGATGGGTTAACTTGGTTGACGCTGTAGAGTTGTAATTAATTAATTTGTGATTCCACTTCTGACACATTAGAATCTCCTGATGAAGCAATCAAGTTGTGAAACGTGTTGAGACCTCTACACCTCTTCCTGCACAACTGGCCCTATTTGTTACACTGTAATATCTATAGTGCCATGATCTATATTTAAGTGATACTTTGGACCAGGCGTGACTAGTGCCATATTAGGGAATTAATTTGGCTTGTGTTTGTACATTATGTTTTATAACCTTTTTAATAATATGATATAATAAAATGTTGTGCGTTTAAATAATTGTTTACCTCCCTTCTTTTTCTGGGGCTTCTGGTCAGTCCATATATACTTTTTCCTTTGCTCTGTCCTTTGTATTAGGATGTGGTACCTGAGATAGCAAGCAGTGTTCTTCATTATTTGCTCTAGGGCTTGACATTTATTACTTGGGACCCAGTGCCATTAGTTTTTCTCCTTCATTAGAAATAACAACCTGACAGAGGTGCTAAACCTGCTTCAATTAATGCAAAAGAAGACTTTCTGAATCTATTGTAGTTGCAGGGTTTTCTGAAAGACATTGAAAGGTCGCTACTTTATGGAATTAATTGGCTCGTCTATAATAATACTAACACTTTCTTTTAAAAACAATTATCTGTTACTTTAAAGTAACCTTTAAAGATTTTTTTTCCCTTTAAGCGTTGCACAAGTCACATAGTTGCATTATGGAAGATGTATAATGTATGTAGCTAGTTTTAACTTGCCTTACATAGATCACTCATATATCCATAGCCAAGAGTGAACATTTTCACTGTAGAATGCATACCGTACACACCTCAGGGTTGGGGTTATAATGTAATCTGAGGCAAAGGTTGGACTGAATTTATTTTTCTCTGCTAGGTGTAAAATTACTGCACCCTCCATGACATTTAAATAACTTGTTGATTTCAGTTTTAAAGGGGCTGTAGAAGTTTTTGCATCAAAACAAAAGTGCAGAAATGTAAGGCAACCAATCAGCAACCATCTTTGATTGATCCCTTTTACTTGGTACTTTTTGTTCGAGGCTATTTCCCCCTGCAGAGGTTGAAAACTAGCTTACATTGGAAATTACCCCCTTGCTGTCATGCCAGGGCTGTATTTGCCATCAGCATCATCGCGCCTTTATTAAAGTATCAGAGTAGCAACCAGATAGCAATTGTGCTGCAAGTTTGAAAATGACTTGCTGAGCTATTGCTAGATTTGCCAAGCTTCACAAGTTTGTTGCACAATTGCAGCAAGTCTGCATTGCATGACTCCAGATCAACTTTTTTTTACCAACTTTCTGCAGTTCTGTTGCAAGTTCTGGTTCAGTTATGTTGTGCAAGAGTCATCCCACCACAGGGGTCCCTGTGGCTAAATTTTCATGCTGTAGACTTGCAGAGCTCTTACTGTAGACTCTCTGCTGCAACTTTGCTCTTGCTAGAGACTTGTCATGCAAAGTTACTACAAACTGGAAAAGGGCCAACTAGAACTTGTGCTTTAAATGCTTTGCAAGTGTACAACTTGCTAGTGAAAATGTACAGCGAGTTATCAGACTTATGCCCTGTACACACGGTCGCACTTTTAGACGGAAAATATGTGATCGGATCGTGTTGTCGGAAAATCCGATCATGTGTGGGCTCCATCCAACTTTTTCCGTTGGAATTTCTGACACACAAAGTTTGAGAGCTGGATCTAAAATTTTCCAACAACAAAATCCGATCGTTTAAATTCTGATCGGGTGTAGACAATTCCGACGGACAAGATGCCACGTATGCGCAGAATAAATTATGAGACAAAGGCTATTGGCTACTGTCCTCTTTATAGTCCCGTCGTGCGTGTTTTATGTCACCTTGTTCTGAGCGATTGGAGTTTCCAACAACTTTGTGCGACTGTGTGTATGCAAGACAAGTTTGGGCCAAAATTCGTCTGAAAAAATCAGATGGGTTTTGTCATCTGAATGTCCGACCCTCTGTACAAGGCATTATAATTCAACACTGGCACAAATTTGTGGCACGTTATCCTTGCTATCTGGGCAGGCGTCTGTGCCAAAATGACTTATTTTTATATATTACTTTTTTCGGACATTCCAACAACAAAATCCGTCTGATTTTTTCAGACGGATTTTGTCTGAAACTGGTGTTGCATACACATGGTCAGACAAAGCTGTCAGAAAATCCGATAGTTCAGAACGTGATGGAATAAGTCCGATCTGATTTTTTTGTCGGAAAATTTGAGATCCTGCTCTCAAATTATTTCCGTCTGAATTTTCGAAGGAAAAAGTCAGATAGAGCCCACACACGATCGGATATTCTGACAATATAATCCGATCTGACCTTTTCCGTCTGAATTTCCAACCGTGTGTACAAGGCATTAGGGTCAGGGGTTATAGCTGGGGCAACTGTGACTGGGCCCCTGTTTCAACAGCATTTCAACCCTCACCATCCCTTGCACAGCATGCAAAGCAGAGAGAGCTGTTCGGTCACATTCTCCAGAGCATAGCTGTATGAAAAAAACTTCCTTGTGCCTATGCAGATGGTAGTTATGCTTTCCAGGGCATTCCCTGCCCTTGGGAAAATGGTTTGTGGTGTCACATGATCAAGATTGAGTACAAGGGACATGTCTTAGGGAGGGGTGTGCATTTGAGCTCAACAAGTAAACATTTGGTATGTTATAGGGAACATTACCCCAAAGACTCTACCATTTGACTTGAATTCTTTCTGAAAAATAGCAGTGAAGTTCTTGGTATATGAGGGTGCCTAGGTTTTCCTGTTCTGTAGCCTTGTACATTTATGTCTGCTGTTTGAGATGTAAGGCACTGCTGCCACTGACTGCTAGTCTCAGGAGATTTGGTGTGAGGTATGGTGATCTCGATAAGGTGCAGCTCACTGTTACCCTTGTGGAAGTCTTTGTTTCATATTCTGATGTTCTGATACAGGTCTGTCCCATTTTGCAAAATGGAGAAGGGTAAAAAAGGCGCAGAGAGAGTGCAGGTATACCGTAATCCATGTCAAACTGTTGGCGCTGTATAAATCCTGTATAATCATAAAAATAATAATCTAAAGGGGGGGAACTGACCACTTAGAGAAATAATTGCGTCTTCTTCAATCTTCCATCCATCCCTTGCTCGCACAGCCTTGGACCCTTGAAAGTTCAGCCTTAACTCAGAAGACGGACCAACGGCTACAATGAATAACTACACATAGAGAAAAGGTGTTGTCAACCGTTAGGCTATAGCAGTTTAAATCATGAAAGATATTATCAGAACCAAGGATTGTCTGCAGTAAAAAAAAAAAATGACATTACAGGAAGATAGTTGTCATGGTAGCTTCATCATAATATGTTTAGTTCCTCTTTATATGTGTTGAAGGAGTGTGTCAAGAAGGACGTCCCGGTAATCCGGCGGTATATGGAAGACCTGCCTGCAGAATCCCTATCCTGAGAGCTAACCGGTGCACACTGGTGCGCGTTGGCAGGAACGGGTGAATGCAGGTGCGTGATAGCACTAACGGGCGCACGCGGGTGCGCGATAGCACTGACAGGGACGTGCAGGTGTGCAATAGTGCGAACGGGGGCGTGCAGATGCGTTGTGTGACTGTTTTTGGTGCCCATAGGGCTATTTAAGGGAATCTGTCTCTGTGCCTCCTTGCTGTCCAGTCTACAGCGTTTCCTGTGCTCTCGGGTACCCCCCGGCTGACGTCACACGCTGTCTACGAGCCAGTCTGTGTCTCTGTGCATCACAGAACACAGCGGAGCTTCCCCTAGCGCGCTGTGGAGGAGGATTCATCCTGTAACAGCACCAGCGAAAGGGAAGAGTGATTTGACTATCAAACGGAGGACAATAATAATTATGGATGTAAGTGAGACTTTTATTGATTGTATAAAATAAATGCACTTTTTTACTGATTTGGCGCTCTTCTATATATTCTTTTATTGGTATCCTATTCATGAGATGACTTCACTCTAAAGAAGCAGCTCCCGCAGGTGATTGTGCACATACATCCCCTATCCTCTAAGGACAGCAAGCAACCTTTCTGGATTTTCAGCAAATCTGTTTTCTCAGATAACTTTTTTAAAAAACATCTTGCTTTGATAAAAACAGTTTTGAACTTATTTTAATGAACAATACAGACTGAACTGAAAAGGACACACCAGTATCTTTTAAAGCGCTAGTATCTTGTGTTGTTTTTTTATCATACAGCGTTTCCTGTGACCCTGCTACCTGTTACCAGTTGACTTGATTCCTGTCTACCCGGCCTGTTCCTGACGACATCTGTTTGCTCCCTGCCTCCGACCCCGGCCTGTACAACTACCCTTCAGCCTCTTTCTTTGGATTTATCGCTGCCCGCCTGTTACTGACCCGGCCTGTACCTCGACTACCCTTCTGCCTCCATTTGGTACCTGCTCTGCCTGCTAGTATTGATCCACCCTGTCTGACTTTGCCTGTGTTACTGCCTGACCCCTGAGCACCTTCCTGCAACCTGCCTATCCAGCCCTCCTGCTGTACTACAGGACACCTCACTGTCAGCTGTTTCAGAGTTCCTGCCAAGCTCAGGCACCTCCATACTTCCACTGTTCCAGTGTTCCTGCCAGGTTCCTGTGCACCAGCCTGCAGATCCTGTGTTCTTGCTGCGCTACAGAACTCCTCCCAGCTGTCTGCGGTGTTCCAGTCACCAGTTCCAGCTTGCTGTTCCTGCCTGCCTTTCTCCTCCTACTTCAGAGGTCTGGACCAGTCCCACACCTGCCATCTATCAGGCACTTGTGCCCTCTGAACTCTTGAGTCCAAGTCTCCACTACCAGGGGTTCTCGAGCCAGAGGCCGCTCCCTGCATTCTGGGCTCCAACACCAAGTACGTGACAGAGTACATGTTTTTCTAAGTATGCAATTACCTTAGGCAAACTTGTTTGGCCATCCATAATCATAAGACAGTCTTGGCAATCTTTCATACAGTATCCAATCTTTAAACTATCATTTTGTTCTGGGCAGATGCATAGGTATGGACAATTGGCCATCAACCCCAGCAAATCAACTCTCGGAGAACAATTGGCCAAGACCTTCTGGACTCACCTGTGCAGGGATGAAATGTCAATAATCCAACATTCATGGCATCTTAACAATAAGTCCATTATTTTAAATTGCACAAAACTTAAAGAGGGAGTCCAACAAATTTTGTTTTTTTTAAAGTCAGCAGCTACAAATACTGCAGCTGCTGACTTTTAATAAATGAGCACTTACCTTTCCTGGAGTTCAGCAATGTCGGCAGCCAAGGCCGAGCAATCGCTCGACTCTCGGCTGCTGCTTGTGCCATTCTCGGTGAGGGAATCAGGAAGTGAAGCGTTGTGGCTTCACTTCCCGGTTCCCTACTGCACATGCGCGAGTCGCGCAGTGCAATGGGAATGGTCCGTGCTGTCTCTGGGACCGTTGTGTGTCCCAGCAGACAGCGCGCCGGGACAGGAAGAGGCATAGACTCCGTGGGTGTCTGTGCCCGGAAGTGGGTGTAAATACCTGTCTTAGACAGGTATCTGCACCCCCTCCCCCCTGAAAGGTGGCAACTGTGACACCGGAGGGGGTGAGGGTTCCCGAAAAGCGGAGGTCCGATTTTTGTGTGAACCCCCGCTTTAAGCCAAAAGACTGTTTTCAAATTCTGGCTACAAAGACGTGAATCCCCTTTAAAAGAAGTCACTTTCCATTTGGCTTCAAATATTTATCCATCTTTTATGTGGACCTGTCAGAACTGGCACATTTTGTGATCATTACACTCCGTAAAAGGTTTTATTTTTAAGCGGTTCTTTTTTTTTTTTATTCCATTACACTCTTTTATGGAAGGTGAAATACATTTACATAGACAGGTTCTGCAGTGGTCACTTAATATTGCTATAAGTGCCCTGCCTTGCGTTGTATCAGTTGCTAAATTGAACCTTTTGCTTGGATACTGCAGTGCATGATTTCCTGAAAGGGAAGATTCTGCTACGCCCCTCCCGTGGCTCCGAGCCAGTGGCAGAACCAAGCCAAGAGTCTGTTTTGACAAACATGAAAACCCTGCCAGAGCAACCAATCATCTCTCCCCAAGGAGATCTGGATGGTTTAGTCAGCTACATTAAAAGCTTTTAAGAGCAGATAGCATACACCTTTCATGACATCTGAAAATGAGCAAACAAAATTAGATGATGATTTCAGGGGGAAAAAAAAAACAAAAAACGTGATAGGTGCATTATGATGAAGACGTTAACATTTCAATGGGAAAGACCACAGAGCTTTACTCATCCTGTGGTCCTCTGTGCATTACTTTGTAGAGAGCAAAATGCTGTTTTTGACAAGTAAATGTTATCACTGTGCCTTCCTGCTGAAAAAAGTATCTCTCGGCATTAACCACTTCAGATCCGCGCTATTGCCAAATGACGGCATTAGCGCGGACCTACATTTTCAGGACTACGTCTATTGACGTCGTCCTGGTTACGAGCGGCCTGCGCGCCCCCTGAGGGGCGCGCGCGGCGCGCTCTGTGATCGGCGAGTCCGTGAGACTCGCCTGATCACCGATCCGTGTAAGGGGTCGATCCCGACCCCTTATCACGTGATCAGCTGTCAGCCAATGACAGCTGATCATGTGATAGAACGGAGCCGGTAATCGGCTATTATTCCTCCTCGCGCTGACAGCGCGAGGAGAGAAAAAAAAAGCCGATCACCGGCGGCCGTGATCGGGACATCAGTCCCGATCACGGCCATCAATACAAGGGACCACCTGCCACCTGCCTGTGCCCACCTGCCTCCCGCAGTGCCATCCTGAAGTAAAATAAAAGAAAAAGTAAGTGCCCCCCGTCAGTGCCCCCTGTCAGTGCCCATAGTGCCCACAGTGCCACCCACAGTGCCACCCACAGTGCCACCCACAGTGCCACCCCACAGTGCCACCCACAGTGCCACCCAATCTGCCTCAAAGGTGCTGCACCCCAGTGCCGCCCATCAGTGCCCAGCAGTGCCGCCCATCAGTGCCCAGCAGTGCTGCCCATCAGTGCCCAGCAGTGCCACCTATCAGAGCCACCTATCAGTGCCACCTATCAGTGCCCATCAGTCCCATCTATCTGTGGTACCTATCAGTGCCCATCCGTGCCACCCATCCGTGCCACTTATCCGTGCCACCCATCCGTGCCATCTTATCTGTGCCCATCTTTGCCCATCAGTGCCGCCTTATCTGTGCCCATCGGTGCCGCCTTATCTGTGCCTATTAGTGCCGCCTTAACTATGCCTATCAGTGCCCACCAGTGCAGCCCATCAGTGCCCACCAATGCAGCCCATCAGTGCCCACCAATGCAGCCCATCAGTGCCCACCAATGCAGCCTATCAGTGCCGCCTAATCAGCGCACTTCAATGAAGGAGAAAAATGACCCGTTTGCAAAATTTTATAACAAACTATTAAAACATGATTTTTTTTTTTTTTTTTTTTGCATCTTTTTTTGTTTGTTTAGCAAAAAATAAAACTCCGAGCTGTAACTAAATACCACCAAAAGAAAGCTCTATTTGTGGGAAAAAAATGATAAAAATTTCATTTGGGTACAGTGTTGTATGCCCGCGCAATTGTCACTCAAAGTGCATCAGCGCTGAAAGCTGAAAATTGGTCTGGGACTGAGGGGGGTTTAAGTGCCCAGTAAGCAAGTGGTTAAATAATCTGAGTTAGTTAATGGCTAATACCATTTAGGAAACACTAAATTCAATCTATCAATGTTAGCTTAAAGTAGATATAAACCCAATTACTAATCTCATCTCATCTCATACAAACATTAACATTTTATTGTGATTTAAAAGGTCATTTTAAACCAATTTTAAATCTGCAGCTTTCAATAAAATAATATCTGGTAATCCTGCTATGAAGGTTGATGTACAGGTACTTCCTGTTATAGGGTGACAACATCCTGACTCTGTCTCCCAATTGTTCTCCAGTTTTGTCACCATCAGAAAACACCCTGAGAAATACCATGCTGCTATCACTGGAGTACATGTATAATAGACCAGTAGTCTCCAAACTGTGGCCCAGGTGCTGGATGTGGTCCTGTGCTTGTCTTTATCCAGCCATAGGGGCATTATTCCTCTGCCTGACACCAGCAATGTGGCATGATTCCTGTTACTGATACCAACAATGTGGCACTAAACCCAGCAATGGGGAACTATTCCTCCAACTGACACCAATGATGGGGCTCTATTCTTCCCACTGACACTAATGATGGGGCTCTATTCCTTCCACTGACACCAATGATGGGGCTCTATTCTTCCCACTGACACCAATGATGGGGCTCTATTCTTTCCACTGACACCAATGATGGGGCTCTATTCCTCCCACTGACACCAATGACGGGGCACTATTCCTCCCACTGACACTAATGATGGGGTACTGTTCTCTCAACTGACACCAATGATGGGGCACTATACTTCTCACTGACACCAATGATGGGGCGCTATTTTTCTCACTGACACCAACAGCAGGGCTCTATTCCTGTCACTGACACCATGATGGGACACTATTCCTTCCCCTGATACCAGCAATAGGGCACTATTCCTCCCACTACTGATATCAACAATGGGGCACTATTCATCCCAAGTAATACCAATGCATTGGTTTAATCCCACTGACACCAGGGTATTTTCTACTTACACTGGCCACAGTCCAGTACCCTTAAAATCTAAAGGACAGTAAACTGGTTCTTCGTTTAGAAAGTTTGAAGACCCCTGATATAAGTGGCTGCAGGATATCAGCAGGAACTGTCATGCAACAAAGTGTGAAAACAAGTATTTTATATTGCAGAGCCTGTCAAGGCACAACAATATAGGTTTTAACAATTTAAATTTACATTTTCATTCAATACGGTGTACCATTATGCACAGACCTTTCAATACAGAGTCATTGTGGGATCTTGTGGACGTATGTTCAAAATGAATGGCACCACACTACGGTTTGCACATTACTGTGTGGCAATAACATACAGGAAAATGCATGTTAATGTAAAGCAAAAATGTGAATCTGTCTAACCCACATATTACATTAACCCACACACATTAACAAGCTTTAAGTCCTGTTAATGTGTGTTGTGGTACAAAAATGGACACAAAATTGGATATGCACAATTTTTCTGAAACAGTACAACACAACATATGACTGCATTGCCATGCATTGTGGGGAGCTGCAATGCATGTGTGCTGGATGTGCATTGAGTTAGTGTATTGGGGTGCCATTAAAAATCAATGGCAACGTGCTAATGTATGTAACGTACATCAACAAGCATTGCAAAAATGTGCATTCCCACAATGTACTGCACTGGAGAGGCATGAAAAAGCTCTCAAAGTTACTAACATGAAGGCCTTTTTGTTTCATTTTTAGCCCAACTCACAATAACCCATCCAGATGTACTGAGTGGTTGATTTATAGAAGTCATACACTGCTTTGATGATGGCCAACCTGGAATGCAGTTTGGAATTCAATGTTCTATAGGTTGCATCAGTATTATAAACCATGTGATCTGGATGCACATTTTGGCCAAGGGAAAAAGGGTCATCATACATTAGGCAACCATGGGTTCAAATAAAGAAAATTGCTTGATTCCCCTATCAACACAACAGTGTTGATGGGGGATTCCATCCCGCTGGTTTATTGTATTCTGACAGGGGGAGGTCTTCTGGAATTCAGAATAAAATGACCACTGCCAATGGCTATTGCAAAAAACCCAACAGGCTGGTTTTACTAAAGTCTATTGATAGATCAATTTCACTACAGTGATGCCGCGCAGGAAGGGGTGGAGTTAGAATGTGACCTGCTGCCTCGCTGGAGGAGCTCCACCTCCGACGAGGATTATGTCCAGGCGATCCACCTGCTGCAGCCGATGGTGGCCCAGCATGTGTTGCTGATGGGTCCCGTTCGGGGTTCCTGACCTGGCACAAAGCTCGGGTGGAAGTTTCTGGGGAAAAATGCAGGATGCCTGGTCCTCTATAAGGGACGCTACCTGTCTATGTCTATGTAGCCACGCCTGTCCCCTTGTGGCAGCAGCTGCCCGCAGCTCGGCCAAAATCCTGTCCAACTATTTCCATAACTATTTCAGCGTGCAAACTGCCTGCTTCTTCACCTGCTGACCCTCCAATAATGCCCGAGAGCCCCAGTTCCCCCTTAAACTACCAGACCCCTCCTTTTCCTGCTTTTCCCAGCCAATCCTCTCATTTTCCTGCTTCTACAACTTTAACTTCCTTAACCCCTTCATTGCCTCCCCTTCTCACTCTGTCATGCCGGCCCTTCACTATTTTCATTACATTACTTTCACTCCTGGCCTCACTTTATGCCCCAACAAAAACAACAACAAACTTCTTTTAAATTAAAGAAGATCTAAACCCAATCTCTAAAATTATGTCCAGAAGCAATCTTTTACTTAGCTACAAGTCACCAGAGAAAATGATCTGCTTTAAACCTCCACTTAAAAGTCACCCCACTAGTGACTTAGCATGAGCTACACGTCTCTCTACTTGTTTACTCTGTCTGTGTTCTAAGGCAAGACCTAAGTAAGCTTTGATCTTAAAGCAGACCTTGCAGTAAAAATACCTTAGGCTGCCTTTTCTCTCACAAAGGAAGCTTTAAAGCAGGGCTTGACAAACCCAAGAACAAAAAGATTTCGTCCTGGCGCCTGGGCTGCCGCCCAAATGCTCCCCACACCCTGCACACGCCCCCCCCCCCCTCCTGCTACATATTCCGGGCCCCGCTTTCCCATCTGCAGGCCCGGGACTGGCATAATGGGTGCCGCCAGGTAGACAGGGCAGAGGGGAGGGAAAAGAGCAGACACATGTGTTGCTCTCCTCCACTTCTTGTTGTTGACCTGGAAGTGACATGCGTCACTTCCGGGTCGCCATTGATAGTTTCTCTGGCCATCAAGGCTGGGAAAGAATGTAATGCATTGCAATGTGCATTGCATTACATTCATTGGAGCACATGGGAGATATGCAGGGTCCCCTGGATGTCTCATCAAAGAGAACCTGTCACCAAAAAAAAATCATCACATAGGGGACTTTTTGATGTTTTTTTAATTGTAAAAAATTAAAGTTACACCCAACAAATAAATCCCACCAAAAGAAAGAAAATATCCAATGTTTTGATTTCCAAAACATGACACTTGACAGCCACAAGGACAAGGTTACAGGACCCAGGAGGTGACGTGGTTCACACTGAACACAGTGCTTCCTCAAACCACGTCAAGTGTCATGTTTTGGAAATAAACACGTTGGATTATTTCTTTGGTGAACAGCCGTTTCCTGCAGTACAGAAGCTGGGTAAAGGTAAGTAAATATCCTAACTCTTTTTTTTTTCAATAGACTTTAGTAAAACCAGCCTGTTGTTTTTTTTTTTTCCTTTATTCTTTAACTGTAAAGATGCTGAATAGGATTGAGGCGGGGACCTGGTGCACTAATTTATCCTATAAAGATGTTATAAAGATATGCTGTAACAATGTAATTTCATTATATACCCTGGTTTTGGTAGTCTTATGTCTGCATGTGCTTGCAAATATATGAAACTAAGCCCTTTATTTTTATCAAAATATTAGAACCAGATGTAATTAGGCCCCATTTGCTGGCTGACGGGGCTGAGTACTGGGGAATTGTTTAATGCACTTATCTAAATAAACAATTTAACCACAACTGAACCATTTAACCAATTACCTATGATTAAGGATGAGCCGAACACCCCCCTGTTCGGTTTGCACCAGAACCTGCGAACAGACCTAAACTTTGTGTGAACTTTAGAACCCTATTAAAGTCTATGGGACTCGAACGTCTAAAAATCTAAAGTGCTAATTTTAAAGGCTAATATGCAAGTTTCTGTCCTAAAAAGTGTTTGGGGACCTGGGTCCTGCCCTAGGGGACATGCATCAATGCAAAAAAAGTTTTAAAAACTGCAGTTTTTTCGGGAGCAGTGATTTTAATAATGATTAAAGTGAAACAATAAAAGTGTAATATTCCTTTAAATTTCGTACCTGGGGGGTGTCTATAGTATGCCTGTGAAGGGGTGCATGTTTCCCCTGCTTAGAACTGTCCCTGCACAAAGTGTCATTTCTGCAGGAAATAAGTCATTTAAAATCACTCACGGCTATAATGAATTGTCGGCTCCCGTAATACAGAGAACACTCATTGAAAGTCATTGATAAAAAAAGAAAAAAAAAGAGAAAAAAAAGCGTGGGGTTCCCCCAAATTCAATTACCAGGCCCTTCAGGTCTGGTATGTATATTAAGGGGAACTGTCAGGTCACCTTGAGGCCAGGTGACAGATGCACCCCGTAGGGATTAGGAGTGCACTGCAAGGTTGTGGACCCTACGGCTGACTGCTGCGGACGGGGGTCAGGGTGATAGGAAGGCAGGGCCACCAGAACACCAAGATGGATCCCACCGGGGTTAGAGCGTAAGATTTCCTGGGGCGCGGAGTCTAAGAGCCAGCAGGTGTTCACCAGAGCCTCGAGTGGTGAGGATGGACTTGGCTGCAACTGGCTCCAGGTTGCCAACCCCCAGGGTACCCCAGCTCACACCCACAGTAGGCAACAGGAGGATAGGGATGGTGAGGGACAAAGCCAAGGTCGGGGCCACAAGCAGACAGGAATAGTCAGGGACACGCCAAAAGGTCAGGATCACAGGCAAACAGGGATAGTCAAGGACACGCCAAAGTCGGTAATGGAATAACAGCAGAGCACACGCAGGTAACAGGAAGCTAACACACAAAGGTTGATCAGCAGGATTGACCTGCAGTGCACAGGTTAATATAGAGTTCTCTGGTAGAAGCTAGGGTGGAGCCATGCCAGAGGATGGATTATAAATACAGTCAGGTGAGGGTCGGCTGGTCTCTAGAAATGAACACATGGAGACAGGTAAGCAGACGAACTCTATTGCATAAACATGACAGGAACCCCGCGTCAAATAAAAAAAAAAATTGACGTGGGGGTCCCCCTAAAAATCAATACCAGACCCTTTATCCAAGCACGCAACCTGGAAGGCCACAGTAAAAGAGGGGGGGACGAGAGAGCGAGATCACCCGTCGCTGGATCAGATCAGCCATCGCTGGACCCCGGAGAGATGATCATCCGTCGCTGGATAGCAAGAGTGGATTACCATTAATCTTTTTTTTTATTTTTTATTTTAATAAAGGACTTTTTCAAAAGTGTGTTTGTCTTATTTAACAATTTTTTACACATTCTTTGTGAAATGGTACGGGTACTTTTGTACCCCTTACCATTTCAAACAGGGGGGGCGGGATCTGGGGGTCCTCTTGTTAAAGGGGGCTTCCAGATTCTGATAAGCCCCCCACCCGCAGACCCCCACAACCACCAGCCAAGGTTGTGGGGATGAGGCCCTTGTCCCCATCAATATGGGGACATGGTGCTTTGGGGGGGGACACCAAAGCATCCTCCCAATGTTGAGGGCATGTCGCCTGGTACTTTTCCTGTGGCCTGCCAGGTTGCATGCTCGGATAAAGGGTCTGGTATGGATTTTTAGGGGGACCCCCACATCAATTTTTTTTTACATTTGACGCGGGGTTCCCCTTAGTATCCATACCAGATCTGAAGGGTCTGCTATGGATATTTAGGGGGAACCCCACGTCAATTTTTTTTAAATTTGACACGGGGTTCCCCTTAATATCCATACCAGACCTGAAGGGCCTGGTAATTGAATTTGGGGGGAACCCCACGCTTTTTTTTTTATCAATAACTTTCAATGAGTGTTCTCTGTATTACGGGAGCCGACAAATCATTATAGCCACGAGTGATTTTAAATGACTTTTTTTCCTGCAGAAATGACACTTTGTGTTTGTGCAGGGACAGTTCTAAGCACGGGAAACATGCGCCCCTTTACAGGCATACTATAGACACCCCCCAGGTATGAAATTTAAAGGAATATTACACTTTTATTGTTTCACTTTAATCATTATTGAAATCACTGCTCCCAAAAAAACTGCAGTTTTTAAAACTTTTTTTTGCATTGATACATGTCCCCTGGGGCAGGACCCAGGTTCCCAAATACTTTTTAGGACAGTTACTTGCATATTAGCCTTTAAAATTAGCACTTTTGATTTTGAACATTTGAGTCCCATAGACTTTAATAGGGTTCTAAAGTTCACGCGAAGTTTAGGTCTGTTCACAGGTTCTGGTGCGAACCGAACTGCGGGGGGTGTTCGGCTCACCCTTAATGGACAACAATGTGATGAGCGCTGAAAGCAAGGCTTGGATTCATTCTCTGAATAAAGACAATAAAGCTTCCCTACTGGAGTGGATGGAAAGGTGTAATATTAATCTTGTACAGGTTAATGGCCAGAGGAAATAGGGTGGCCCTCCTACAGACTGGGTTGGAGAAGTGAAGCTGTATCTTGGTGGAGGCACCCAGGCGGGGTGCCAGGTGGTCTGTCACAGTTTCATTGTTGTTAATCGAGCAATGATTGATTGATTGTTTTTGTCTGGTGAGGCTGGTGTTTGATTTCTTCCACCTGCTTCTGGAAGCTTTGAGAATATAGGGCGGCGAGAATCAGATACCTGGTATGAATATCTATCATGACCCAGGCAATCCCCGGAGCGAGGTTTTCAGAAAGTGGCTGAGAAGGTGATAAATGTTGAGGAGGCCTGAGCAGAGTGTTCTTTCCTCTCCAGTGAGGGTTGCAGCTCTCTTGGGGCTGCTGCCCCTGGAGGCAGCTCCACTAAAATAAGAAACTGCAGTCTGGGCCTCAGCAGCTGCCGTGCTGAGGGCCTGAAGAAGATTACCAGAGGATTACATTTTCTGGAGGGCATTGGTCTGGGGAAGGATCTTGTCATCTCCCTCACTAAGAAGCTACATGTGGATGCTGGGTGGCAGACAGCTCCTGAGACACTGTGAGTAAAGACATTGCCGGAGACTAGTAGTTGTGAAAGTGCCGGAAGGGAACTGAGTGCCAGATGTGGCTATATGGACTGCTGTCCTAGATATGCTGGCCATTTCTTATTACCCTCAGAAAAGATAAGTTTGTCCTCCTATCATTGCTACTGATCATGTTGGAGTATTCTGTGAACCTAAACCCCTCTATAGTTAAAGTTCTTCAGAAATAAATACAACTACAATGTACATGGGACTGTGCTTATGTGACTGGCAGACTCTGTACTACTTTGGGAGAACCTGTCTATTTCCAGAAGCCCCTCCAAGGGTGAGTACTACATGAGAAAATCTCTGAATTTGAATTAGTCATCATGGAGTACAGACATGGAAGAAGTCTGCTTTCCCAAGTGTAACCCAGGTTATGATTCCTGAATAAAGAGCTGACATTGGGCGGATAAATAAAAAAAGATAATTTGGACTTTTTTATAGAATTTGTATTAATATAATTGTTTACCAGGGAAGAGGACGTATTGTTTTATTGTTATTTTTTTTAATACTTCATTACACTGTGGTGAATACATATAAGTAGGGTTTATAAGCCTCCGAACCTTATATCTATATAACTTAATCTCTTGATTACCCCTTCATTACCAGACCAGTTTTCAGTATCCATTGCTGTGATTAATTGACTGAAAATTACTCCAACATGCAACACTGTGTCAAATGAATTTTATATCATTTTTTTAAATGACAGAAAGAGCTTTATTTTGATGGCACTTGATAACTTTTGTTTGACAGGATCCAAGAAGCCTCTCATGGAGCCCCCCTACTGACCCAGTGGCCCTTGGGAATTGACCAAATGCATAGTTGCCAACATTTAAAAAATATTTTCAGGGACACTTTTTTTTAACAGTGGTATATTTAGAGTAGCTGACATCCCATATGTCCCTTCATACATCACAGTAGTAATCACAAAATTAAATTAATAATGGGCAGAACAAATATGATGACTGAGAAGATTTCCTTTAGCTGAACTAACAAAAGTGTGCCCATTCTAGAGCTGGTAACATTGAGGATATTCAATATAATTTTAAAGAACTGTTTTTGTGGTTAAAAGGCATAGGGGAGGAGTATGGATGGTATAACAGTGGGCACTATGTACAGGAGAGTAGTGATGGCCGAACGGTTCGCCCGGCGGTCGTTTCGCGGCGAATTTCCGACTTTCGCCGTCCGCGGGTTCGAACGCCTTTTTCCGTCGTTCGCCCCGGCGGACTTACGTGTTTAATGTATACAAGAACTTTAACCTTTCGTGACACGTTTATCATGTGTTACAGGACAACCAATTGAGACATGACAGCTCATGGACACTTGGACATTCCCCCTAACCTATAAATACACCCGATCCGGTGGCCATTTTACATTCTTTCTTCTGTCACTGTAGGGAAAGGATCCTGTGTGGAGTAGGGACAGAGAAAACGCTAGCTATTTGGTACACAAAAGTTCTTTTCAGGACTGGTATAGGTGTTAGGTCAGCAGCCTGAGTTTCTTTTGTCAGTTTAGATAAAGGGACAGAGCGCTGTATGCTGCTATTTTAGGGACAGCTCAGCCAGATTAGTCTTTCTTCATCATCATCATCATCATCATCATTAGCTGTTACTATCAGGTCCACAAAAGAGCTGTTCCAGCTAATCGTTCCAGCCTACTCTTTTTTGCCAATTTGTATAGGGACAGGCAGGAAGCAGTGTGTCAGGCAGTGAGGATAATTTTAAAGACTTGCTGTTACTATTAGTTCCACAAAGGTTCTTTTCAGGACTGGTATCAGTGGTACGGTAATAGGCTTGTACACGTATAATATTCTTTCTTCCAAATATAGAAAGAATATTATACTTGACTGCTGCCCTTCTGCTGCAGTCTGCTAATCATTCACAACTCACTTGTTCCACAAAGCTCTTTATCAGGACTGGTAACTTGGTCTGTCTAGGGTGCTACGGTACATAGGCTTGGGTGCGGTACAGTCTGCTGTTCTGTAAGGACCGCTATCGGTCCACAATACATAGGGTTGCCGTGCACTACTGCTGACCGCTGCCCTATACTGCAGCAGTCCTTCATTGGTATAGGGACTGACGTACAGTCTGCTAATCACTAACACACAACCTGCTTGGTCCACAAAAGTTCTTATAAGGACTGGTAACTTGGTATAGGGTGCTACGGTACATAGGCCTGAGTGCGTTACAGTCTGCTGTTCTGTAAGGACCGCTATCGGTCCACAATACATAGGGTTGCCGTGCACTACTGCTGACCGCTGCCCTATACTGCAGCAGTCCTTCAGCGGTATAGGGACTGACGCACAGTCTGCTAAACACTAACACACAACCTGCTTGGTCCACAAAAGTTCTTATAAGGACTGGTAACTTGGTATAGGGTGCTACGGTACATAGGCCTGAGTGCAGTACAGTCTGCTGTTCTGTAAGGACCGCTATCGGTCCACAATACATAGGGTTGCCGTGCACTACTGCTGACCGCTGCCCTATACTGCAGCAGTCCTTCATTGGTATAGGGACTGACGTACAGTCTGCTAATCACTAACACACAACCTGCTTGGTCCACAAAAGTTCTTATAAGGACTGGTAACTTGGTATAGGGTGCTACGGTACATAGGCCTGAGTGCGTTACAGTCTGCTGTTCTGTAAGGACCGCTATCGGTCCACAATACATAGGGTTGACGTGCACCACTGCTGACCGCTGCCCTATACTGCAGCAGTCCTTCAGCGGTATAGGGACTGACGTACAGTCTGCTAAACACTAATACACAACCTGCTTGGTCCACAAAAGTTCTTATAAGGACTGGTAACTTGGTATAGGGTGCTACGGTACATAGGCTTGAGTGCGGTACAGTCTGCTGTTCTGTAAGGACCGCTATCGGTCCACAATAGATAGGGTTGACGTGCACCACTGCTGACCGCTGCCCTATACTGCAGCAGTCCTTCAGCGGTATAGGGACTGACGCACAGTCTGCTAAACACTAACACACAACCTGCTTGGTCCACAAAAGTTTTTATAAGGACTGGTAACTTGGTATAGGGTGCTACGGTACATAGGCCTGAGTGCGTTACAGTCTGCTGTTCTGTAAGGACCGCTATCGGTCCACAATACATAGGGTTGCCGTGCACTACTGCTGACCGCTGCCCTATACTGCAGCAGTCCTTCATTGGTATAGGGACTGACGTACAGTCTGCTAATCACTAACACACAACCTGCTTGGTCCACAAAAGTTCTTATAAGGACTGGTAACTTGGTATAGGGTGCTACGGTACATAGGCCTGAGTGCGTTACAGTCTGCTGTTCTGTAAGGACCGCTATCGGTCCACAATACATAGGGTTGACGTGCACCACTGCTGACCGCTGCCCTATACTGCAGCAGTCCTTCATTGGTATAGGGACTGACGTACAGTCTGCTAATCACTAACACACAACCTGCTTGTTCCACAAAAGTTCTTATAAGGACTGGTAACTTGGTATAGGGTGCTACGGTACATAGGCTTGAGTGCGGTACAGTCTGCTGTTCTGTAAGGACCGCTATCGGTCCACAATAGATAGGGTTGACGTGCACCACTGCTGACCGCTGCCCTATACTGCAGCAGTCCTTCAGCGGTATAGGGACTGACGTACAGTCTGCTAAACACTAATACACAACCTGCTTGGTCCACAAAAGTTCTTATAAGGACTGGTAACTTGGTATAGGGTGCTACGGTACATAGGCTTGAGTGCGGTACAGTCTGCTGTTCTGTAAGGACCGCTATCGGTCCACAATAGATAGGGTTGACGTGCACCACTGCTGACCGCTGCCCTATACTGCAGCAGTCCTTCAGCGGTATAGGGACTGACGTACAGTCTGCTAAACACTAATACACAACCTGCTTGGTCCACAAAAGTTCTTATAAGGACTGGTAACTTGGTATAGGGTGCTACGGTACATAGGCTTGAGTGCGGTACAGTCTGCTGTTCTGTAAGGACCGCTATCGGTCCACAATACATAGGGTTGCCGTGCACTACTGCTGACCGCTGCCCTATACTGCAGCAGTCCTTCATTGGTATAGGGACTGACGTACAGTCTGCTAATCACTAACACACAACCTGCTTGTTCCACAAAAGTTCTTATAAGGACTGGTAACTTGGTATAGGGTGCTACGGTACATAGGCTTGAGTGCGGTACAGTCTGCTGTTCTGTAAGGACCGCTATCGGTCCACAATAGATAGGGTTGACGTGCACCACTGCTGACCGCTGCCCTATACTGCAGCAGTCCTTCAGCGGTATAGGGACTGACGTACAGTCTGCTAAACACTAATACACAACCTGCTTGGTCCACAAAAGTTCTTATAAGGACTGGTAACTTGGTATAGGGTGCTACGGTACATAGGCTTGAGTGCGGTACAGTCTGCTGTTCTGTAAGGACCGCTATCGGTCCACAATAGATAGGGTTGACGTGCACCACTGCTGACCGCTGCCCTATACTGCAGCAGTCCTTCAGCGGTATAGGGACTGACGTACAGTCTGCTAAACACTAATACACAACCTGCTTGGTCCACAAAAGTTCTTATAAGGACTGGTAACTTGGTATAGGGTGCTACGGTACATAGGCTTGAGTGCGGTACAGTCTGCTGTTCTGTAAGGACCGCTATAGGTCCACAATAGATAGGGTTGACGTGCACCACTGCTGACCGCTCACCTATACTGCAGCAGTCCTTCAGCGGTATAGGGACTAAGAGTTTTGTCACAGGGTCATTTAAAAAATGACATGCAGAGGAAGAGGCAGGCCCTTCCGCAGGGGTGGTAGGGGTAGGGCAGGAGCAACAGGCTTGAGCCAAAGTGGGAAGTTGCAGAAGGTGCGTTCAATTACTTTAAAGGATGCACCAGACTTGGTTGAGTGGCTCGCTCAGCCTTACTCTTCTGCACCCTCCTCATCCTCTCGATCTGCACCCTCTTCTTCACTCTCTGCTATGTGCACCCCCAAAGACACTACCACCAACAACACGACCACCACCACCACCACCACATACCTTCCGCTTGAGTCACTGGAATTATTTTCCGATCCATATCAAGAGGACATTTCTGATGCGCAGCCACTCTTGGTATTGGATCAGGAAGAGGAGGTAGCAACAAGCGCTACTCAGCAGTCTGACGCCAGTACCCAGATCAGCCCAAGGAGGAGGTTGGTCCCCGGTGTTGCTGCCTACTCTACTTATAGCGGTGGGGAAGGTGACGTTGATGATGACGTGTCTAGTGATGTCACGTGGGTGCCCACAAGAGAGGAAGAGGAGGGGAGTTCAGAGGGAGATATGGACCAGCAGATAGGGAGGAGAAGCAGCAATGACTTACATTGCACAGCAGGGACAAAGCAGACTGCAAATGTATCAGGAGCGAGTCATCGACCATGTACGGTCACATCTGGCGCTCCCAGGACACCGGCACATGGCTCCGCAGTGTGGGCTTTTTTTAACGTGTCCGCTGCTGACAATAGCGTTGCCATCTGCAATCTTTGCAGTCAACGCGTTAGTCGCGGTAAGCCCAATACTCACCTAGGGACGACCGCCTTAAGAAGGCACATGAGCAGCCATCACCGAGCCCAGTGGGAGCAACGGAACACACAAAGCCACACTGCAGGCTCTCACCGTCCAGCCTCGTCTTCTACTTCTCCTTCTCCTCTCTCCTCACAATTGTCCTCCACTCCACCTTCCATCACGCCAAGCTCACATTTTTCTGCAAAAAGGCAGGCTTCCGTGGGCCTAATGTTTGAGCGTAAAAAAATGATGACGCCGGATAACCCTCTTGCCCAACGGTTGGCGGCTGGCTTGTCAGAACTCATAGCCCGCCAACTACTGCCATATAAACTGGTGGACTCGGAGGCCTTTCGCAAATTTGTGGCCATTGGAACACCACAATGGAAGGTCCCAGGAAGGAAGTATTTCTCAGAGAAGGGCATCCCAGAGCTATATGGCCATGTTCAGCGGCAAGTGAATGTATCTCTGGCACACAGTGTCGGTGCCAAGATACATCTGACCACAGACACGTGGTCTAGCAAACACGGGCAGGGAAGGTATATCAGTTTTACTGCCCACTGGGTGAACCTTCTGACGGCCGTCAAGCATGTAACCCGTGGCACCCGTGTAGATTTGGTTTTACCGCCACGGATTGCATGCAGGCCTGACTCTTCTTCTCCTCCTCCTACTCCATCCTCCTCCCTCTCCTCCTCAGCTGCCTCCTCCTTTTCCGCTGCTAGCGTCTCTTCCACTGCACCGCCCAAGCTCCCCAGAACCTATTCCACATGCCAGGTGAGACGTTGCCATGCCGTGCTGCGTCTGTTGTGCCTGGAAGCAAAGAGCCACACTGGCCCGGCACTCCTTTCAGCTTTGCGTTCACAGGCAGATGAGTGGCTAACACCGCTCAATTTGACAGTTGGTAAAGTGGTGTGTGACAACGGTGCCAATCTGCTTAGCGCATTGAAACAGGGCAAAATCACGCACGTGCCGTGCATGGCACACGTCTTAAACTTGGTCGTGCAGCGATTCCTTGTCAAATACCCTGGGGTCCAGGACATCTTGCGGCAGGCAAGGAAAATCTCGGCCCATTTCAGAAGATCTTACACGGCCATGGCTCGCCTTGCTGACATTCAGCGGCGACACCATCTGCCGGTCAGACGTCTTATTTGCGATTGCCCGACGCGATGGAACTCAACCTTCTATATGCTTGATAGGCTGCTCCAGCAGAAACGTGCAGTTAACGTCTACCTGTATGAACTCTGCGAAAGAAACGGTTCTGGGGAGCTGGGTTTTTTTTCACCGCGCCAGTGGCTGCTCATGCGCGACACATGCAGACTTCTGCGGCCATTTGAGGAGATCACCAAACTGGTCAGTCGCAGCCATGGCGCCATCAGTGACATGGTACCTTATGCCTTCTTTCTGGAGCGTGCATTGCGTCGTGTCATTGATCAGGCTGTGGAGGAGCAGGAGCGGGAAGATGAGGAAGTCGCAATGCTGGATGAATTCCCAGGGGGGGCTACTCTATCTGAGACAAGTCAACAACAGGAGTCTGATGAGGAGTCAGAGGAGGATGGTGCCGGGGCGGATGAGCAGGAGCAAGAAGAGCATGCTTTAAACCTTTCTGGGATCCCTGTTGTGCGAGGATGGGGAGAGGAGAATGAAGAGGACGACATTATCCTGGATGATGAGCAGGAGCCAGGCCACCACACCGCTTCCACTTTAGTGCAAATGGGGGCCTTCATGCTCCAGTGTTTTAATAGGGACCCCCGTATAAAAAGCATGAGGGTCAAGGACCAGTACTGGGTGGCAACGTACTTAGACCCCCGGTACAAACACAAAATGGCGGAAATGTTACCGCCGTCGCAGAGGGCTGTCAGAATGCAGCACTTCCAGGCCTTGCTTCGAGAAATGCTGCATTCTGCTTTTGCGTGCGCTGGCAGAGGAGCAATTCCCACTCCCAGAGAAGGATTTGCGGGTACCAATCCAACAGCGCCTGCAAGAAGAGGCCGGTTTGAAGATGTGTTGGTGACTTCGGATATGAGGTCATTCTTTCAGCCGACCCATCGACAGGTGTCATCCGGATCCAGCATCAGGGAACGCCTAGACCGTCAGGTGTCCGACTACATTGGGTTAACGGCCGATGTGGACGCTCTGAGGAGTGATGAACCCCTAGACTACTGGGTGGGCAGGCTTGACCTCTGGCCAGAGCTTGCCCAATTTGCAATCGAACTGTTGGCTTGCCCCTCATCCAGTGTCCTGTCCGAAAGGACGTTCAGCGCAGCAGGGGGGATTGTGACCGATAAGCGTACTCGCCTAGCTCACCACAGTGTTAACTACCTCACATTTCTAAAAATGAATGAGGCATGGATCTCGGAGGAATTCAACACATGTGATCAGTAGACCATGTATATGTCTATAAACAATTTTTGGAATCAAGCACACAGACCTTCTTAATTCATTTGGCTCACTTCCCTGACCCAAAAAAGCACACCGTACTATATGCCCCTACCCTCCTCTTTGAAGAGGTTGAGCGGTGTCATATTTCTACTGGGGCTGCTTATTATGAGGGGTTCCCACCATCCCTGTGCTGTGCTGACTTCCTCCTGGGTGTTCTTATTATGAGGGGCTCCCACCATCCCTGTGCTGTGCTGACTTCCTCCTGGGGGTTCTTATTATGAGGGGATCACACCATCCCTGTGCTGTGCTGACTTCCTCCTGGGGCTGCTTACGGTGCTGCTGTCAGCGCTGTATGTCACGGAGCTGCTGTCAGCGCTGTATGTCACGGAGCTGCTGTCAGCGCTGTATGTCACGGAGCTGCTGTCAGCGCTGTATGTCACGGAGCTGCTGTCAGCGCTGTATGTCACGGTGCTGCTGTCAGCGCTGTATGTCACGGAGCTGCTGTCAGCGCTGTATGTCACGGAGCTGCTGTCAGTGCTGTATGTCACGGAGCTGCTGTCAGCGCTGTATGTCACGGAGCTGCTGTCAGCGCTGTATGTCACGGAGCTGCTGTCAGCGCTGTATGTCACGGTGCTGCTGTCAGCGCTGTATGTCACGGAGCTGCTGTCAGCGCTGTATGTCACGGAGCTGCTGTCAGCGCTGTATGTCACGGAGCTGCTGTCAGCGCTGTATGTCACGGAGCTGCTGTCAGCGCTGTATGTCACGGAGCTGCTGTCAGCGCTGTATGTCACGGTGCTGCTGTCAGCGCTGTATGTCACGGAGCTGCTGTCAGCGCTGTATGTCACGGAGCTGCTGTCAGTGCTGTATGTCACGGAGCTGCTGTCAGCGCTGTATGTCACGGAGCTGCTGTCAGCGCTGTATGTCACGGAGCTGCTGTCAGCGCTGTATGTCACGGTGCTGCTGTCAGCGCTGTATGTCACGGAGCTGCTGTCAGCGCTGTATGTCACGGAGCTGCTGTCAGCGCTGTATGTCACGGAGCTGCTGTCAGCGCTGTATGTCACGGAGCTGCTGTCAGCGCTGTATGTCACGGAGCTGCTGTCAGCGCTGTATGTCACGGTGCTGATGTCAGTGCTCTGTATTACGGTGCTGCTGTCAGTGCTCTGTATCTCCTGCACCCTCTTGTTTGCCTACCCTGGTCCCTGACCTTCCCTCTCCTCCATTGCCTTCATTAGCTCCATAGTCCTGAATTGTCAGAACAATTTCCCAAATAAAAAAAAAATGCTTGTAGTTATCGATCCCAAATTCACCTCATACATGTATTATGCTATTGTCCAGGTGGTGGGACTACGTGCTACCCCCTAATAATTACCCCGTGGCCGCAAATTCGACCTAAAGGTTTGCGAAATTCGCCTCCCATTGAAGTCAATGGAGCCCGCGGCGAACGGTCGTTTTCGCGAACGTTTGTGTCCGTTCGCGTTTCGCGTTCGCGAAACGTCCCGTCGGAAGTTCGTCCATCACTACAGGAGAGGAGTGTGGAGGGAATGATGGGAGCAGTATGTACAGGAGAGGAGTGTGGAGGGTATTAGGGGGGTAGTATGTACAGGAGAGGGATGTGGAGAGAAAGACAGTTGGCAGTATGTACAGGAGAAGAGTGTGGAAGTTATGACAGTTCGCAGTATGTACAGGAGAGGAGTGTGGAAGGTATTATGGGGGCAGTGTGTACAGGAGAGAAGTGTATGACAGTGGGCAGTATGTACAGGAGAGGATTGTGGCAAGTATGACAGTGGGCACTATGTATAGGAGAGGAGTGTGGAGGGTATGACAGTGAGCAGTATGTACAGGAGAGGAATGTGGCAAGTATGACAGTGGGCACTATGTATAAGAGAGGAGTGTGAAGGATATGACAGTGGACAGTATGTACAGGAGAGGAGTGTGGAGGGTATGACAGTGGGCACTATGTACAGGAGGAGGACCCTTTACATTTTTCTGGGAAGGAAAAATGTAAAGGGTTGTGGAAGGATGTTTAGGGACTGCGTAGTGGTTAAGCGGGCAATACATGGATTGAAATTAAGCCCATTAAGCAGAGACCAGCCATGTATGGGCTAGCTGGTTGCACTCAAGTCAATCTATTAATTGACTTGAGTACAACCAGCCTGTCAGGTTTTTCCCAAAACAATTAATGCTGCCAGCTATAGTTAGCAGCACTGATCATTGTATTCTGTGGCTGGCTGAACACAATAACACTGCGGGAGTGATTCCCCCATCCACAGGTCAGCAGGTGAGAGGGTGTGTGGGGACAGGCTGAAGAGAGAGGTCTGATATCAACTAGCGGGTGGGGGGAGTAACTGGGAGCTGGCTAACATGGGAAGTGGCTGGGGAGTGGCCTGGTTGGTGGGGAGTGTGAAATGGATGTCTTTCAAGTTTCTTTCACATTTGCGGTAATGCTTACTGCCCTCTGAAAAGTGATCTGTGGTGTATTGCTTTTCAACGAGTGGTATAGCAGTAGCTGACAGGCATTCATGAGGGTCTACTGCCCCTCCTTGTTTTTTTTTACATTGCTGAATACTGCTACTGCAAGTGAATTTGGCCTGCAGTTGCAGAGCGGCTCCATTGAAATCAATAGGCGAGTTTGACAGGCGGTGCTGCCTGTCAAACTCTGCAGGCTCCAAGCTGTCCATTGAGCTCAGTGCCTCTAACAAGAAGTAATGAGAGGCTCCGTGAGCTCATCCTCTCAGTCTGCTGCAAACAGTGTGCCAGCTTGTATTTAAACTGTGTATAAACTATGTAGCTTCTGAGAGGCTGTGCAAGGAACCTCGTATCTCCGGAACCATCGATGATAGGAGCCCCAAATTTTGACCAGTGGTGGGGTAGGTCTTCAGCTACCCCTGTGACCCCTGATCACCAAGCCATGGCCCTCAAATGGGCCTATCTTAACCAGTTGCCGACCGCCGCACGACGATGTACGTCGATAGCATGGCACGGGCAGGCATATTGGCGTACATGTACGTCCCTTGCCTCCCGCGGGTCGGGGGCCCGATCGGGCCCCCGCCCGGTGCCTGCGGCGGTCGGTATTCGTGCGGGAGCGATCCCGGACGAGGGGACGGCCATTCGTTCATGGCCACCCCCTCGCGATCGCTCCCGACGAATAGGAATCCCCCGTGACATCACTTCCTCTCCTGTAATGTAAACACAGGAGAGGAAGTGATGTATTCTCTCCTCCGTGTCGGTATTTTTCGTTCCGACACGGAGGAGAGCGGATCGGTGAGTTGCACCAACACTCTACACACACAGTAGAACATGCCAGGCACACTCACACCCCCCCTTTACCCCCCGATCACCCCCCCAATTACCCCTGCCCCCCAGTCACAGTGACACCAATGTCATTTTTTTTTTTTTTTTTTGCATTGGTGTCATTTGTGACTGTAATAACTGTTAGGGCAGTTAGAGTTAGCCCCCTTTAGTTCTAATGTACCCCCCTAACCCCCCCAATAAAGGTTTAACCCCGTGATCACCCCCCGTCGCCAGTGTCACTAAGGCTGGGTTCACATTGCAGCGGTTTATGAGAACGAATGTGATTCGCACCGCACTGCAGTGCAAATCACATCCGATCTCTGTGCGATTCGAGTTCAGCCATTCGCCGCACCCGCCGCACCCGCCACACCCGCCGCACCCACCGCAAATTCGCACGGGACCCTTTTTTTGGCCCGCAGCAGAATCGGATCGCATGGGTGTTCACACCATGCGATCCGAGTTTGCAGATCGCACTGCGATATGCGAACTGATCTGGGGGTGTCAGTAACATTTCACTGACACTCCCAGCAGTTCGCATAGGGCAGTGTGAACTGCCGCCGGGAGGCATGCGATGCGGGAACCCGCCGCGGATTTGCGGCGTTTCCGCATCGCTCCAGTGTGAACCCAGCCTAATAAGCGATCATTTTTCTGATCGCCGTATTAGTGTCACAGGTGACGCTAGTTAGGCAGGTAGGTATTTAGGTTCGCCGCAGCTTTTTATAGCGCCAGGGACCCCCATATACTACCGCATAAAGCCCCCTGATTGCCCCCTAGTTAACCCTTTCACCAGTGATCACCATATAACTGTTACAGGTGACGCTGGTTGGTTAGTTATTTTTTATAGTTTCAGGGCACCCGCCATTTATTACCTAATAAAGGTTTAACCCCCTGATCACCCGGCGGGTGTCATTTGTGACTAATAACTGTTAGGGCAGTTAGGGTTAGCCCCCTTTAGTTCTAAGGTACCCCCCTAACCCCCCCAATAAAGGTTTAACCCCGTGATCACCCCCCGTCGCCAGTGTCACTAAGGCTGGGTTCACATTGCAGCGGTTTATGAGAACGGATGTGATTCGCACCGCACTGCAGTGCAAATCACATCCGATCTCTGTGCGATTCGAGTTCAGCCATTCGCCGCACCCGCCGCACCCGCCACACCCGCCGCACCCGCCGCAAATTCGCACGGGACCCTTTTTTTGGCCCGCAGCAGAATCGGATCGCATGGGTGTTCACACCATGCGATCCGAGTTTGCAGATCGCACTGCGATATGCGAACTGATCTGGGGGTGTCAGTAACATTTCACTGACACTCCCAGCAGTTCGCATAGGGCAGTGTGAACTGCCGCCGGGAGGCATGCGATGCGGGAACCCGCCGCGCATTCGTGGCGTTCCCGCATCGCTCCAGTGTGAACCCAGCCTAATAAGCGATCGTTTTTCTGATCGCTGTATTAGTGTCACAGGTGACGCTAGTTAGGCAGGTAGGTATTTAGGTTCGCCGCAGCTTTTTATAGCGCCAGGGACCCCCATATACTACCGCATAAAGCCCCCTGATTGCCCCCTAGTTAACCCTTTCACCAGTGATCACCATATAACTGTTACAGGTGACGCTGGTTGGTTAGTTATTTTTTTATAGTTTCAGGGCACCCGCCATTTATTACCTAGTCTCACTAGTGTACCCCTAAATTTAGGGGTGTCTACTTTCCAAAATGGGGTCATTTGGGGGGGGTTTGTGCCATCTTGGCATTTTATGGCCTTCAAAACTGTAACGCCCTTAGAAAGCCTGAAGGCGGTGCTTGGTTTTCGGGGCCCCGTACGCGGCTAGGCTCCCAAAAAGTCCCACATATGTGGTATCCCCGTACTCAGGAGAAGCAGCAGAATTTATTTTGGGGTGTCATTTCACATATGCCCATGGCATGCGTGAGCAATATATCATTTAGTGACAACTTTGTGAAAAAAAAAAAAAAAAAAAAAAGTTTGTAATTTTCCCGCAACTTGTGGCAAAATATAAAATATTCCATGGACTCAACATGCCTCTCAGCAAATAGCTTGGGGTGTCTACTTTCTAAAATGGGGTCATTTGTGGGGGTTTTGTGCCATCTTGGCATTTTATGGCCTTCAAAACTGTAATAGGTAGTGAGAAGTGAACTCAAAAATTTACGCCCTTAGAAAGCCTGAAGGCGGTGCTTGGTTTTCGGGGCCCCGTACGCGGCTAGGCTCCCAAAAAGTCCCACATATGTGGTATCCCCGTACTCAGGAGAAGCAGCAGAATTTATTTTGGGGTGTCATTTCACATATGCCCATGGCATGTGTGAGCAATATATCATTTAGTGACAACTTTGTGAAAAAAAAAAAAAAAAAAAAAAGTTTGTAATTTTCCCGCAACTTGTGGCAAAATATAAAATATTCCATGAACTCAACATGCCTCTCAGCAAATAGCTTGGGGTGTCTACTTTCTAAAATGGGGTCATTTGTGGGGGTTTTGTGCCATCTTGGCATTTTATGGCCTTCAAAACTGTAATAGGTAGTGAGAAGTGAACTCAAAAATGTACGCCCTTAGAAAGCCTGAAGGCGGTGCTTGGTTTTCGGGGCCCCGTACGCGGCTAGGCTCCCAAAAAGTCCCACATATGTGGTATCCCCGTACTCAGGAGAAGCAGCAGAATTTATTTTGGGGTGTTATTTCACATACGCCCATAGCATGTGTGAGCAATATATCATTTAGTGACAACTTTGTGTAAAAAAAAAAAAAAATTTTTTTTTTTGTCATTATTCAATCGCTTGAGGCAAAAAAATAAAATATTCAATGGGCTCAACATGCCTCTTATCAATTTCCTTAGGGGGTCTACTTTCCAAAATGGGGTCATTTGGGGGGGTTTTGTACTGCCCTGCCATTTTAGCACCTCAAGAAATGAGATAGGCAGTCGTAAACTAAAAGCTGCGTAAATTGCAGAAAACGTACCTTAGTTTGTAGATGTGACAACTTTTGCGCAAACCAATAAATATACAATTATTGACTTTTTTTTTACCAAAGACATGTGGCTGAATACATTTTGGCCTAAATGTATGACTAAAATTGAGTTTATTGGATTTTTCTAATAACAAAAAGTAGAAAATATCATTTTTTTTCAAAATTTGCGGTCTTTTTACGTTTATATCGCAAAAAATAAAAATCGCAGAGGCAATCAAATACCATCAAAAGAAAGCTCTATTTGTGGGAAGAAAAGGACGCAAATTTTGTTTGGGTACAACATTGCATGACCGCGCAATTACCAGTTAAAGCAGCGCAGTGCCAAAGTGTAAAAAGACCTCTGGTCATTTACCAGCAAAATGGTCCGGTCTGAAAGTGGTTAAGGTAAGGGGCCTGGAGCTGTAGCTCCAATAGCCTCTATGTTAATCCAGCCTTGATTACCAATAGGTCATAACTCGCTGTGTTTCCCTTTAAGGGAGATAGGGAGGATGGTCTGATGTCTCAACTTCTGGGTACCAGCCTTTGCTCTCGCAGTCATATAATGGGAACAAAACACACCACATCTAGTGTTCTCCGCAACCTCTGAGATCAGATGCATTCACGACAATGTGGCCGTAGGCTTATATTTATATTTGATTGGATGATAAGGCATTCCATATTTATGATTAAGATATTACACTACACTATGTTAAATTTGATGAATATGCCACTATTCCTCCCACTGACACTGGCACTGGCACACTATTCCTCCATCTAATACCAAAGATGGGGCATTGTTTACTGGCGTAGACACCAGGGCATTTTCTACTCCTCCTGGCCACAGTCTGGCCCCCCTAAAGTCTTAAGGACAGTACATTGGCCATTGTTTAGAAGGATTGGAGACACCTGCTCTAGAGGGAGGTATGAAGTTAAATTTGGGTCACGTCTGGAGATCAGCTTTGAGACTCAATGCCCAGCCTGGTGGAGGTTACAACCTCAGAAAGCAGAGATCTTCTTTGTTCATTTATAGAAGTGATATGGAGGATGGGAGATGGTATTGGGGACACTGAAACATGAAGATGCACTTATTCAGCAATACATCTAAGTGTCAAATGTTATGGAAAGTGATAATCTACATACCAAAGGCAGGATTTAGCCCAAAGCATCTTTGCAGGTCATGCTCAATGTGAAAGGAATCACAGGTCACTAGGGGTTAGCGGTGAGATATGTAGAAGAACAAGGTAAATGAGATGCCAATTCATGGGAAAGTTATTTCTTTATTCTTTGAAAAAACAATTGTCACTAAGTCAGCTGAGAGCCAAAAGGTCATAATTTCTCAAAACCTGCCCAAAATATGACTCAGTAAAAAAACAGAAGAACTTGGTGTACCAGCAGACATTTAACTTGTCTTAAGTTTACTAGCTTGACCTGTACACTTTATTATGAAATATGAAAGTCAAAGGGTTAATGAGTACCTTAGCCACACAAGGGCCTTTAGGTGCAGTGAATAGGGATGGCCGAACGGTTCGCCCGGCGGTCGTTTCGCGGCGAATTTCGGCTGTTCGCGGTCCGCCCGTTCGGCGGACTATTGGCGCTGTTCGCCTGGCAGACTTCAGTGTTTACTGTGTAAAAGAACTTTGACCTATGATGACACATCCATCATGGGGTACAGGACAGCCAATTGAGACATTACAGCACATGGACACTTGGACATTCCCCCTAACTTATAAATAGACCTGATCCGGTGGCCATTTTACATTCTTTCTTCTGTCACTATAGGGAGAGGTTGCTGTGTGGAGCAGGAAGAGATTGCAGTGACCCAAATCGCTAGCTATTTGGTACACAAAAGTTCTTTTCAGGACTGGTATAGGTGTTAGGTGTAGTTCAGGATATAGGTTTGCTGTGCTACTGATTGTTGCAGCAGCCTGAGTGTCTTTTGTCAGTTAAGAGAAAGGGACAGGATGGTGTGTCTGCTGTAGGGACAGTCAGTTTAATCATTAGCTGTTACTATCAGGTCCACAAAAGTGCTATTCCAGTTATTGTTCCAGTAGCCTCTGTTTTGTCAGTTTATATAGGGACAGGCAGGAAGCAGTGTGTGAGGCAGTGAGGGTCAGTTTAATCAGTAGCTGTTACTATATTAGGTCCACAAAGGTTCTTTTCAGGACTGGTATCAGTGGTATGGTAATAGGCTTGTACACGTACAATATTCTTTCTTCCAAATATAGAAAGAATATTATACTTGACTGCTGCCCTTCTGCTGCAGTCTGCTAATCATTCACAACCTACTTGTTCCACAAAGGTCCTTATAAGGACTGGTAATAACCTGGTGTAGGGTGCTATAGTACATAGGGTTGAGTGAGGTACAGTCTGCTATTCTATAAGGACTGGTATAGGTCCACAATACATAGGGTTGAGGTGCACTACTGCTGACCGCTGCCCTATACTGCAGCAGTCCTTCATCGGTATAGGGACTGACGTACAGTCTGCTAATCAGTCACACACAACCTACTTGTTCCACAAAGGTCCTTATAAGGACTGGTAATAACCTGGTGTAGGGTGCTATAGTACATAGGGTTGAGTGAGGTACAGTCTGCCATTCTATAAGGACTGGTATAGGTCCACAATACATAGGGTTGAGGTGCACTACTGCTGACCGCTGCCCTATACTGCAGCAGTCCTTCATTGTTATAGGGACTGACGTACAGTCTGCTAATCAGTCACACACAACCTACTTGTTCCACAAAGGTCCTTATAAGGACTGGTAAGGTATAGGGTGCTACAGTACATAGGGTTGAGTGAGGTACAGTCTGCCATTCTATAAGGACTGGTATAGGTCCACAATACATAGGGTTGGGGTGAATTACTGCTGACTGCTGCCCTATACTGCAGCAGTCCTTCATCGGTATAGGGACTGACATACAGTTTGCTAATCAGTCACACACAACCTACTTGTTCCACAAAGGTCCTTATAAGGACTGGTAAGGTATAGGGTACTACAGTACATAGGGTTGAGTGAGGTACAGTCTGCTATTCTATAAGGACTGGTATAGGTCCACAATACATAGGGTTGAGGTGCACTACTGCTGACCGCTGCCCTATACTGCAGCAGTCCTTCATCGGTATAGGGACTGAGAGTTTTGTCACAGGGTCATTTAAAAAATGACAGGCAGAGGAAGAGGCAGGCCCTTCCGCAGGGGTGGTAGGGGTAGGGCAGGAGCAACAGGCTTGAGCCAAAGTGGGAAGTTGCAGAAGGTGCGTTCAATTACTTTAAAGGATGCACCAGACTTGGTTGAGTGGCTCACTCAGCCTTACTCTTCTGCACCCTCCTCGTCCTCTCGATCTGCACCCTCTTCTTCACTCTCTGCTATGTGCACCCCCAAAGACACTACCACCAACAACACCACCACCACCACATAGCTTCCGCTTGAGTCACAGGAATTATTTTCCGATCCATATCAAGACATTTCTGATGCGCAGCCACTCTTGGTATTGGATCAGGAAGAGGAGGTAGCAACAACCGTTACTCAGCAGTCTGATGACAGTACCCAGATCAGCCCAAGGAGGAGGTTGGTCCCCGGTGTTGCTGCCTACTCCGAGATCTCTACTTATAGCGGTGGGGAAGGTGACGTCGATGATGACGTGTCTAGTGATGTCGCGTGGGTGCCCACAAGAGAGGAAGAGGAGGGGAGTTCAGAGGGAGATATGGACCAGCAGATAGGGTGGAGAAGCAGGAATAACTTACATTGCACAGGATGGACAAAGCAGACTGCAAATGTATCAGGAGCGAGTCATCGACCATGTACGGTCACATCTGGCGCTCCCAGGACACCGGCACATGGCTCCACAGTGTGGGCTTTTTTTAACGTGTCCGCTGCTGACAATAGCGTTGCCATCTGCAATCTTTGCAGTCAACGCATTAGTCACGGTAAGCACAACACTCACCTAGGGACGACCGCCTTAAGAAGGCACATGAGCAGCCATCACCGAGCCCAGTGGGAGCAACGGAACACACAAAGCCACACTCCAGGCTCTCACCGTCCAGCCTCGTCTTCTACTTCTCCTTCTCCTCTCTCCTCACAATTGTCCTCCACTCCACCTTCCATCACGCCAAGCTCACATTTTTTCTGCAAAAAGGCAGGCTTTCATGGGCCTAATGTTCGAGCGTAAAAAAATGATGACCCTCTTGCCCAACGGTTGACGGCTGGCTTGTCAGAACTCATAGCCCGCCAACTACTGCCATATAAACTGGTGGACTCAGAGGCCTTTCGCAAATTTGTGGCCATTGGAACACCACAATGGAAGGTCCCAGGAAGGAAGTATTTCTCAGAGAAGGGCATCCCAGAGCTATATGGCCATGTTCAGCGGCAAGTGAATGTATCTCTGGCACACAGTGTCGGTGCCAAGATACATCTGACCACGGCATGGGGACAGTCACCTGGTGGGGGCGTGGCCGGATGCGGGAGTGAGAGAGTGAATGTGAATGCTGGGCGCGCTGTCCCTGTCTCCCCTCGCTCCCCCTTGATGGGAAGAAACCAGCCTGGAAACGGAAGCGGCGTTTAGCCATGCGCTGAGCCCAACACAGCGGTCCCATCCTCCCTCCTACTGAGCCCGTGGAAACTATCTGACCCGAGTGAGCGCTGCTCGTGACGCTGGAGACAGCCGAGGGAGATCTCACGGGCGGTCGTACTATCGCGAGTTCCTGGCTCGGCTTGACAGCGGTGAGGTAGAAGGAGGGAACCAAAGGAACCCGAGGGAAGCCACACAGCGGCCGCTGGATATCGCGAGTTTTGTCAAGCAACCCAGCAGGGCGGGCCGTTTGAAAACTGAAGGAGACGACTTAGAGAGCGGAGGTCTGGCTGAGGAGCTGAGGAGCTTCTGAGTAGCCTAAGGCAACTGCCTAGGCTAACGGTAACACGGGAGAGAGTCGAGGGGGAGAGAGGAGAAAGTAGGAGGGTGCAAGAGCTGGGGAATGTAAATATAAAGGTCAAATGAACTGTACCAGCTGTGCTATTTATTAAACACAACTTGCCAGGAGGAAGCAGCAAGCAGGCTCGAGTGCAGCCGGGGCTCTCAGTGCGGTTTAGCAGCCCTGTCCCCCTTGGTGGAGCTGGTGGAAATTCTCTCCCTTTCTCTCCCCCCTATATGACCAGCTTGTCGTGTCCTTGGATTGAGGAATTGAGTCAAAGCAATTGCATAGTCCTACATTACAATTGTGGAGAAGATAAGAGTGAATAGGGAGCGAGAGTTGGGAAATGTCCATGGTCACTGCTGCTCTTAACAGCTAACATAACACCCCCTCCTTCCCCTTCATCGGTAGCTCTGACGAAAATTTTCCTTTTTCTTCGCATGGTTAGTTTGTTGTTGTGCTCCTGGACTGAGGTCATTGTATTACATTAACTGCACTGCACTGCACTGATTTGCAATTAACTATACGGACCACTCAAAAAGACAATTGCAAGGAAATAGAGCTGTCATTGTGCCCCCCCCTCCTGGTAGCAAGTTAGTCCCCTTCTTTCCCCATTGGCCATACTCCCCCCCCTTTGTTTTCATCTTTCTCCTTTTTTTTGGAGGGGTATTTTGTTATATCTCAGCAATACTATTAGCTAAGTATATATTAACTCTGGTCGTTATACCATGCTCAGTAAACGGGCCACTGAGGACGGATCGCTTAGTGAGGGGAACCAAAAAACCCGGGCCGCCAAAGAAAAAGCAAGCCAGGCATCTGCTGTAGCAGCCGCAAAACTTGAACGCTTTGCCCACGCAACCTCTCCTACCAGAAGGGGACTCCATCATCAGCCAGCAGGGCAAACAAGGCCACAGGGGGCCGCTCCGGATAGGAGAAGCACCAGCCAATTAGCCCCAAACCCAGTTCGTTCACCCATTGGAAGTAAGGTGAACGACTCGGTTCTGGCAGCAAGCAAGATAGCACATAATACAACAGCTTTAGTGGAACTCCCTACACTAGGGAGCGGTGAACCTACACTAAGCGACATACTGCAAGCAGTTAACGAATGTAAAGTTTCTATTTGTGGTCTCGATAATCAGCTGAGCAGTATTAAAACGGAATTACACTCTATGGGCCAATTACTGAGTAATACAATGTAAAGAACCACGGTACTGGAAGGAAGATTAGGCACGGTTGAGGACGATTGAGGACGAGCTCCTCCCATTACAGCAAAAAATGACCGGGCTACAGAAACAAATAGCTACGCAGGCATTAAAATTAGACGAAATGGAAAATAGAAATCGCAGGAATAACGTTCGCCTGATTGGTCTTCCAGAGGGGAGTGAGGGCCCTAACCCTATAAACTTTCTGGAAAACTGGTTCAGAGGACTTCTGGGTGACACCTCTTTTACTCCACTTTTTGCCATAGAAAGGGCTCATAGAGTCCCCTCAAGATATCGGGCATCAGAGGAACGCACTAGGCCATTGATTTTGAAATTCGTGAATTACAATGATCGCACTATTTTGATGCGTAGGACTAGGGAATTGAGGGACATCTTTTATAAGGGGACCAGGGTATCGTTTTACCCAGATTTCTCACCAGACCTACAGAAGCAGAGAGCTGAGTTTATCCCCATCAAGCGAACTCTCCAAAAATATAAGATAAGCTACGCACTCCTGTACCCTGCCCGGTTACGCATAACTGCTCTGGGCTCAACCTTTTTTTTTGGCGCTCCATATGAGGTGGAAAAGTGGCTGGAGGAACATAAAAAAGATCTCTAGTTCTCCTTAGAATTATCACGAATGGAAAACTAGTTTTTTGAGAGGTTTCTCCTCCCCCCTCCTTGTTACCCCCCCCCCTTTTTTTATTTTTTTTATTTTTTTTTGTCTTCCAGAATGAGAACTGCACAATATTCGCACGAGGAAAATTTTATTAATCAGTAATATTGAATGTATAAATGGAAGTTACAGCTTTAAGGAGTGTTATGTCACTAAAGGGTCACTTATTAGCGAGGAGAAGGGTTATGGAATGAATAGAATTATACAGTATAAATTTCACTATAAATGTTTAATAGGAATGTATTAGGGGGGTGGTATTGAGCATCCCCTCCCCCCCTGATTTTTTTTTTCTCCTTTTTTCTAAAGAAGGAAAGGAAGAGGGTAAGGGAAAAGGGGGAGGAAAAGGAGGAGGGAGAGAAGGGAGAAAAAAAAAGAAAAAGAAAAGGGGAAGAGATTAAATAGATGAGAAAATGGTTAAAGTAGATAGCATATTTAATGGGAGGGGAGGTATATAGATTTCCTCTCTATGAGACCGGCACAAGATTTGAACATTTACCAGGGGGGGGGGAGGTGATGAAACATGCGAACCTATATTGCACAAATTATAATATATAAGTTCATGGGTAAGGCACTATTTGGGGAGGGGGGGGGGGTTTGTTTTTTTTGGTTTCCTTTTTTTTCTTTTTTTTTTTTTTGAGAAAGTGGTTAAGTAGCTTGTATATTTATTGAGAGGGGAGGTGTATGGATTTCCTCTCTATGAGATTGGCACAAGAGTTGAACACTTTTTTTGGGGGGGGGGGGGGAGGTTATGAAATACCCCCTCCCCCCTCCCCCGGCCGGTATAGCAATTATCAATGCTCATGGGTAGTGTACATATTATTTCGTGGAATGTGAGGGGGTTGGGGGATCCAAAAAAGAGAGCAGCAGTCATGTTGGAAACAGAGAGGGGGGTCCTGGCTTGCTTTTTCTCCAAGAGACGCATTTAACCCCTAGCACAGCCCCACTGTTAAATAACCGGAAATTTCTGGCATACTACCATTCCTTTCATACATCATATTCTAGGGGAGTGAGCGTCTTGGTTAGAAGGGGCACGCACTTTCTGTGTAAGGAGTCCTCTATTGATGAGGAGGGGAGATTTGTTTTTTTATATGGTCTGTTGGGCGGGCAGCAATATATCCTAGCTAACATTTATATACCTCCTCCCTTCAAGTTGGAGGTTATGTATAAATTACTGGCGTTTTGCTTGGACAAACCAGGTGTTCCGTGGATAGTATTAGGTGACTTTAACGAAACGTTGGACAGGTGCTTGGACAGATTTCCTAAACCAGATGGGTTTAGAATAGGGCGCCTGCAGGGTTTCTTATCCGAAATAGGATTAAATGATCTGTGGCGAATACGACATCCTCAGGAAAGGCAGTATTCTTGTTTTTCTAGTACCTACTACACATTATCAAGAATTGATATGGTTTTCGGGAATAAAGAGGCGGCGGAGGTGGTACAGGATATAGAATACGGGGCAAGGGGGATCTCAGATCATTCCCCCCGTCCATGATAGTGTCTTTGGGAGCTAGAACAGGCCTAGGGGAGTGGAGGATAAACCCTGGCTGGTTGGAATTAATGGGCAGCTCAAGCCCCTCTCAGGATAAGATAAGGGAATTTCTTCAAATAAACAAGGGCACAGCTCCACCTGGTATAGTCTGGGACTCCCTAAAAGCCTATATCAGAGGCACATTAATACAGCAAATTGCAATAATTAAGAGGAAAGCCCGAGAACAGGAGCTAGCTACAAGAAATAAAGTTACTCTGGCGGAGAAATCATACATAGAAGCTCCATCGCCCAAAAGTCAGAAGGTATGGCTGGATAGCCAACAAGTTTACAAAATGGCTCTTTTAAAAAAGGCAGAGAACAGGCGTATATTTCAACGCCAGCATTATTTTGGCGAAGGGGAGAGGGTGGGTAGAGCCCTCTCCCTTTTGGTCCAAACTAACGGCTCCCCAACAGTAGCTCAGGTGATTAAGTCACCAAATGGTGATCTTGTTTCTAGCCCCCCTGCGATCATGAGGGTACTTCATGATTATTATAAAAACCTATATAAATCAGTTACGCAGGGTCAAGGCAGCCTTGTCTCTGACTTTTTACTTCAATCAGCAATTCCAACATTACTAGAACAGGACAAATTGTCCCTCGAATTACCACTCACGCTGGAGGAGTTAAAAAATGCAGTAGCTGAAATGCCCAACTATAAATCCCCAGGCCCAGATGGGTTACCATCAGAAATGTACAAGCGCTATGGGGAAGCGCTATTGCCGGAACTCTTGGAGACATTGAAGCATGCATTAGAGGTGGGAGAACTTCCCACCTCCATGCTAGAGGCCAATATTATCTTAACACTTAAGGAGGGGAAGGATCAACAGGAAGTCTCATCATATCGGCCAATATCCCTGCTGTGCTCGGATATTAAAATACTAGCCAAGTCCCTAGCAATCCGCTTAAATAAATATATCCATAAACTAATACATCCAGACCAGTCGGGCTTTATCCTGGGAAGGGCAACCAGCACTAACATCAGAAGAGTTTTTCTTAATGTTCAAACACCCAGGGATAATGCGGGGCTGGGAGCTATTCTAGCCCTGGATGCTACTAAGGCCTTTGACAGTCTGGAATGGGGCTACCTGTGGAGAGTGTTGGAGAGGTTTGGCTTTGGCCCCTTATTTATCCAATGGATAAAATTGCTATACAACAAACCTAGGGCCAATATCAAGATGGGAACTGAATTTTCTGAAGCATTCCAGCTAGAGAGGGGAACAAGACAGGGGTGCCCATTGTCCCCCCTCTTATTTGTATTAGCTATGGAGCCCCTGGCGGTCCTGGCAAGATCCCGCCCGGACATCCAGGGATTCCAGCGTGGAATAGTAGAAGATAAAATTGCTCTATTCGCGGACGATGTCCTGTTTTTCATTGGAGATATGGACTCTACCCTGAACAGAGTTGTGCAGTTGATGGGGGAGTTTGGTCAACAATCCGGTCTAGAAATTAACTGGAGTAAATCAGCTCTCCTGCCACTGCCCAGACTGGGTGATCAAATGGTGTTGCCAACGATCGCAGGCCTAGAGACGGTGGCCAGGCTGAAGTACTTGGGCATCTGGATCTCAGGGGAAGTAAACCAATATGTTAACGAGAATCTAGTACCATTATTGGCGAAAATGAAGCTGAAACTTAACAGATGGTGTGGCTTCCCTCTCTCCGTGGCGGGACGCTGCAACCTAATAAAAATGCTTTGGCAGCCACAAATACTATATATTCTACACAATTCCCCAATCTGGATTAACCAGAAATGGTTCCAAAGAATGGACTCACTTATCCGGGATTTAATTTGGAAAAAGGGACATGCCCGGATAGGGTTACATATGTTGCTGCTCCCCGTCATGGAGGGAGGATTGGCCATACCCCATCTGGGAGCATATTTCTTGGCTGCTCAACTCCAGCATTTAGCAGGGGCGGGGCTCCAAGAGGGAGGGTCCCCAAACCATAAACTGATGATGGTGGGGGTACCCCATAAGTTATTACCTGAAGTCTTGGAGGCTAATTCATTTGCCTATAGATGCCCCACCAATGTTTTAATGAGGAAGGTATGGCAGAAAGCAAAGCAAAAGTTGGGATATGTGGGAGTAACTGCTTACACTCCCCTATGGCATAACCGTCATCTGAGTAAATTAAACAAGATAGATAGATCTCTAGAATGGGACAGACAGGGGATTAATAGACTGGTGCACCTATACGAAGGGAATGTAATGAAATCCTTCGAAGATATTGGACAGGAATTCAATGTTTCTAACGGGACGTTTTATAAATATCTACAGTTGAGACATGGAATTCAAGCCCAATATGGGTCACTCGCTATTGAGCGGACTGAAATCCCCCTGCTTCAGAGACTTATGGACCGAAGGCAAGCAAAAGGCCAGATCTCTCGGTTAATACACAAAGATCAGAGGAAGGATCTTGAAAGGTGAGGGCCCAGCTAAGAGCAGGCAGGGCTGGATAAGGGATGTAGGCCCGATAACCCAAGAACAATGGGATAAGACGCTCGAGCAGGGGAACCTGGTCTCTATATCCCCATCTCAGCGAGTGTCCCATTTGTTCCTTATATATAGGGTATATTATACCCCCTATAAGTTGTGGAAAATGGGTAGGAAACCTAGAGACGAATGCCCCAGATGTGGGGCATCGGGAGACCTCTTCCATATGGTGTGGAAATGTCCAAAATTGTATAGTTATTGGCTAGAAATAGTTCTTAAAATAAACAGGGTTTTTAAGATCACCCTGAAACCTGAGGCCAGGATTTTCTTATTGGGGATATTTGAGGAGGATAGAATTTCTCCTCCAACTAAGCCGTCTGTCCTGAGGTGTTTGTACCAGGCCAGACGGCTGATAGCAATAAATTGGCAAGCCAAAAATCCGCCGGTATTTGGACAATGGGTTAACGCAATCAACTCTACAATATGGTGTGAGAGAGCAATGTTTATAAAACAAAACAACTTAAAAAAAATTGGGATATTATGGAACTCCTGGCTGATCAGCATGGGCTACCCCCTGAGTGAGTCTACTGAGAGGGTGGACTAGCACCCGCTTGGTGGGCAGGAGGCGGGAGTTTCTTTCCCCCTCCCCCCCGGGTGAACTTTCTTGTGGGGAGTCCTCGGGGGGGGGGGGGCCTCTTTGCCTGTCTCTTGTTTTTATTTTGCTTCCCCTCCATATTGATTGGAGCCCATTACTATCCAGCTATGATCGGCGTGACTGGTGCCGGCAGTGTGTGCTCGAAGAGGGGTGGGCGGGTGGGATGGGTGGGGGGGCGGAAAAGGTGCATGGCGCGCTTGCGGCAACGTGTGCGTTGGGCGCAGCTTCGCCATCGTATTATTTTGTATGAAATGAAGATCTTTTTGTATTATGTATAACATTGTTATTTTGTATTTGAAAAATCTTTAATAAAGTAGTATCAAGTAAAAAAAATTAAAAAAAAATAAAAAAAAGATACATCTGACCACAGACACGTGGTCTAGCAAACACGGGCAGGGAAGTTATATCACTTTTACTGCCCACTGGGTGAACCTTCTGACGGCCGTCAAGCATGTAATCCGTGGCACCCGTGTAGATTTGGTTTTACTGCCACGGATTGCATGCAGGCCTGACTCTTCTTCTCCTCCTCCTACTCCATCCTCCTCCCTCTCCTCCTCGGCTGACTCCTCCTTTTCCGCTGCTAGCATCTCTTCCGCTGCGCCGCCCAAGCTCCCCAGAACCTATTCGACATGCCAGGTGAGACGTTGCCATGCCGTGCTGCGTCTGTTGTGCCTGGAAGCCAAGAGCCACACTGGCCCGGCACTCCTTTCAGCTTTGCGTTCACAGGCAGATCAGTGGCTAACACCACTCAATTTGACAGTTGGTAAAGTGGTGTGTGACAACGGTGCCAATCTGCTTAGCGCATTGAAACAGGGCAAAATGACGCACGTGCCATGCATGGCACACGTCTTAAACTTGGTCGTGCAGCGATTCATTGTCAAATACCCTGGGGTCCAGGACATCTTGCGGCAGGCAAGGAAAATCTCGGCCCATTTCAGAAGATCTTACACGGCCATGGCTCGCCTTGCTGACATTCAGCGGCGACACAATCTGCCGGTCAGACGTCTTATTTGCGATTGCCCGACGCAATGGAACTCAACCTTCTATATGCTTGATAGGCTGCTCCAGCAGAAACGTGCAGTTAACGTCTACCTGTATGAACTTTGCGGCAGAACAGGTTCTGGGGAGCTGGGGTTTTTTTCACCGCGCCAGTGGCTGCTCATGCGCGACGCATGCAGACTTCTGAGCCCATTTGAGGAGATCACCAAACTGGTCAGTCGCAGCCATGGTGCCATCAGTGACATGGTACCTTATGCCTTCTTTATGGAGCGTGCATTGCGTCGTGTCATTGATCAAGCTGTGGAGGAGCAGGAGCGGGAAGATGAGGCAGTCGCAATGCTGGATGAATTCTCAGGGGGGGCTACTCTATCTGAGACAAGTCAACAACAGGAGTCTGAAGAGGAGTCAGAGGAGGATGGTACCGGGGCGGATGAGGAGGAGCAATAAGAGCATGCTTTAAACCTTTCTGGGATCCCTGTTGTGCGTGGATGGGGAGAGGAGAATGAAGAGGACGACATTATCCTGGATGATGAGCAGGAACCAGGCCACCACACCGCTTCCACTTTAGTGCAAATAGGGGCCTTCATGCTCCAGTGTTTTAATAGGGACCCCCGTATAAAAAGCATAAGGGTCAAGGACCAGTACTGGGTGGCAACGTACTTAGACCCCCGGTACAAACTCAAAATGGTGGAAATGTTACCGTCGTCACAGAGGGCTGGCAGAATGGAGCACTTCCAGGCCTTGCTTCGAGAAATGCTGCATTCTGCCTTTGCGTGCGCTGGCAGAGGAGCAATTCCCACTCCCAGAGAAGGAGTTGCGGTTACCAATCCAACAGCGCCTGCAAGAAGAGGCCGGTTTGAAGATGTGTTGGTGACTTCGGATATGAGGTCATTCTTTCAGCCGACCCATCGACAGGTGTCATCCGGATCCAGCATCAGGGAACGCCTAGACCGTCAGGTGTCTGACTACATCGGGTTAACGGCCGATGTGGACGCTCTGAGGAGTGATGAACCCCTGGACTACTGGGTGGGCAGGCTTGACCTCTGGCCATAGCTTGCCCAATTTGCAATTGAACTGTTGGCTTGCCCCTCATCCAGTGTCCTGTCCGAAAGGACGTTCAGCGAAGCAGAGGGGATCGTGACCGATAAGCGTACTCGCCTAGCTCACGAGTGTTAACTACCTCACATTTCTAAAAATGAATGAGGCATGGATCTCGGAGGAATTCAACACGTGACCAGTAGACCATGTACATGTCTATAAACAATTTTTTTAAACGAGCACAGAGACCTTCTTTCTTCATTTGGCTCACTTCCTTGTCCAAAAAAAGCACACCGTACTATATGCCCGTACCCTCCTCTTTGAAGAGGTTGAGCGGTGTCATATTTATACTGGGGCTGCTTATTATGAGGGGCTCCCACCATCCCTGTGCTGTGCTGACATCCTCCTGGGGCTGTACCTCTGCTGTGCATATTATGAGGGGCTCCCACCATCCCTGTGCTGTTCTGACTTCCTCCTGGGGCTGTACCTCTGCTGTGCATATTTTGAGGTGCTCCCACCATCCCTGTGCTATGCTCATTATGAGGGGCTCCCACCATCCCTGTGCTGTGCTGACTTCCTCCTGGGGCTGCTTATTATGAGGGGCTCCCACCATCCCTGTGCTATGCTGACATCCTCCTGGGGCTGCTTATTATGAGGGGCTCCCACCATCCCTGTGCTATGCTGACATCCTCCTGGGGCTGCTTATTATGAGGAGCTCCCACCATCCCTGTGCTATGCTCATTATGAGGGGCTCCCAACATCCCTGTGCTATGCTCATTATGAGGGGCTCCCACCATCCCTGGGCTATGCTCATTATGAGGGGCTCCCACCATCCCTGTGCTATGCTGACTTCCTCCTGGGGCTGCTTATGGTGCAGGTGTCAGTGCTGAACATCACGGTGCTGATGTCAGTACTCTCTATCACGGTGCTGCTGTCAGTGCTGTATATCACGGTGCTGGTGTTAGGGCTTTATGTCACGCAGCTGATGTCAGTGCTCTCTATCACGGTGCTGTTGTCAGATGACTCTATCACGGTGCAGGTGTCATTGCTGTATGTCACGCTGCTGATGTCAGTGCTCTCTATCACGGTGCTGCTGTCAGTGCTGCATTTCACGGTGCTGGTGTTAGTGCTTTATGTCACGCTGCTGATGTCAGTGCTCTCTATCACGGTGCTGTTGTCAGATGACTCTATCACGGTGCAGGTGTCATTCCTGTAAGTCACGCTGCTGGTGATCATCTCCTGCACCCTCTTCTTTGCCTACCCTGACCTTCCCTCTCCTCCATTGCCTTTGTGCGCTCCACAGTCCTGAATTGTCACAACAATTTCCCATATAAAAAAAGAATGCTTGTAGTTGTCGATCTCAGATTCACCTCATACATGTGTTATGTCATTGGCCATGTGGTGGGATTATGTTTGCACAGCTATTAATTATTTTGTGGCTGCAAATTTGACCTGTAGGTTTGCAAAGTTCGCTTCCCATTGAAGTCAATGGGTCCCGCCGCGAACGTTCCGGTTCGCGAACTATCGGCCGCGTTCACGGTCCGCGTTTGCGAAACGTCCAGTCGGAAGTTCGTCCATCACTAGCAGTGAATCTCTCCCGGGGGTTTTAGTGCAGCATCCAGTCCTGCTGCAGGCAGCCTGTAAATTCTATTGCAGGTTGTGGCTGGACCAGCGTTAATATTGGCAGCAAATTTCAATTTAGTTTTAGTCTTATGCCGCGTACACACGATCGGAAGCAAAAGACCGATGAGAGCTTTTGGTCGGAAAATGCGACCGTGTGTATTCTCCGACTTTTGCTGCCCGAATGCCCGCCAGTAAAAGATTGAGAGCAGGTTCTCAGTTTTTCAGTCGGAAAAAGTTATGATCGGAAATTCTGATCGTCTGTAACAATTCCGATGTGCAAAATTCCTACACATGCTTGGAAACAATTTGACGCATGCTCAGAAGTATTGAACTTCATTTTCTCGGCTTGTCGTAGTGTTGTACTTCACCGTGTTCTGGACGGTGGAAAGTTCAGCAAACTTTTGTGTGACTGTGTGTATGCAAGCCAAGATTGAGCGGAATTCTGTTAGAAAAACTATCCAAGATTTTTCAGACGGAAAATCCGCTCGTGTGTACACAGCATTAGTCTTAGGACTAAAATGACATTTTAGTTTTAGTCCCATTTTGTCTTCTGCAATTGTTTTAGTTTTAGTCATATTTCGTCAACTAAATTTCCAGTACATTTTAGTCGACTAAAATGTCCTAAGTTTTAGTCAACTAAAATCTCCAGTATATTTTAGGCGACTAAAACTAATTTTAGTTGTCTAAAATCTAATGGGTATAATTCAATTGTAATGCATTATTTAATAGATCTCAAAAATTTGCAAACTCATTATATACTTCTGGAGTGAAAAATCGAATATGTTATTTATTATTACATTGAGGTACGTACGAACATGCACTACAGACCAGTGTTAATTTTGAAGCCAAATTTCAATTTAGTTTTAGTCTCAGTCTTTTGACTAAAATGGTATTTTAGTTTTAGTCCCATTTTAGTCTTTTGACTAAAATGCAATTTTAGTTTTAGTCGTATTTTAGTAATCTCAGTTGTTTTAGTTTTAGTCATATTTTAGTAGACTAAAATAATCTTAATTTATTCGACTAAAATGTTTTAGTAGTTTTAGTCGACTAAATTAACACTGGGCTGGACAGGCTGAACGTTGCACCAAGTGGTGCCCGCATTTAGGGCCCTGTGTGTTCAGGGTTTCTGACTTCTGAGTTTGTCCCTGAATGCATAGGGCCCTAAATATGAGAACCTCTTGGTACATTGTTTGGTCACATCCATCCACAGCCTGCCAAAGACTTTGACAAGCTACAATTGCTCCTAGATGGTCCCCAGTGCAAGTGACCTTAAAATGCAATTCTGACACAAATGTGGCATAAGCACAGAATAGATTTTCACTAATGTCATGATCTTTCTCAAAGTAAATGTAAATCCTAATGACATTTCATTTGTTAAATCCCTGTGTGTCATAAACAATTGCTGTTTTTTTTTTTTTTATCATAAAGTACTGTTTTCACCTTTTTTTTATCCTTTGTTGCATCTCATGCCGCGTACACACAACCAAACTTTCCGGGAGAAAAGGTCCGACAGAATCATTCCATCGGATATTACGATCGTGTGTGGGCTTCATCTGACTTTTTTCTTCAAAAATTCAGACAGACCTAGAAATAGAACACATTTCAAATCTGTTAGACGGAATCGATTTCTATTGGGAACACTGTTCGTCTGAATGCTGGTCCGACGGACCAAATATGACGCAAGGGCAGCTATTGGCTACTGGCTATTGAACTTCCTTTTCTAATGCCGTCAAACGTCATCACGTTCAAAACGAACAAACTTTGGTCCGTTCGTGTGTGGGCAAGTCCATTCGTTCGAAAGTCCGTCGTAATTCCGTCGAGAGGACCGCCGGACCTTTTGTGCCGGAAAGTCCAGTCGTGTGTACTCGGCAAGTGCTGAGGCCTCTTTCAGCTACATTCTGTTTACATGCACTGCGTTGGCTGTTTATTATTGCCCTGGACCGACTTTCCATAAACAACCGTTCACTAAGCCTACACAATGTGTGTCAGCTCAGCCATTAAGGTCTAATCAAAAGGTGTTTGTGACAGGGTCACAACACAGGGACACAGCTTGAAGATAGAGTCTCCATAGCAGGATATGCCTGGCTTTCTCAGCTGTTTACTTGAGTTCCTCATTCATACTTTGTATTATATACAGTGGTGTGAAAAAGTGTTTGCCCCCTTCCTCATTTCCTGTCCCTTTGCATGTTTGTCACACTTAAGTGTTTCGGAACATCAAACCAATTTAAACAATAGTCAAGGACAACACAAGTAAACACAAAATGCAATTTGTAAATGAAGGTGTTTATTATTAAAGGTGAAAAAAAATCCAAACCATCATGGCCCTGTGTGAAAAAGTGATTGCCCCCTAAACCTAATAACTGGTTGGGCCACCCTTAGCAGCAACAACTGCAACCAAGCGTTTGCGATAACGTGCAATGAGGCTTTTACAGCGTCCTGGAGGAATTTTGGCCCACTCATCTTTGCAGAATTGTCCTAATTCAGTTACATTAGAGGGTTTTCGAGCATGAACGGCCTTTTTAAGGTCATACCACAACATCTCAATAGGATTCAGGTCAGGACTTTGGCTAGGCCACTCCAAAGTCTTCATTTTGTTTTTCTTCAGCCATTCGGTGGTGGACTTGCTGGTGTGTTTAGGATCATTGTCCTGCTGCAGAACCCAAGTTCGTTTCAGCTTGAGTACACGAACAGATGGTCGGACATTCTCCTTCAGGATCTCTTGGTAGACAGCAGAATTCATAGTTCCTTTTATCACGGCAAGTCTTCCAGGTCCTGAAGCAGCAAAACAGCCCCAGACCATCACACTACCACCACCATATTTTACTGTTGGTATAATGTTCTTTTTATGAAATGCAGTGTTCCTTCTACGCCAGATATACTTGGACACACACCTTCCAAAGAGTTCCACTTTTGTCTCATCGGTCCACAGAATGTTGTCCCAAAAGTCTTGGGGATCATCAAGATGTGTTGTGGAGAAATTGAGACGAGCTTTGATGTTCTTTTTGCTCAGCAGTGGTTTTCTCCTTGGAACTCTGCCATGCAGGCCATTTTTGCCCAGTCTTTTCCTGATGGTGGAGGCATGAACGCTGACCTTAACTGAGGCAAGTGAGGCCTGCAGTTCCTTGGACGTTGTTGTGGGGTCTTTTGTGACCTCTTGGATGAGTCGTCGCTGCGCTCTTGGGGTAATTTTGGGAGGCCGGCCACTCCTGGGAAGGTTCACCACTGTTCCATGTCTTCTCCATTTGTGGATAATGGCTCTCACTGTGGTTCGCTGGATTCCCAAAGCTTTGGAAATGGCTTTATAACCCTTTCCAGACTGATAGATCTCAATTACTTTCTTTCTCAATTGTTCCTGAATTTCTTTGGGTCTCGGCACGATGTGTAGCTTTTAAGGATCTTCTGGTGGACCTTACTGTGTCAAGCAGCTCCTATTTAAGTGATGCCTTGATTGTGAACAGGTGTGGCAATAATCAGGCCTGGGTGTGGCTAGAGAAATTGAACTCAGGTGTGGACAACCGCAGTTATAGTATGTTTTAACAAGGGGGGCAATCACTTTTTCACACAGGGCCATGATGGTTTGGATTTTTTTTCACCTTTAATAATAAACACCTTCATTTACAAATTGCATTTTGTGTTTACTTGTGTTGTCCTTGACTATTGTTTAAATTGGTTTGATGTTCCGAAACACTTAAGTGTGACAAACATGCAAAGGAACAGGAAATGAGGAAGGGGGCAAACACTTTTTCACACCACTGTAAATGTAGGGGCGGAGTAGGTGGGTGGTAGTTGTCTGTCACATGCTCCATGTTTCCCTCCTCATTGGGCACTAAGCAAGGGTCACTTGAGAGGCCTACCCTGGGGTGGGTTCTTCTGAGCTACACTAGGCACCTTGTACAAGGTCACTTTACTACAAATGGGGTTTCTTTGCTTTGTGACGATTTTATCAATGCCCTGGGACAAGCCCAGGGGTTGACTGACCATTAGGGCACTCGGGCACTGCCCAAGGGCCTGGGGCCAGTAGGGGGCCCCACCAGAGTACCTCCATCCCAAGGCATCTGTGCTTATCCCGGAGCCCAGTGCCGGAACAACTCCCAGCACTGAGATCTGATAACTGACCTGACAGGGGCTCGGTAGTGTCGGGACCTCAGGACACCTTCCCCACATCTATTGCGGGGTGCCCAGACTCCCACACACAGCGATCAGCCCACTGTGGCAGGAGACACTGGCTTCTATCCCCATGAGCCTGCACACTACACAGACTCACTAAGGATCCCCCTCTTCGGCTCCATGTACACAGACAGGAAGGGGAGGAGCTGGGAGGAGGGACATTCACTGCAAGAGCCGCGCTAAACTTGTGAGGTCTTTGTATACTTTATGGATAGGGTAAGGGGACACAGTAACCAGGAGGGGGGGGGGGGGGTAACAAGGATGCACACATCGAGAATAGACATGTGCATTCGTTTTCGTCCGAATGCATTTTCGTCCGAATTTCAGCTATTTTCGTTTTCGTTTTGACAAACGATAACGAAAGCACAAAATCCGAAAAACGAAAGATCCGACATAAATAAATGCTTTATTTTCGTTTTCATTGTTACAACAGTTCGATATAGAATAGGAGATTCGACATGACTCTGACAACAATCTGTGTCTATAGAACCTGTGTTCGAATGTGCCTAACCTTACCTCTATTAGTCCAAGATTATATAGAGAAAATATTCGACAGAGAAAAAAGATTTGACAGAGAGAAAAGATTCTGCAAGATACTGTCCTAAAAAGTGTTTGGGGACCCGGGTCCTGCCCCAGGGGACATGTATCAATGCAAAAAAAAGTTTTAAAAACGGCCGTTTTTTCGGGAGCAGTGATTTTAATAATGATTAAAGTGAAACAATAAAAGTGTAATATTCCTTTAAATTTCGTAGGGGGGGGTTGTCTATAGTATGCCTGTGAAGGGGCGCATGTTTCCCGTGCTTAGAATTGTCACTGCACAAAGTGTCATTTATGCAGGAAAAAAAGTCCTTTAAAATCACTCGCAGCTATAATGAATTGTCGGCTCCGTAATACAGAGAACACTCATTGAAAGTCATTGATAAAAAAATAAATAAATAAATAAAAAAAAAAAAGCGTGGGGGTCCCCCAAATTCAATTACCAGGCCCTTCAGGTCTGGTATGGATATTAAGGGGAACCCTGCCTCAAATTTAAGAACAAATTTGACGTGGGGTTCCCCCTAAATATCCATAACCAGACCCTTCAGGTCTGGTATGGATATTAAGGGGAACCCCGCGTCAAATTCAAAAAAAAATTGACGTGGGGTTCCCCCTAAAAATCCATACCAGACCCTTTATCCGAGCACGCAACCTGGCAGGCCGCAGGAAAAGAGGGGGGGATGAGAGAGCGGCCCCCCCTCCCTCCTGAACCGTACCAGGCCACATGCCCTCAACATTGGGAGGATGCTTTGGGGGTCTGTGACCCCTCAAAGCACCTTGTCCCCATGTTGATGAGGACAAGGGCCTCATCCCCACAACCCTGGCCGGTGGTTGTGGAGGTCTGCGGGCGGGGGGCTTATCAGAATCTGGAAGCCCCCTTTAATAAGGGGACCCCCAGATCCCGGCCCCCCCCCTGTTTGAAATGGTAAGGGGGTACAAAAGTACCCCTACCATTTCACAAAGAAAGTGTAAAAAATGTTTAAATAAAACAAACACACTTTTGAAAAATTCCTTTATTAAAAATAAAAAAATAAAAAAAAGATTCCAGCGGCGGTAATCCACTCTTGCTATCCATCGACGGACGGTCAGCTCTCCATCGATGTCTAATATCATCCAGCGCAGCGCAGCATCCTTCTTCTGTCTCCGTGGAGGAGACACTACAGGCATTCCGGCGGCTGACGTTTGTTATATACGGAGGGCGGGGCCACCCGTCACCTGACCCCGCCCCCCTCTGACGCAAGGGGAAACCCGGGGTTCCCTGTGACGTAGGGGTGACCCGCACCCCTCTGATGTAACACAGGCAGGTTTCCGTTACATCAGAGGGGGGCGGGGTCACCCCTACGTCACGGGGAACCCCAGGTTTCCCCTTGCGTCAGAGGGGGGCGGGGTCAGGTGACGGGTGGCCCCGCCCTCCGTATATAACAAACGTCAGCCGCCGGAATGTCTGTAGTGTCTCCTCCACGGAGACAGAAGAAGGATGCTGCGCTGCGCTGGATGACATGAGACATCGCTGGAGATATGACCGTCCGTCGATGGATAGCAAGAGTGGATTACCGCCGCTGGAATCTTTTTTTTATTTTTTTATTTTTAATAAAGGAATTTTTCAAAAGTGTGTTTGTTTTATTTAAACATTTTTTACACTTTCTTTGTGAAATGGTAGGGGTACTTTTGTACCCCCTTACCATTTCAAACAGGGGGGGGGGCCGGGATCTGGGGGTCCCCTTATTAAAGGGGGCTTCCAGATTCTGATAAGCCCCCCGCCCGCAGACCTCCACAACCACCGGCCAGGGTTGTGGGGATGAGGCCCTTGTCCTCATCAACATGGGGACAAGGTGCTTTGAGGGGTCACAGACCCCCAAAGCATCCTCCCAATGTTGAGGGCATGTGGCCTGGTACGGTTCAGGAGGGAGGGGGGGCCGCTCTCTCGTCCCCCCCTCTTTTCCTGCGGCCTGCCAGGTTGCGTGCTCGGATAAAGGGTCTGGTATGGATTTTTAGGGGGAACCCCACGTCAATTTTTTTTTAAATTTGACGCGGGGTTCCCCTTAATATCCATACCAGACCTGAAGGGTCTGGTTATGGATATTTAGGGGGAACCCCACGTCAAATTTTTTCTTAAATTTGAGGCAGGGTTCCCCTTAATATCCATACCAGACCTGAAGGGCCTGGTAATTGAATTTGGGGGACCCCCACGCTTTTTTTTTTATTTATTTATTTATTTTTTTATCAATGACTTTCAATGAGTGTTCTCTGTATTACGGGAGCCGACAATTCATAATAGCTGCGAGTGATTTTAAAGGACTTTTTTTCCTGCATAAATGACACTTTGTGCAGGGACAATTCTAAGCACGGGAAACATGCGCCCCTTCACAGGCATACTATAGACAACCCCCCCTACGAAATTTAAAGGAATATTACACTTTTATTGTTTCACTTTAATCATTATTAAAATCACTGCTCCCGAAAAAACGGCCGTTTTTAAAACTTTTTTTTGCATTGATCCATGTCCCCTGGGGCAGGACCCAGGTCCCCAAACACTTTTTAGGACAGTAACTTGCAAATTAGCCTTTAAAATGAGCACTTTAGATTTTGAACGTTGGAGTCCCATAGACTTTAATAGGGTTCTAAAGTATGCTATATACTAGCTCCGTCGAATCTTCTTTATACATTCGACAGACACCATAAGCCTTCAAAGACAGATTCGACCGTGATTCATGTGGATTTTCGGACGAATGCAATTTTTGAACGAAAAATGAAATAAATAAAAACGAATTTCGGGAGTAACTAAATAAATTAAGTTTTCAGACGAAAACGAAATTCCGAAACGAAATATTTTACTCTGCACATGTCTAATCGAGAAGTGATGGGGAGGGCAAGAGAATATGTGCTGGGGGTTGCTTTTGGAGGAGAGAGGACTTATGCTAGTGGAGGAAGGGGGGTTGGTGTGGGGGGTTTCAAATCCGACCCCCACTACTAGGCCTCTCCTCCCCAAAAGCACCAGCTCATATCCTCTTGCCCCTCTCCCTCAAATCAAAGAGATGCCACCTGCCAGTGCCCCTCTCTGCTCTTATCCCACGGCCCCCCTCTCTGCTCTCATCCCAGGGCCCCCCTCTCTGCCCTCATCTCAGGGGTCGCTCTCTACCCTCATCCCAGGGGTCCCTCTCTGCCCTCATCCCAGGGCCCTCCTCTCTGCTCTCATCCCAGGGCTCCCCTCTCTGCCCTCATCCCAGGGATCCTCTCTGCTCCCATCCCAGGAGTATCTCTCTGCCCTTATCCCAGGACCCCCCTCTCTGCCCTAATCCCTGGGGTCCCTTTCTGCCCTTATCCCAGGGGTCTCTCTCTGCCCTCATGCCAGGGGTCCCTCTCTGCCCTCTTCCCAGGGGTCCCTCCCTGCCCTCATCCCAGGGGTCCCTCCCTGCCCTCATCCCAGGGGTCCCCCTCTGCCCTCATCCCAGGGCCTCCCTCTCTGCCTCATCCCAGGGGTCCTCTCTGCCCTCATCCCAGGTGGATCTCTCTGCCCTTATCCCAGGACCCCCCTCTCTGCCCTCATCCCAGGGTTCCCTCTCTGCCCTTATCCCAGGAATCTCTCTCTGCCCTCATCCCAGGGGTCCTCTCTGCCCTCATCCCAGGACCCCCTCTCTGCTCTCATTCCAGGGGTCCCTCTCTGCCTTCATCCCAAGACCTGCTCTCTGCCCTCATCCCCGGAGTCCCTCTCTGCCCTAATCCCAGGGGTCGCTCTCTCCCCTCATCCCAGGGGCCCCTCTTTGCTCTAATCCCAGGGCCCCCCTCTCTGCTCTCATCCCAGGGCCCCCCTCTCTGCCCTCATCCCAGGGATCCTCTCTGCTCTCATCCTAGGAGTATCACTCTGCCCTTATCCCAGGACCCCCCTCTCTGCCCTAATCCCAGGGGTCCCTCTCTGCCCTCATCCCAGGGCCCCCCTCTCTGCTCTCATTCCAGGGCCCCCCTCTCTGCTCCCATCCCAGGGCCCCCTCTCTTCCCTCATCCCAGGGGCCCCTCTCTGGCCAAGCGCCCCTCTCTGCCCTCCTCCCAGGGGTCCTCTCTACCCTCATCCCAGGATTCCCTCTCTACCCTTATCTCAGGACCCCCCTTCTCTGGGGTCCTTCTCTGCCCTCATCTGAAGGATCCTCTCTGCCCTCATCCCAGGACCCCTCTCTGTCCTCATCTGAGGGATCCTCTCTGCCCTCATCCTAGGACCCCCTCTCTGCCCTTATCCCAGTAACCCCTCTCTGCTCTCACCCCAGGGGTCCCTCTCTACCATCATCCCAGGGGCCACTCTCTGCCCTCATCCCACGATCCCTTCTCTGCCCTCACCCCAGGGGTCCTTCTCTGTCCTCATCTGAGGGATCCTCTCTGCTCCCATCCAAGGGATCCTTCTCGGCCCTCATTCGAGGGCCCCCCTCTCTGCTCTCATCCCAAAGCCCCCCTCTTTGTTATCATCCCAGGGTCCCTCTCTGCCCTCATCCCAGAGGTCCCTCGCTGCCCTTATCCCAGGACCCCCATCTCTGTCCTCATCCCAGGTGTCTCTCTCTGCCCTCATCCCAGGGGTCCCTCTCTGCCCTAATTCCAGGGCCCTTCACTCTGCCCTCATCCCAGGGGTCCCTCTCTGCCCTCATCCCAGGGATCCTCTCTGCCCTCATCCTACGGGTCCATCTATGCCCTTATCCCAGGACCCCCTCTCTGCTCTCACCCCAGGGGTCCCTCTCTGCCCTCATCCCAGGGCCCCTTCTCTGCTCTCACCCCAGGGATCATTCTCTGCCCTTATCCCAGAGGTCCCTCTCTGCCCTCATCCCAGTGCCCCCCTCTCTGCTCTCATCCCAGAGCCCCCCTCTTTGTTCTCATCCCAGGGTCACTCTCTGCCCTCATCCCAGGGGTCCTCTCTGCCCTCATCACAGAGGCCCCTCTCTGCCCTTATCCCAGGACCCCAATCCCTGTCCTCATCCCAGGGGTCCCTCTCTGCCCTCATCCCAGGGGTCTCTCTCTGTCCTCATCCAAGGGGTCCCTCTCTGCCCTCATCCCAGGACCCCCTCTGCCCTCATCTCAGGGGTCCCTCTCTACCCTCATCCCAGGACCCCCTCTCTGCTCTTATCCCAGGACCCCCTCTCTGCCCTTATCCCAATACCCCCTCTCTGCTCTCACCCCAGGGGTCCCTCTCTACCATCATCCCAGGGGTCCCTCTCTGCCCTCATCCCAGGATCCCTTCTCTGTCCTCATCCCAGGGGTCCTTCTCTGCCCTCATCTGAGGGATCCTCTCTGCTCTCATCCCAGGGATCCTTCTCTGCCCTCATTCCAGGGTTCCCTATCTGCCCTTATTCCAGGCATCTCTCTCTGCCCTCATCCCAGGGGTCCTCTCTGCCCTCATCCCAGGGGCCCCTCTCTGCCATCATCCCAGGACCCCCTCTCTGCTCTGAATCCAGGGGTCCCTCTCTGCGCTCATCCCAAGACCTGCTCTCTGCTCTCATCCCAGGGGTCCCTCTCTGCCCTAATCCCAGGGGTCCCTCTCTGCCCTCATCCCAAGACCTGCTCTCTGCCCTCATTCCAGAGGCCCCTCTCTGCCCTTATCCCAGGACCCCCATCTCTGTCCTCATACCAGGGGTCCCTCTTTGCCCTCATCCCAGGACCCCTCTCTGCCCTCATCTCAGTGGTCCCTCTCTGCCCTCATCCCAGGACCCCCTCTCTGCCCTTATCCCAATAACCCCTCTCTGTTCTCACCCCAGGGGTCCCTCTCTACCATCATCCTAGGGGTCCCTCTCTGCCCTCATCCCAGGGATCCTTCTCTCCCCTTATTCCAGGGGTCCCTCTCTGCCTTCATCCCAGGGCCCCTCTCTCTGCTCTCATCCCAGAGCCCCCCTCTTTGTTCTCATCCCAGGATCCCTCTCTGCCCTCATCCCAGGGATCCTCTCTGCCCTCATCACAGGGGTCCCTCTATGCCCTCACCCCAGGGGTTCCACTCTGCCCTCATCCCAGGGCTCCTTCTCTGCACTCACCCCAGGGATCCTTCTCTGCCCTCATCCCTGGGGTCCCTCTCTGCCCTCATCCCAGGGCCCCCTATTTGTTCTCATCCCAGGGTCCCTCTCTGCCCTCATCCCAGGGGTCCCTCTCTGTCCTCATCCCAGGGGCCCCTCTCTGCCCAGGGGTCCCTCTCTGCCCTCATCCCAGGGCCCCCCTCTCTGCCCTTATCCCAGGGGTCCTTCTTTGCCCTCATCTCGGGAGTTCCTCTCTGCCCTCAACCCAGGGGTCCCCCTCTGCTCTCGTCCTAGGGACCCCCCTCTATGCTCTCACCCCAGGGTCCCTCTCTGCCCTCATCCTAGGGGTACTCTCTGCTCTCATCCCAGGGCCCCCCTCTCTTCCTTCATCCCAGGGGTCCCGTAAAAATCAACTGTGATCGGGAGCCCAGGACAGTAAAGGCTTGTTTACATTTGAAGTTTGGGGGCATAAAAATCTCATAGTTTAGTCCTGTCTTTAAGCCCACCCCAACCACACTCCCTTTAACTGCAGGGGCCAGAGGTGTACACCTGTTACAACTGCAGCAAGAATTATTCACCCTGTCACGCTTGGCATTGGGCTACTCTGCAAAGGCCATGCAACCTTGTACAGTACAGCGACCAAGTGGTTAAAGCAGGCGATAAGGAGGCATTGTATTGCTTCCTTGTCGCCTGCTTTAACCCCTTGAATCCCACACTAGCATGCTGCATTGCACATGGTTGCAGGGTGTTTGCAGAGTGGCCCTATTCACTTGAATGGGTCGTTATCACCCACCAAAAGCAACAGGGGGTATAATGCCTGCCGCAGGATCTGTACATCCTTAGCTGCTGCTTCTGCACCTAAAGAGGGTAGGGCCCAACATATGTAATGTGGGCAGTGTGGTAGAGACGGGGGAGGCCCCTATGATCTCCAATTACCCAGGGACTCTATGAAAAGTGCAAAGGCAATTACAGGGTCCAAACATTCACAGGCACAACTGTTCCCAAATTCCCTATTCTAACTACAGGCTATGTGCTGCCCTGGCATACCTGCAAAGGTAGTGATCATGTAACACTGTCCAACAGAGGCATTTTCCAGAGCTGGTGTCTTCAGGGGCCGGTGTCTTCGGAGATGGTAATTTCATGGGAGCCACAGGGAATTCGTGTTGGTGGGGTGGCCAGAGCTGGCGGACAAACAGATGCAGTGCAGACAGGGGGCAGTAGGGGGAGGGTTGCATTTTAGCAGTTAGTGGCAGGGAAGTGGAGGGGCAGATAGCAGAGGGTGAGAGGCACATAAGCGGTGGCGGGCTGGGGTGGGTCACATTTTTGGTAAATAGCTCTGATCAGCTGCTTGTTAACCGCAAATCAGAGCTTTTGGTGTGCTTTACAGAGCCTGTTGAATAGTTCTGCTATAAGTCCATGGTCACTGAAATGACCATGAGCTTAAAGCAGAAGGAAGAATGTTAGGTCCATATGGTGTATGGACCTGGGCAGCTGGAAGCAGTGCTGTAGGTCCGTACGCCACATGGACCTGCCAGTGAAAGGGTTAAATGTATTTCGCTGATTTGGACTTAAATAGAAATCTGGCTCTGTTTCACAATGCTCACTATGAGTGTATCAGGCTGGTTTAACAACATTGCAATACCTTTGCCCATCCTCTTTGTTAATCTTTGAATTAAGAGGTGGTTACACTACGTGAATGGTGGTTTTCATTTCTGTAGCCTGCTCTGGCTCAGCCACTTTATGTGTGGACATGCAAACTCCATCCGTCTCAGCTCAGGGTTGGACAAAGTGCACTTGACATCTTTGCATTAGATGCCAGAAGACCTTAACCACTTCAATACAGGGCACTTAAACACCTTCCTGCCCAGACCAATTTTGAGCTTTCAGCGCTGTCGCACTTTGAATGACAATTGCGCGGTCATGCTACACTGTACCCAAATGAAATTTTTATCATTTTTTTCCCACAAATAGAGCTTTCTTTTGGTGGTATTTGATCACCTCTACGGTTTTTATTTTTTGCGCTACAAATAAAAAAATACCGAAAATTTTGAAAAAAAAAATGTTTTTTTTTGTTTCAGTTTCAAAACTTTGTAAATAAGTACGTTTTCTCCTTCACTGATGGGCACTGATGGGGCTATACTGATGGGCACTGATAAGGCGGCACTGATGGGCACCAATGTGGCACCAATGAAGTGGCACTGATAGGCGGCACTGATGGGCGACACGGATGGGCGACACGGACGGACACTGATAGGTGGCACAAATTGGCACTAATAGCTGGCACGGATGGGCGGCACGGATGGGCACGGATAGGCGGCACAGGTGGGCATGGATAGGCGGCACAGGTGGGCACTCATAGGCGGCACAGGTGGGCACTCATAGGCGGCACAGGTGGGCACTCATAGGCGGCATCGGTGTTATACTATAGTAATGGATGCCAATCAGTGCCAAACAATAATGCATGCCAATCAGTGATGCCCATTGTGGGCACTGATTGGCATCCATTATGGGCACTGATTGGCACCCATTGTGCTGACTGGCATCCCTGGTGGTCTAGGGAGGATTATGACCTTTATTACCTTTTCCCTGGTGGTCTGGTGGCGTCCCTGGTGGTCCAGTGTGGGCATCCTGGGGGGGCTGTGCTGATAATCGATCAGCACAAACCCCCCCTGTCAGAGGAGCAGCCGATCGGCTCTCCTCTACTCACGTCTGACAGACGCGAGTGAGGGAAAGCCAATCACCGGCTCTTCCCATTTACACTGTGATCAGCCGTGATTGGACACGGCTGATCACATGGTAAAGAGTCTCCGTCGGAGACTCTTTACCGAGATCGTAGTTGCCGGGTGTCAGACTGACACCCCGCAACAACGATCGCCGCGATGCGCGCCCCCGGGGGCGCGCAGCAGCTCATAATCCTGATCACGTCATATGACGTCCGGTCAGGATTATGAAACCACTTTGCCGCCGTCAATTGCCTATAGGGCGGGCGGCAAGTGGTTAAATGAGAGTAACCACTTGATTCCTCCATGCATACTAAACAGCGTGAATGGAGGAATCTCCACTGTCAGCTATTGGAGTCACAGCTGTCAGACTACCGGCACAGTGACTTCATCCAGGGCCACCAAAAGGGGGTACAACTAGCCCACCCGTACCGGACCCAGGCCCCACTGGGTCAATGGGAGGGCCATGTTAGACTGGGAACCAGGATGAGTGTGATTGGTCGGGGGTACCATGCATCAGAGGTGTGCTGGCCACGCCCCTTGTATTTTTCCCAGGAAGACCAGTCTGATAGGCTGTATGGGGTCAATGATTTCTTATTGCTGCCCTCACTGCACCTGATTGGATTCAGTCCCTTTAACCACTTCAGCCCCGGAAGAATTTACCCCCTTCCTGACCAGAGCACTTTTTGCAATATGGCACTGCGTCGCTTTAACGAACAATTGCGACATGGCGCCCAAACAAAATTTACGTCCTTTTGTTTCCCACAAATAGAGCTTTCTTTTGGTGATATTTGATCACCTCTGCATTTTTATTTTTTGCGCTATAAACAAAAAAGTGCGTAAGTTTTGAAAAAAAAAGCAATATTTTATACTTTTTGCTATAATAAATATCCCCCAAAAATACATATTAAAAAAATTCTTTCTCAGTTTAGGCTGATATGTATTCTTCTACATATTTTTGGTAAAAAATAAAATAAAATCGCAATAATATTGATTGGTTTGCGCAAAAGTTATAGCGTCTACAAAATAGGGGATAGATTTATGGCATTTTTATTATAATTTTTTCTTTATTAGTAATGGCGGCGAACTGTGATTTTTATCATGACTGCGACATTATGGTAGACACATCGGACACGTTTGACACTATTTTGGGACCATTGTCATTTATACAGCGATCAATGCTATAAAAATGCACTGATTACTGTATAAATGACACTGGTAGGGAAGGGGTTAAACACTTGGGAGCGATCAAGGGGTTAAGTGTGTCCTAAGCAGGGATTTTAACTGTGGGGGGGATGGGCTACCACTGACATGAAAGAGATCAATGCACCCAATGACAAGGAGCAGTAGATCCCTGTCATGTCACTAGGCCAAACGGGGAAATGCCTTGTTTATATAGGCATCTCCCAGTTCTGGGGCTCCCTGACATGATCACGGGACACTGGCGGACATCGTGTCCGTGGGACCCGCAGGAATGGTCACGGAGTACGTGGCGGGTGTGCGCGCACGCCGAAAATGCAGCGTCTTAAAGAGGACATGCAGGTACGGCCATTTGCGCTGCTGTGCCATTGTGCCAACGTATATCGTAGCGCGCTGGTTGGCAAGCGGTTAATGTTTAAATTACCTTGCTGCTCTAGATAATGGTCAGTAAGGCTGGATTTACACCTATGCATTTTTTGCGCTTTTTGCATTTTGCAGATTTGCACTACAGAACGTGTTCCATAGAAAACCATGTTAAATGGACTGAAATGAAAATCTACAAAATGCAAAAGCACTAAAAATGCATAGGTGTGAATCCAGCCTAAGTGTTTTGTGATAAAAAAAAACAGTCCTGTTTCAATCCACTATTGCCCCGGTGGCATTACTGTGTTTACTATGGCTGCACTGCTTGTGAGAGGAGGTTGTAGGATGTTATTGTAGTGCAGTCATCGTTAGCTGTTCTATTTAAAATCCGCACAAACTAATTAAAGATGAAACAAACTTTATCCGTGCTTGGCTGAATGGCAAGTTTCCCGCTCATCACGCTTTGAGACTGGCATGTGGTTCTTTGTGTGGTCATCTTGGCATGTTGTACACTACATCCTTGTGACTACTCAGGCGGATCAAGTGACTGCAATCATCTGATGTCTACAGAGTTGATAGAAAACTTCCAAATATTCTTTGTAATTAATCAAGAGAAAGTAGTCAGTGCTAGTTCACACCAGATGCAGTTCTGCGCTGCATTTTTTTCTGCACAGAACTGTACTGGAACCTAGCAAATGGTATCAAAAGCGCATTGGAACGGCATGTGGTATGAACTGTAAGCAAAAACTGAATGTATCTGGAGTGCATTTTTGTGGTGTGAACTGACACTAAGGCTGGATTCACACCTATGCATTTTTAGTGCTTTTTGCTAATTTTCTCTACAGAACGTGTTCCATAAGAAACCATGTTACATGGGCTGTCGTGTAAAAATGCATGAAGCGCTAAAAATGCATAGGTGTGAATCCAGCCTGAGATCATTACACCCTGTTCCAAATTATTATGCATTTTTGTGGTGTGAACTGACCCTAAGGCTGTATTCACACCTATGCATTTTTAGTGCTTTTTGCATTTTGCAGATTTTCTCTACAGAACGTGTTCCATAGGAAACCATGGTAAATGGGCTGTAGTGCAAATCTGCAAAATGCATAAAGCACTAAAAATGCATAAGTGTGAATCCAGCCTGAGATCATTACACCCTGTTCCAAATTATTATGCCAATGATATTTTTTTCATTTACCTAAATAATTGATGTAAACAACAGTCAGCATAATTCTCATGTTATCAACTATTAAGAGTACAATTCAAATTGTATTGAACAAACCTCCTAATAATAACAGTTTTTTTTTCTAAATAAAAAACTTACAACGCACTGTTGCAAATTATTATGGACAGTAAGTTTCAAAACACTTTATAGGTTGTAAAGAACTGAAAATTTGTTGTGTTTGCAGCATATTTACTGAAATCAAAAGCTATTTCGATCAAACTTTGAACAACATTTTAACTTTTTAAACATTTTAACAGGTCACGTTACATTTTAACGTAGGACCCCTTATTTGATAGCAGCTTCACAAGTCTTGCATCCATTGAACTTGTGAGTTTTTGGACAGTTTCTGCTTGAATTTAGTGAAAACAGGCCTTCGCGCTACTACTCAAAAATACAAACAATAAACAGGGTAAAAGTACCTCTTCAAAAAAAACAGTGTATAAAATGGTAAAAATAGAAAAAATATATATAAAAATATTCAACAACAAAAGTGCACGTGTAAATATAAGGTGCAAGAAATGCAGCTGAACCTGACAGTATACACAAACTACCCAGCAAAAATGAAAGTGAACAAAAAGTCCTGCGCAAATCAATCAAAAAAAGTCCTTTTAAAGTGCTAAGTGCTGATGAAGTATAAAAAAACATATAAATATATGAAACGTATAGAAAAAATTATGCAACGCATAAAAAGTCTATAAACTGTGATTCACAGGCACCACTAGTGAAAAATTGCAGATGAAAGCAGTAATATAAATCCACGGACTAAAGGCTCTCAGAACTCTCACCTCCAAATAGAAAAAAACAGACACATCAGAAAGAACTGGCCAACTCCACTCCTCGTCTCCAGCCACCAGGGGGGTCCTCCACTGTAGCAGACTATGCAGCGATATTCTCCACAACGGGCCACAAGGGGGCCATATAATGCATATACACTTATACTGTAGTAGCAGGGAGGATGTTCACAGAAGTGTGCAGCTCAAATATATAATAAAAAACATGGAGAGAGAGGGAAGGCTCTGATAGTGTAGTAATTGGTTAAAATATAAGGGTTTAATTGAAGAAATAAAAATCGGACTCTCACATTTAAATAAATAAACAACAGCACAAGAAGTAAAATGGTGTATTGGCGTCTTCCGCCAGTCCTACTTCACTTCCGGTACGACGTACGGCCACTCCTTACGCGTTGCGTCAATCACGTGACTTCTTCAGGGGATCCTTCCATGATTTGCGCAGGACTTTTTGTTCACTTTCATTTCTGCTTGCATTTGTTTGCAAGATGTCAGAATAGCCTCCCAGAGCTGCTGTTTGGATGTAAACTGCCTCCCATCCTCATAGATCTTTTGCCTGAGGATGCTCCAAAGGTTTTCAATAGGAATGAGGTCAGAGGAGGATGGAGGCCACACCATGACTTTCTCTCCTTTTATCCCCATAGAAGCCATTGATGCAGAGATATTCTTTGCAGCATGAGATGGCGCATTGTCATGCATGAAGATGATTTTATTACGGAAAGCATAGTTCTTCCTTTTTTACCAGGGAAGGAAGTGGTCAGTCACGAACTCCACATACTTTGCACAGGTCATCTTTACACCTTCGGGGACCCTAAAGGGGCCAACCAGCTCTCTTCCCATGATTCCGGCCCAAAACATGACTCCACCACCACCTTGCTGATGTCGCAGCCTTGTTGGAACAGGGTGGTCGTCCACCAACCATCCACTACTCCATCCATCTGGACCATCAAGGGTTGCATGGCACTCATCAGTGAACAGGACTGTTTGAAAGTTAGTCTTCATGTATTTTTCTGCTCAATGCAGCCATTTCTGCTTGTTAGTGGTGGCCGAATGGAAGGTTTATGCACAGTTGCAAGACTAGCTGTGATTGGCAGCAGCGGGAGCCTATGGCCAACGAGGAGGCAGGGATCAAAGGACAGCAGCTGCTCTTCCGCACATTTACTGTGGCATTTACTGTGGCAAGGCAGTCAGGCTGCATGAAACTATGCACATGTACATCATTCCATGCAGTAGCTCTGGGGGGGGGGGGGGGGGGGGGTGCGCATGTGTGCTGATTTGCTAGAGGGGAAGCCATTTAGTGGATCTAAACGACCACCCGCGATTGTTCCTGGAAGAGGCAGAACAGCAATCTGCCTATGTAAACAAGGCAGATTTCTGTTCTGTCAGAGGGAAAGCTAAGCAGGAACACGGATCTCTTTCTTTGTCCAGTCAAACCATCCCCCACACAGTTAGAAAGTAGTGATGGACGAACTTCCGACGGGACGTTTCGCGAAAGCGAAATGCGAACGGACCCAAACGTTCGCGAAACCGAACGTTCGCCGCGGGCCCCATTGACTTCAATGGGAGGCGAACTTTGCAAACCTTCATGTCGAATTTGCGGCCACGTGGTAATTATTAGGGGGTAAAACGTAGTCCCACCATCTGGACAATGACATAATACATGTATGAGGTGAATTTGGGATCGATAACTACAAGCATTTTTATTTTATTTGGGAAATTGTTCTAACAATTCAGGACTATGGAGCTAATGAAGGCAATGGAGGAGAGGGAAGGTCAGGGACCAGGGTAGGCAAAGAAGAGGGTGCAGGAGATGATCACCAGCAGCGTGACATACCGGAATGACACATGCACCGTGATAGAGGCATCTGACAGCAGCACCGTAATACAGAGCACTGACAGCAGCACCGTGACATACAGCGCTGACAGCAGCACCGTGACATACAGCGCTGACAGCAGCACCGTGACATACAGCGCTGACAGCAGCACCGTGACATACAGCGCTGACAGCAGCACCGTGACATACAGCGCTGACAGCAGCACCGTGACATACAGCGCTGACAGCAGCACCGTGACATACAGCGCTGACAGCAGCACCGTGACATACAGCGCTGACAGCAGCACCGTGACATACAGCGCTGACAGCAGCACCGTGACATACAGCGCTGACAGCAGCACCGTGACATACAGCACTGACAGCAGCACCGTAAGCAGCCCCAGGAGGAAGTCAGCACAGCACAGGGATGGTGTGATCCCCTCATAATAAGAACCCCCAGGAGGAAGTCAGCACAGCACAGGGATAGTGTGATCCCTTCATAATAAGAACCCCCAGGAGGAAGTCAGCACAGCACAGGGATATCATAAGCAGCCCCAGTAGAAATATGACACCGCTCAACCTCTTCAAAGAGGAGGGTAGGGGCATATAGTACGGTGTGCTTTTTTGGGTCAAGGAAGTGAGCCAAATGAATTAAGAAGGTCTGTGTGCTTGATTAAAAAAATAGTTTATAGACATATACATGGTCTACTGGTCACATGTGTTGAATTCCTCCGAGATCCATGCCTCATTCATTTTTAGAAATGTGAGGTAGTTAACACTGTCGTGAGCTAGGCGAGTACGCTTATCGGTCACAATCCCCCCTGCTGCGCTGAACGTCCTTTCGGACAGGACACTGGATGAGGGGCAAGCCAACAGTTCGATTGCAAATTGGGCAAGCTCTGGCCAGAGGTCAAGCCTGCCCACCCAGTAGTCTAGGGGTTCATCACTCCTCAGAGCGTCCACATCGGCCGTTAACCCAATGTAGTCGGACACCTGACGGTCTAGGCGTTCCCTGATGCTGGATCCGGATGACACCTGTCGATGGGTCGGCTGAAAGAATGACCTCATATCCGAAGTCACCAACACATCTTCAAACCGGCCTCTTCTTGCAGGCGCTGTTGGATTGGTACCCGCAAATCCTTCTCTGGGAGTGGGAATTGCTCCTCTGCCAGCGCACGCAAAAGCAGAATGCAGCATTTCTCGAAGCAAGGCCTGGAAGTGCTGCATTCTGACAGCCCTCTGCGACGGCGGTAACATTTCCGCCATTTTGTGTTTGTACCGGGGGTCTAAGTACGTTGCCACCCAGTACTGGTCCTTGACCCTCATGCTTTTTATACGGGGGTCCCTATTAAAACACTGGAGCATGAAGGCCCCCATTTGCACTAAAGTGGAAGCGGTGTGGTGGCCTGGCTCCTGCTCATCATCCAGGATAATGTCGTCCTCTTCATTCTCCTCTCCCCATCCTCGCACAACAGGGATCCCAGAAAGGTTTAAAGCATGCTCTTCTTGCTCCTGCTCATCCGCCCCGGCACCATCCTCCTCTGACTCCTCATCAGACTCCTGTTGTTGACTTGTCTCAGATAGAGTAGCCCCCCCTGGGAATTCATCCAGCATTGCGACTTCCTCATCTTCCCGCTCCTGCTCCTCCACAGCCTGATCAATGACACGACGCAATGCACGCTCCAGAAAGAAGGCATAAGGTACCATGTCACTGATGGCGCCATGGCTGCGACTGACCAGTTTGGTGATCTCCTCAAATGGCCGCAGAAGTCTGCATGTGTCGCGCATGAGCAGCCACTGGCGCGGTGAAAAAAAACCCAGCTCCCCAGAACCGTTTCTTTCGCAGAGTTCATACAGGTAGACGTTAACTGCACGTTTCTGCTGGAGCAGCCTATCAAGCATATAGAAGGTTGAGTTCCATCGCGTCGGGCAATCGCAAATAAGACGTCTGACCGGCAGATGGTGTCGCCGCTGAATGTCAGCAAGGCGAGCCATGGCCGTGTAAGATCTTCTGAAATGGGCCGAGATTTTCCTTGCCTGCCGCAAGATGTCCTGGACCCCAGGGTATTTGACAAGGAATCGCTGCACGACCAAGTTTAAGACGTGTGCCATGCACGGCACGTGCGTGATTTTGCCCTGTTTCAATGCGCTAAGCAGATTGGCACCGTTGTCACACACCACTTTACCAACTGTCAAATTGAGCGGTGTTAGCCACTCATCTGCCTGTGAACGCAAAGCTGAAAGGAGTGCCGGGCCAGTGTGGCTCTTTGCTTCCAGGCACAACAGACGCAGCACGGCATGGCAACGTCTCACCTGGCATGTGGAATAGGTTCTGGGGAGCTTGGGCGGTGCAGTGGAAGAGACGCTAGCAGCGGAAAAGGAGGAGGCAGCTGAGGAGGAGAGGGAGGAGGATGGAGTAGGAGGAGGAGAAGAAGAGTCAGGCCTGCATGCAATCCGTGGCGGTAAAACCAAATCTACACGGGTGCCACGGGTTACATGCTTGACGGCCGTCAGAAGGTTCACCCAGTGGGCAGTAAAACTGATATACCTTCCCTGCCCGTGTTTGCTAGACCACGTGTCTGTGGTCAGATGTATCTTGGCACCGACACTGTGTGCCAGAGATACATTCACTTGCCGCTGAACATGGCCATATAGCTCTGGGATGCCCTTCTCTGAGAAATACTTCCTTCCTGGGACCTTCCATTGTGGTGTTCCAATGGCCACAAATTTGCGAAAGGCCTCCGAGTCCACCAGTTTATATGGCAGTAGTTGGCGGGCTATGAGTTCTGACAAGCCAGCCGCCAACCGTTGGGCAAGAGGGTTATCCGGCGTCATCATTTTTTTACGCTCAAACATTAGGCCCACGGAAGCCTGCCTTTTTGCAGAAAAATGTGAGCTTGGCGTGATGGAAGGTGGAGTGGAGGACAATTGTGAGGAGAGAGGAGAAGGAGAAGTAGAAGACGAGGCTGGACGGTGAGAGCCTGCAGTGTGGCTTTGTGTGTTCCGTTGCTCCCACTGGGCTCGGTGATGGCTGCTCATGTGCCTTCTTAAGGCGGTCGTCCCTAGGTGAGTATTGGGCTTACCGCGACTAACGCGTTGACTGCAAAGATTGCAGATGGCAACGCTATTGTCAGCAGCGGACACGTTAAAAAAAGCCCACACTGCGGAGCCATGTGCCGGTGTCCTGGGAGCGCCAGATGTGACCGTACATGGTCGATGACTCGCTCCTGATACATTTGCAGTCTGCTTTGTCCCTGCTGTGCAATGTAAGTCATTGCTGCTTCTCCTCCCTATCTGCTGGTCCATATCTCCCTCTGAACTCCCCTCCTCTTCCTCTCTTGTGGGCACCCACGTGACATCACTAGACACGTCATCATCAACGTCACCTTCCCCACCGCTATAAGTAGAGATCTCGGAGTAGGCAGCAACACCGGGGACCAACCTCCTCCTTGGGCTGATCTGGGTACTGTCGTCAGACTGCTGAGTAGCGCTTGTTGCTACCTCCTCTTCCTGATCCAATACCAAGAGTGGCTGCGCATCAGAAATGTCCTCTTGATATGGATCGGAAAATAATTCCAGTGACTCAAGCGGAAGGTATGTGGTGGTGGTGGTGGTGGTCGTGTTGTTGGTGGTAGTGTCTTTGGGGGTGCACATAGCAGAGAGTGAAGAAGAGGGTGCAGATCGAGAGGATGAGGAGGGTGCAGAAGAGTAAGGCTGAGCGAGCCACTCAACCAAGTCTGGTGCATCCTTTAAAGTAATTGAACGCACCTTCTGCAACTTCCCACTTTGGCTCAAGCCTGTTGCTCCTGCCCTACCCCTACCACCCCTGCGGAAGGGCCTGCCTCTTCCTCTGCCTGTCATTTTTTAAATGACCCTGTGACAAAACTCTTAGTCCCTATACCGATGAAGGACTGCTGCAGTATAGGGCAGCAGTCAGCAGTGGTGCACGTCAACCCTATCTATTGTGGACCGATAGCGGTCCTTACAGAACAGCAGACTGTACCGCACTCAAGCCTATGTACCGTAGCACCCTATACCAAGTTACCAGTCCTTATAAGAACTTTTGTGGACCAAGCAGGTTGTGTATTAGTGTTTAGCAGACTGTACGTCAGTCCCTATACCGCTGAAGGACTGCTGCAGTATAGGGCAGCGGTCAGCAGTGGTGCACGTCAACCCTATCTATTGTGGACCGATAGCGGTCCTTACAGAACAGCAGACTGTACCGCACTCAAGCCTATGTACCGTAGCACCCTATACCAAGTTACCAGTCCTTATAAGAACTTTTGTGGAACAAGCAGGTTGTGTGTTAGTGATTAGCAGACTGTACGTCAGTCCCTATACCGCTGAAGGACTGCTGCAGTATAGGTGAGCGGTCAGCAGTGGTGCACGTCAACCCTATCTATTGTGGACCTATAGCGGTCCTTACAGAACAGCAGACTGTACCGCACTCAAGCCTATGTACCGTAGCACCCTATACCAAGTTACCAGTCCTTATAAGAACTTTTGTGGACCAAGCAGGTTGTGTATTAGTGTTTAGCAGACTGTACGTCAGTCCCTATACCGCTGAAGGACTGCTGCAGTATAGGGCAGCGGTCAGCAGTGGTGCACGTCAACCCTATCTATTGTGGACCTATAGCGGTCCTTACAGAACAGCAGACTGTACCGCACTCAAGCCTATGTACCGTAGCACCCTATACCAAGTTACCAGTCCTTATAAGAACTTTTGTGGACCAAGCAGGTTGTGTATTAGTGTTTAGCAGACTGTACGTCAGTCCCTATACCGCTGAAGGACTGCTGCAGTATAGGGCAGCGGTCAGCAGTGGTGCACGTCAACCCTATCTATTGTGGACCGATAGCGGTCCTTACAGAACAGCAGACTGTACCGCACTCAAGCCTATGTACCGTAGCACCCTATACCAAGTTACCAGTCCTTATAAGAACTTTTGTGGACCAAGCAGGTTGTGTATTAGTGTTTAGCAGACTGTACGTCAGTCCCTATACCGCTGAAGGACTGCTGCAGTATAGGGCAGCGGTCAGCAGTGGTGCACGTCAACCCTATCTATTGTGGACCGATAGCGGTCCTTACAGAACAGCAGACTGTACCGCACTCAAGCCTATGTACCGTAGCACCCTATACCAAGTTACCAGTCCTTATAAGAACTTTTGTGGAACAAGCAGGTTGTGTGTTAGTGATTAGCAGACTGTACGTCAGTCCCTATACCGCTGAAGGACTGCTGCAGTATAGGGCAGCGGTCAGCAGTGGTGCACGTCAACCCTATCTATTGTGGACCGATAGCGGTCCTTACAGAACAGCAGACTGTACCGCACTCAAGCCTATGTACCGTAGCACCCTATACCAAGTTACCAGTCCTTATAAGAACTTTTGTGGAACAAGTGAGTTGTGAATGTTTAGCAGACTGCAGCAGAAGGGCAGCAGTCAAGTATAATATCCTTTCTATATTTGGAAGAAAGAATATTATACATGTACAAGCCTATTACTGTACCACTGATACCAGTCCTGAAAAGAACCTTTGTGGAACTAATAATAACAGCAAGTCTTTAAAATTACCCTCACTGCCTGACAACACTGCTTCCTTCCTGTCCCTATACAAATTGGCAAAAAAAGAGAACGATTAGTGGTTACTGGAACAGCTCTTTTGTGGACCTTGATAGTAACAGCTAATGATGATGATGATGATGATGATGATGAAAGACTAATCTGGCTGTCCCTGTAGCATACACCGTCCTTTCCCTTTCTCTAAACTAACAAAAGACACTCAGGCTGCTGCAAGAATCAGCAGCACAGCAAACCTATCAACACCTAACACCTATACCAGTCCTGAAAAGAACTTTTGTGTACCAAATAGCTAGTGGTTTATCTCTCCCTACTCCACACAGGAACCTGTCCCTATCGTAACAGAAGAAAGAATGTAAAATGGCCACCGGATCGGGTGTATTTATAGGTTAGGGGGAATGTCCAAGTGTCCATGTGCTGTCATGTCTCAATTGGCTGTCCTGTATCACATGATAAACGTGTCACCAAAGGTTAAAGTTCTTGTATACATTAAACACGTAAGTCCGCCGCGGCGAACGACGGAAAAAGGCGTTCGAACGTGCGGACCGCGAATGTCGGAAATTCGCCGCGAAACGACCGCCGGGCGAAACGTTCGTCCATCACTATTAGAAAGCACTCCCTAGGAGCTCACTTAACCCTTTGATCTCCCCTGGTGTTAACTCCTTCTACAGTTGCAGTGCATATTTTTAGCACTGATCACTGTATTAGTGTCAATGGTCCCCAAAAAAGCATCACTGGTCCCCCAAAAAGCGTCAAAAGTGTCAGGTGTTCGATATGTCCGCTGCAATGTCGCAGTCCTGCTAAAGATTCTTCAGCTGTGATCCCTGTCCTCTGATGTAAAGAGGAACTCTGGGAACTTTATACTCTTAAGCCACTTTGAGTATCTTGGCGTGTGGTGGGTGTCTGTACTCATGGTGGAAGTGGTGGGTGGTAGTGGGGGGGTCCATGCCAACTTTGCTTCAACCTACGCCCCTGTGCCCAGTCTATGTGTGGATAATTAAATTCTCCCATTATGATAACACTTCCCATCCTTGCTGCTAATCCAAATTGTGATAGGAGGTTTGCCTCTCCCTCCTCCCTCTGGTTAGGTGGCCTATAGTTAAGTAAGTATTTGCAGATTATATCTTTTACTTTGCAGCAGCAAAATGAAACTAGGCTTCTAAATTAATTTTATTGACTTTAAGTGTGAACACTGGCAGGTCACAATACATAAGTACTGTGTTCAATTCATAATCTGCCCTGAGCAAATTGGATTAAAATAAATCAGCCACTATAAAAAATAAAGAAATAGAAAAACACAGGAAAATATCTGTTTTGCTGATTGGTGTATCAGTGATCTTCTTCATGTAAAGAATGGATATCCCGAGGACAGAGAGCACAAGTTTAACTGACACCCTACCTCTCAGCAGTTGCTGCAAGTTCTATCTTGTTCCCTTATTCATTCTGGGAAATTAAAATAACTTTTGCCATCCAAAAACATCACTTGATTCACAATTTATCGGTGTATAGTGATTGAATAAATTGCCTAACATACATTACATTTCTATTAATTTTGCTTTAATGCATAACACTCAAGGTGTAGATAAAAATGCTGGCAGCAACATACTGACATGTACATACTAAATTTACATCCTGAAACAAAGTATTTTTTGTAATCATACATTAAAGTAGTATTCAACCCTCGCCATTTTTAGCTTAACAAATTGAGTACAGTAAAGTAAACATTTCCCAGTAAACTACTTATCCCAGCATTTGCAGTTTAAAGCTTTTAATGCTGCTGGTTCCTGCCCTCTCAGTGATGCTTCCCTGAACAGGAAAGAGTTAACATTGGACAGTGCAGTCTCCAGTCAGCCTGTTAGCTTTAAGAAGGGAGGGGGAGGAGGAGGAGGGAGGAGCAGAGGACACAGCCAATGACTGTTTAGAGTACTGGATTGCTGCCGGTACCATGTGACCGCAGTGATCAATCACAGTAGGTCACATGACAGTTGTGCACAATGGATGGCTTCCTTTCATGCCATCCATTGTGTACAATTGCATAGCTAGTTGTGATTGGTCTTATTGATCACATGTTACAGACAGGGCCAATCACAGCCCATCTGTACCATGTGATTAGCTTTGGCCAAGCACAGCTAATCGCAACAAAATGGACTGAATGATTCAGTTTAATTCAGTAAAATGCTTTCTTATAGCAATTCACTACTATAAGTAAACATAATGTGTAAAAAATAAAAATAAAAATCCTAATCAATTCCCCAGAGTAGTACAATGTCACTATGGTAACATTATTTTGTTCTGGTCAGTGTGTTAAAAAAAAAAATTGCAAAAAATAAAAGACAAAAAAAGTATAACTTTTTTTTGTACTATCACCAGTCAGTATCCTGGCATTTACTGTTCTGGCATTTTAGGGCCTCAAGAAATGAGTCCATCTGTACAGTACATCAGGATTCATCAATTTTCAGAATAAATACCATAGTTTGTGGACTCTATAACTTGATTTGGGTTATTTTCAGCAAAGAAATGTAAGCCCCATACACACTATCAGATTTTCTGCTGTTTTTTTCCTTCAGATTTACTAAAATCTTATAATATGAGGTCAAACCTTAGGAGTTTCAATTTGTATGCAACCAGACAGCCTCTTTTACTACATGGTTTTGATAAATCTGAAGGAGAAAATCTGCTGAAAATCTGATAGTGTGTATGGGGCTGAATACATTTTGGGCTAAATCTATGAAGAACAATTATTAATTTGCTAAATTTTATAACAGAAACAAAGAAAAACAATTTTTTCCTCAAAATGTTCAGTCTATTTTCATTTATGTAGCAAAAAAAACAAAAAACTCAGTGGTGATTAAATTCCACCAAAAGAAAGCTCTATTTGTGTAAACAAAATTAGAAAAATTTAGTTTGGGTACAGTGTTGCATGTCCTCACAATTGTAATTCAAAGTGCCACAGTGCTAAAAGCTGAAAATTTGCCTGGGCAGGAAAGGGATCAAAGTGCCCAGTATTGAAAGTGGAACTTCAGTCATGTTTTGATCTATTAAATCTTCTGCCCTTGTTGTTTTTACTTTTGGATAGTAAAACTTTTTTTTTTCTGCCACTAAATACCTTATGCACCCCACTTCCCGTTTCTTGTCTGGTCTAGGTTTATGACATCATGCTCAGCTCTCTCTCACTCTGGTGAGAGTTTGCCAGGAAGGGAGAGGGGATGAGTCATAAGAGGGCCAATGAAAGCTGCAGGGCTGAAGGTGCGCCTCTGTGTAAATCCAGAAAGTGAACAGGCAGCAGCTTCAGCTGCCCACAGTTAAAATGGCTGCAGCCAGACTTAGTGGAGGGAGATTTCTGCAGCATATTTGCCAAGTGCAGAATCAAAGTATATATAAAATAATATGCAAAGTGGTTGGAGGGAAGCTTCAGAATGTCAAAGATGTTTTTATTACACATTATGTGAGCAGACTGCAGTTCCTCTTGAACTGGTTACACTGTTACAATGTATTTATCTTTAGCTATTGCTACTGCCAAGAATTCAATTCCCCATATGACTGTGGATGAGTCAGCTATAAGCGCTACATATATTTTGCAGCTATTGCTCCTCCCAAGGATTAAATTATGAATTTGTTTGGAGGCACAGACATTATATACAATAGCACTAACCTTTCTGGTTCTATATATAGATTAAACCCTATTAATGTATTTATCAAACAAGCAAGAAAACATGCATATGGGCTCTACCTCCCCTCCCCCCCCCCAGTCTTTAAAATAATATAAGATTGTTTCAAAAATATATGGCAACACATGGAGCATACAGCTTGCCAGCACTCAATTGAATAATATACAATAGCTATATTAAACTGGATTAAAATTGGCATACATGAGACAACAAAATTAAGAATAAAAACCTGCCAACCACCAGATCACCACCTAATGTAGCAAATCCAGTATTCTCTTGTACAGGGGCGGACTGACCATTGGGCCACTCGGGCACCATGCCACTAGGGGGCCCCATCAGGGTTGCCAGCCTCAGTAAAACCAGGGATAGTATATAAAAAATTGTGTTTTTTTTTTACATCTGTCTCTGAAATGTCCTTTACCGACATCCTTTTGGTCTAAAAATCCTGAGATTATAGCTGTCCCACCTCTTCAGTACCTTCTCAGCCAATAGAAACATGTCTGTGTATACTGTGTGATTGTATACTGTGTGTGTGTTTGTGTCTACTGTGTGGCCCCATAATCTCCTATTGCCCAGGGGCCCCATGAGTTGTCAGTCTGCCCCTGGGGAGGTGGCCACATTGTTCCTACTGCCTCCTCTAGACCACAGCACCTAAATGACATACCCTTACCATTTAATACACTGCTGTACTTTGCATTCTGATATTTATCGGCATTCTATATGTGGGGGATTAGTTGATTAATAGCATTCATGTGCCCATTGGTAATGACATGGTACATTGAGGGATTCAGTTGGATTGTTACTTACAGCTGGTAATTTCACGTGTCCACCCTTAAAGCTTATTTACATAAAGATACAAAAGAATACTGGATTTGCTACATTAGGTGGTATTCTGGTGGTTGGCAGGTTTTCATTCTTTATTTGATGTTTCAGTTTAATTAAGGTATTGTATGTGGTTAATCAACTGAGTGCTGCCATGTTGCATGTTTCATGTGTTTCCATACACTTTTGAAATAATCCTATATTATTTTGAAGACCAGGGGGATGATAGAGCCCATGACCATTTGAGCTTGCTTGTTTGTTTGGTATTGAATTTTGTGGAGGGCTCCCTCACCTGGCTTGAGTTGACAATTGCAGACCTGGTAGGGTTTGGCAGAGATGTTTTTTACTATTAATGTCTTTCCTCTGTTTGCCAATGCTGCATTTAAATGTTTGCTTCTAATTCTAATCGGATAAACATTGCTATTTGATAAAGTTTACTGTTCTATGCTCTTTACTAGAATATATATGCTGATCTAACTACTAACTGAAGTTCTTGTTGACCAACATATAATACAGAAGTGTTACTAAAGAATTGTATCTGCTGTTTTGTTATCTTCTATTGCTGAAATATATTTAAACCTTGAGTGTCAGAGGGGTCGAGAGGCTTGCAAGGTCAGGGCAACAACTAGGGATAAGCATCATCAAGCGGCCACTATGAGGGTAGCGCTACACACCCTTCACCATCTCCTCCAGAATCTGTCTCTAATTTTCTGAAAGCTACACCTGCATCTGCGCATTCAGCTGAGAAAAATGACCAGTGTACCCTGTCCTGTTGAGTGAGTTGGTACATGGGGAGAAAGGCCCCAGATTTATTGTTTACTCCCTAAATGTTTGCACAGTAATACCCTATTGAGGAGGAGGAGGAGTAGGCTACTCCTGTAGTGGTTTTGAACATTAGTTTGTCCCTGTACACTGCAGTATGTTCTGGTGTTAAGAATGTATTCTTCCTAGCAGGGCCTGCCCTGCAGCCTGTCATGGCTGTTAGACCTTGACATCTGGTCCCAGAATATGTCCAGGGATCACAAATCTATCTAATTACATTCTTCAGTCCCTCATCATGCTCATGTTGCTGGGTTAGTAGATGTTATGTGCCTAATATCCAGGTAGGATCTCATATCTTTACACATTACCAACTGTGCCAAGGACAACACAGGATGGAAGAAAGCCCTTTTGCCTCACAAGATAGCTCAGCATGAGAACCCTCTATTTCTGAGGCTAGGGAGAGTACCCTTCATTTCCCCAAGGCCTCCAATTCTAGGCCATGCCTGGGACTTAGTCTAACAGCAAGTTAAAGTGGTGGACCTTCATCTTCTGGTACGGCTTTCTTTTTGGAGTCATAGCCATTGTTCTGAAAAAGAAGGGTTTCAGAGTTTCTGCTCAAACCTGTCCACCATTCCCAAGGAAGCATTCAACCCAAAATGGATTTAAAGACAAATTCTCTGGGAGTCCTTTCAGATTGTTCTGATATTTTGTTGCAAGGACTGGCTTAATGTACTACTTCATGGTCAATAGCATTAATGGCTTTGCCAGTCATATTTGGTTATCCCTACACTTTTAAAAGGATAGGAAATTGACTCCTGCAAAATCTACCATCACATCTGAAATGCATATTTCTCAAGGTGCAAGACAAGTTGTTCAAACTTTTTATCCCAAGGGCAAGGTTCCATCTTTCCCTGTCAAAGCACACTCCAATCAATTAGTACTTCTTGAGCTTTTAGGAATCAGGCATCTGTTTCTAAGATTTGCAAGGCTGCTGCCTGATCTTCTGTTCACATATTTACAAAGTTTTACCAGGTGCATGTTCAGGGCTGGAGACGGGTTTGGTCATAAGATTCTTCAGGCAGCAGTAAGGTTTGGTTAAGTCCCTCTGTTAACATGTTGCTTTTTTGGGCTTCTTACCCTTGAAGTGTCCCTCACCCATCATTTGGACTGATTTTAGACATCCCAAAGTACCTGAATATTTCCTCCTGTGTCCCTTAATGTACTGTGTGATTAAGAAAATATGATTTTTGACTGGTCTCTTCCTCTGTTCTTGATCATCCATTCCTACTATCACTTGCTATAAAACTGAGGCAGGCTAGTCGTGAGAGATGTTATTCTGCTCTGTCCTTACATCTTTGTTTGCCAGTGTCCAATTTCCTATAGGCAGCAGCATAACCCTGCGTACCAGAACACTTCATCATGTGTCCCTTAATGTCAGGGCTGATGAAAGGATTTTTGTCAATACAGGTGAAGATGCATTTTTCTGTTTTCTATTAACCCCCCCCCCCCCCAATCCTCCTTCCCAGCAAAACACCCCTCCATCCCGGCACAAATCCTCACTCCAGCCCCCCGATCCCCTGAAGCAGAAATCATCCTTCCCCAAAATACCCCTCACCAGTACAAATCATCTACATAAATATATCACAAATCTTCCCACCCAAACTCCCTCCCTGTACAAACTCTCCCTCCAAAACACAAATCCTCTCCCCCCATCTAGTACAAATTTGTAACTCTTAACTGTACAGGTTTTTGCTGGACCTTCCCAAGATTTGAACAAAACCCTGGTGTTCCATGAATCCGGTACTTGGCTCCACTCGCTTGTCTGGCAGGGGTGCATTAGAGTGGACACCCAGAGCAATTGCCAGCATCTCTTGCAGGGTGTCTGGGGTCCCAGATGCAGCTCTGTGGCAGGTGGAATCTCTTTGATTCAGGGCAGGTAGGCTAAGAGGATATGTTCCGGGGGGGGGGGGGTGTTTTGGGAGGGGAGAGGACTTTTGCTAGAAGGCAGGGTGGATTTAAACCCCCCCCCCCCAGCACAAGTCCCCTCCCTTCCCAAAGCACCCCCAGCACATATCTTCTTACCACCTGTCACTCCTGCAAATGAATAACCTTGTTACCCCTTCTGTATTCATCCATAAATTATGCACAGTCCTCAGACCATCAGCACGACTCAGTACAATGTCTCTTCTCCCCGACTCTTCCTCCTATCTGTGTACATGAGAATATTATAGCAGAGGAGGAGAAGGCTTCAGTGAGTGCTGCTGCAAGTGATGCAGGACAGATGTCCCAGGTGCCAATGCTAGCGCCCCTGTCAGGCAAGATTCGCCAGTACACCAGGATTTAAATCAAATCTCGGGACAGTCCCAGTAAATCAGAGACAGTTGGGAGGTATGTTTTTCTCCCCCTTCCTGGCACCCTAAGGCTGCTGCCTAAACCGTTTTATGCTGGCTCCGGCCCTGCTTAATGTACTTCAAGAAAACGTTTTTTCAATATGCTAAATATCCTTTTGTTATGGCATTTCTACTTAAAAATAACAGTGCCTAAGCACTCCTGTGTTTTAAATTTCATAGCCCTATATCTGCAGTGTGAGATCATCTAGTGCTGCTGCCTCTGACTGCAAATTTGATGCTCACTGTTCTTGCTGAAAATGAAGCTGTACCTAAGGACCTGCAGTGCAAGGAGTTCTCTGCTTCTGCTTTCTTTAATCTGTGGGTCTCTGATTTCTTCCATTCTCCTGCTTTTTCTTGATTGTTCCTCAAATAACCATAACATTACAAGTCATTAGAAGGGAAGCTCTGATATGAGTAAGTCGAAGCCTTTCCCCATTCAACATGGCCATCTCCACACAGGGACACAGTGCAGAACCAGGCGCATTAAGAAGGTATTAAGGAAAGGATCAGCGGCAGGGAGACTGTAGGTAATACTGGTGACTAGTCTTTTGCCCTCTGCTTGTCTTTGGAACAGCTTTCACATTTAAAGCCCTTTTTAGAAGTAAATGCAATTGTTGAACATAAATATGTAGCCGCATTCATTGATTTTTTTTATTTTTATTTTTTTATATCTACCTGAAGTTCAGCTTTACATTTTAAAGGCAGACCGAGTTTTTACATCTCGCAAGCCAGAAACGATCATTTCACATTTTTCTGTCTCATAAGAACTTATGTCCCTGGGAAAATAGTGTTAGAATCCTGTAAAGAGCTAGAGGGCCCTCTGATGTTCTGATTGAGAACAGCCTTTGTAGAAGTTGCTTGTACAGCCTGGTGCCATCATTACTAGCTTTGTCATTGTTCACATCAGGGATATCAGGGATGTGTGAATGTAGAAGCACTCTTGTGGTTATAAGTATTGTCTTTGCAGAGTTGTTTACTGCATATACTGCTGGAATTTATTCAAGAAGAAAAACATTTTCCGTTGTTTTATAGTCTATCATCCTGTCCAATGCTAATCGGAGCTTAGTGCTCATATATCAGTACTAATTGAATATTCCTCTTTTAACAATGTGTACGCAAAGAGAGGATGAGCTGCTGACTCATTGTATTAGTGCAGTCATAGGTCCTGCAGAATTTTCCCCTTATGCCTTTAATCGTAAATGGAGTGTGTGGACTTTTTAAAGTTTTCCTAAGAAGTCAATGCTGTACGTTTGAAGCATATTTACTTACTCAACCTTCAAAATAATACGTAAAGTCGCCAGCACTCTAGCACTCGCAGTCATAGATGTGTGAGCAGGGTGTGCCCGGATGTACCTGGGCACACCCTAATTACCCTATGTGCATTAGCATTATCACTCTGTGTGCGAGCGGGAAGATAGGAAAGATCTCCCTTTTACTGGCTCTGGCATAATATAATCTGTTTTACTGTTCCGGCAGGGAGATCAATGTGTCGGGGCCATATACAGTATCTCACAAAAGTGAGTACACCCCTCACATTTTTGTAAATATTTTATTATATCTTTTCATGTGACAACGCTGAAGAAATTATACTTTGTTGTAATATAGTGAGTGTACAGCTTGTTTAACAGTATAAATTTGCTGTCCCCTCAAAATAACTCAACACACAGCCATTCATGTCTAAACTGCTGGCAACAAAAGTGAGTACACCCCTAAGTGAAAATGTCCAAATTGGGCCCGAAGTGTCAATATTTTGTGTGGCCACCATTATTTTCCAGCACTGCCTTAACCCTCTTGGGCATGGAGTTCACCAGAGCTACACAGGTTGCCACTGGAGTCCTTTTCCAGTCCTCCGTGATGATGCTGTTTATATCAGCATCTCCCTGTTCAGCCTCCCCGTGAGACAATCGCGGGTATCCCCACAGCGATCGAGTCCGGGGGACCCGCAACCGGACTCACGGGGTCCCGACCGGCAATTACAAATGGACGTACCTGTACGCCAGTTTGCCTGCCCATGCCATTCTGCCGACATACATCGTCGTGCGCCAGTCGGGAAGTGGTTAAGGGGAACCCCGAACCAAAATGTAAAAAAAAAAAATTGCACAAAAAAGGTGTCAAAATGGTAAAAATGACAAGATACGACGTTCATTCATCTTCTCCTTCTCTCCCCATGTTGAGGGCATCTGGTCTGGTAAGGTTCAGGAGGGGGGGCGCTGTTAGAAGTTTTTGAGGTAATTAATATCTTAAAAGATAAAAGTTTCTGAAAATATATGTAAGTTATATGTTCGGTGGTTAAGTGATGGTTTCTGAAGGTCACACAACAGCAGATCATATAGGGAGGAGGGGATTTGCTGAGTAGGTATCTATTTTTGAGTTACTATGTCAGAACAATGGGTGGAGTTATGCTACTTATCTATAGACTGAACCATATTGGGTATATATGCAAATGTGGGTGTTATTAGGATATGCTGACATAACATCTTGAAACAGTATAAGAATGGACTAGGGTTATAGAGAAGGGAGGATCGGTGGGTAGAGAAAGGATTCTACACGTTGGAGAATGTAGATCAGATGACCCTATCCTCCTTCTGAAGCCATCACCATGCCATATGTTACCAGATGTCAATCTTGTCTTTGCTTGTCTTTCTGAAAAATAAACCAACTATTAAACGGACGAAGGATTCTTCAATTTCTACTCCTGAAAGTACGTTTGAAATGCCTTGGATGAGAAATACATATCTACGCTATACACACCCTTATATGGAGAAGGGATACTGATTCACATATTACACAAAGACTTTGCTATTCATTAAGAAACGCCCCTGTGAGTGAGTATGTAGAGTTGTATTTACACTACATTACATTTTACTTCTCTACATTCACTTTTAACAGGCGCTCTCTCGTCCCCCCTCTTTTCCTGTGGCCTGCCAGGTTGCGTGCTCGGATAAGGGTCTGGTATGGATTTTTGGGGGGACCCCCATGCCATTTTTTTTGGCGCAGGGTTCCCCTTAAAATCCATATCAGACCTGAAGGGTCTGGTGTGGATTTTTGAAGGGGACCCCCACGCCATTTAAAAAAAAAAAAATATTTTGGCACGGGGTTCCCATTAATATGGAATTTGTTTCAGGGTTCCCCTTAATATTCAAACCAGACCCAAAGGGACTGGTAATGGACTGTGGGGGAATCCCATGCCATTTTTTTCAATGACTACTTTTATCTGTATTGCCAAGACCCACAATTCATTATAGCCGTGAGTACTTTTAAATTACTTTTTTCCTTTAGAAATGTAATTTTGTGCAGGGACTGTTGTAAACACGGGAGACATGCGCCACTTTACAGGCATACTATAGACACCCCCCCAGGTATGAAATTTAAAGGAATATTTCACTTTTATTGTTTCACTTTAAGCATTATCAAAATCACTGCTCCCGAAAAAACTTTTGTTTTTAAAACTTTTTTTTGCATTGATACATGTCCCCTGGGGCAGGACCCTTTTTTGACAATAACTTGCATATAAGCCTTTAAAATTAGCACTTTTGATTATTCATGTTTGTGTCCCATAGACTTTAACGGTGTTCGCACGTTCGAACAAATTTTTTGCCTGTTCGCATGTTCTGCTGCAAATCGAACTGGGGGGGGTGTTCGGCTCATCTCTATTAATAAGCAATTACTGTATCATCACAGAGTGGTACTGTGGATACTTGATAGAGTAGACAGTGCCATGTCCCGTTTGGATTAAAGATAATTTGGAGTGTGTAGGCTTGGACTTTTTAGGCATGACAAAAAACAGATTTGTACAAAAATATATTTTATTGTATGGACATAACAGAGTATGTATTATAGTATATATTAAATTCCACATTTAATAGATTAGCCAGTGGTTAAATATGCAACTGTCTATAACCATAATGCAACTTCATAGAACAAAGAAGAAAAATATTTCATAGTAACTGTGAATCCCAGAGTGCGGTTATAGTACAGTGAAGCGATGTAAACTTAAACTTGCTCTACATGTTACGCGCCATGTGCTTCTTCATGAGCATTGAGGTGACTATAAATTGTGGGAAAAAGAGCATATAAGAAAATATACAGTTTATACATATATTAAATTCAATACAAAATAAAAGAAAGCATTTAGTTTCACACAACCCAAAGTTGTCATGGGGCACCCAAACAGGTTAAGTAGGTAAACCAAAAGACTATGGGGGCGTACACAACATTGCATTATTGATAAAATGAGGTAAAAAGGGTGGAGAAGAGAAGTTATAATTTGCCTATAAAATACCCCATATACCTATATATATATATATATATATATACCGTATTTATCCATCATAGGTGCGTGTTATACACCGATCCCCCGCTGATCTCCGCTGACTGTGAGCGGAGCAGAGCAATCACCGCCGAGATCCACATAGCCGAGTGTACTCAGCTCCGCTCACAGTCACGTCCAGTCTCATTATTGGACCTGTGTTATGTCCATCATAGGGCGGGACTGGGCATGACTGTGAGTGGAGCTGAGAAGAGCCGAGTACACTTGGCTATGGGTTTTTCGGCTCTGCCCAGTCCCTATGATCTCGGCAGCATTCGCTCCGCTCCGGCGAGTCTTGGTGGCGCCAATTTTTAATTCAGTCAAGCGATGGACACTGGGGACAAGGCTGCACTGGGACAAGGCTGCACTGGGACAAGGCTGCACTGGCAAAGCTGCACTGGGACAACGCTACACTGGGACAAGGCTGCACTGGCAAGGCTGCACTGGGAGAAGGCTGCACTGGCAAGGCTGCAATGGACACTGATAAGGCTGCATTGATGCGCATTGAAATGTAAGTTTTTTTTCCCCCTTAAACTTCCCTCCTAAAAAATTTTTCCTTAAAATTCCCTCCTAAATTTGGGGTGCGTGTTATACTCTGGTGTGTGTTATACGCCTATAAATACGGTATATATATATATATATATATATATATATATACACAGTATATAGACAACCAGGTCGTATAGAATGTAATAGCTGTGGAAGAGATATATGCATGAAGATATCATGAATATTCAGTAGGTAAAGTAAATAATACACTTACTATATAGTAGATAATGTAAACTTGTAGATAAAAACAAACAAACAAATTGCAGGGCAGCTGCTGAACAACATTGGGAATTGCGTAATATACTAACAAACCATTGGCCACTACTACAGGAGGACACTATCCTTACCAGGGCCAGTACAAGGGGTGGGCAGGAGGGGCGGCTGCCCTGGGCGGGGTGTGGAAGGAGTGTGGGAGGGGGCGCTGGGTTTCCGGCAGCAGCATGCAGAGGAATCTGGGCAGAAAATATTTAGGTTATCACTCCACTCAATGCTACAGCCTGCCCAAAAAGTGGGCTGGGCATGCGCCCATACATATTGCTTGCCTCCTCTCTACAGCGGCAACCACATTCTGGCACAGAGGGAGAAGAATTCACTCTCCCTCTTCTGCCGAGAAAGGTCCCCCCGGTGGATAATGTCCCCCCTGTACTCCGCAGGTGCAGCGCTTGCACAGTACGAACCACAGCGGAGCTGACGAAAATAGCTAAAGCTGAACACCTGTGATTCAGCTGTACATGGCGCCTGTAACAGGGCCCCTCGCGGGCTCGCCTTTGCTCGCCACACTTTGGGCACGGCCTTGTTGTGGTCGGCATATTTTTATTCTAACTCTGTGTCCACTTGGATGGTGGGGCTGGAATCTGGACTCAGGGCAGAATGTACTGCGCAGGCGCGGTTTAGAGCTGACGATCAGCTGTTCATCTTTGGAGACTTTCGCCGGCTTCGTAGTTGTTCGTACTGCGCAAGTGCTGCACCTGCGCAGTACAGGGGGGACATTATCCGCCAGGGGGACCTTTTTTGGCAAGACACCAGGCTTGATTTCTCATCAGTCTGACTGGCTGGATCGGGCTGTGACGCTGAGAGCTCCGCTACAGGTGGGCGGAGCAAGATAATAACACAATAGTGCAGTCCCGATCATTTCTCCCCACCCCCTGCATACATCACACAGCTCTTCCAACATGAAGATCTCACAGGATGTCCCCACTACTCTGCCTTCCAAACTGTACCTGACTGTGCTGTACACCCGCTCTGTACTTTGCAGACCAGGTTTACTAAAAGAGAAGAACAATTCTTATGCATGTTGGGAATATACTGTCTGGGACTTTTCAGTTGTTAATGTTCTCTGCTGATCCATCTAGTATTTGTGTATGGGGAGGGGATCCAGTGCTTAACTAACTCCCCCCAGCTGTCTCCCATCCTGAACACAGGATATATCTCACTAACAGCAGTGTATTTACTATATTATTTGCCTGAAGTAAGCTGGGTGCAATAAAAAAAAAAAATACCTGTCCCTATTAGCCCAGCCTGCTGTCACTCTATTGAGCCCTCCCCTGCTCTGTCAGCCCCACATTCCCAGCAAAGAGCTGAGGTGTTAGCATAGAGCATAGAGCTAACATGTGCAGACTGGGGATAAAGGCTGGGAAAACATTATTTCAGCAAGCTGCATATGCCATAGACTTTGTTTTTGGGAATCAGAGCCTTCTGCGTGTCAGAGCCTCCTGTGTGTTCATAGCCTCCTGCATGTTCAGAGCCCCCCTGCGTGTCAGAGCCCCCTTGTGTGTCAGAGCCCCCCTGCGTGTCAGAGTGTGTCCTCCTCATTCTTTTTCCCATGTTGACTTTAGACAGCAGAGCAGAATGTAGAGGAGTCCAGTGTACTGAAGTGTGGAGAATGTGTGATCCTGTTTTCCATAGGCTAGTGAGTTTGGCTTCAACTTGTTAGTGTTGCTAAACCTGCTAGTACATCTAAAGCCGCGTACACACGGGCGGACTGTCTGGCCTACTTAGTCCGCCGAAACACATTTCAGCGGACAGTCCGCTCGTGTGTGGGCTTCAGCGGACTTTTTCAGCGTGCAGTCTGGCGGACTAAGTATTTCGGAATTTCCGTAATACTGTCCGTCGGACTCGCATTTCGGCGGACAATCCGCCCGTGTGTGTGCCAGTCCGCCGTACTTTTGAAATGAGCGGACTTTTCCCGCCCGGAGAAAAGTCCGCTCATTTTGAGCGGGTATCCAGGTAGGCGGGGCCCGCGAAGGAGACGTCGCTGGCCCCGCCGCCTAGTATGGACTTAAAGGGGACCCCCAACGCCGAAAAAAATCGGCGTGGGGGCCCCCCCCCAAGTCCACAACTGACCCTTGTCCGAGCACGCTACCCAGCCGGCCAGGAAAGGGGGGCGAGCGAGCGCCCCCCCTCCTGAGCCGTACCAGGCCGCGTGCCCTCAACATGGGGGGGTGCCTTGGGGAAGGGGGGGCCGTGCCCCCGGATACCGGCCCCCCACCCTATGTGAATGAGTATGGGGTACAATGTACCCCTACCCATTCACCTGTAAAATAAAAGTACAAAAAAAAACACAACACACGAGATAAAATACTTTATTGCACAGCTCCGGGGGTCTTCCGTCTTCGGGGGTCTTCTCGAGGCAACATCTCCTGGAGAAGAAGAAGAAGAAGAACGGAAGGCGGCGGCGACAGAAGACCGGGCCACCGCCTGTAAAAGAGCTATAAGAAGGCGCGGTGGCCCGGCAGAAGAACCGAAGAGGGGGACAAGACCCCCGAAGTCGGGAGAAGAGGCCGGCGGTGAGGAAGAAAGCCGGACTCCTCCGCTAGTAAAAGAGCTACAAGAAGATAGCGGAGGAGTCTGGCGAGAAGACCCCCGAAGACAGAAGCCCCCCGGAGCTGTGCAATAAAGTATTTTATCTCGTGTGTTGTGTTTTTTTTTTGTACTTTTATTTTACATAGGGTGGGGGGCCGGTATCCGGGGGCCCCCTTATTAAAGGGGGCTCCCGGATTCCGATAAGCCCCCCGCCCGCAGACCCCGACAACCAACGGCCAGGGTTGTCGGGAAGAGGCCCTTGTCCTCATCAACATAGGGACAAGGTGCTTTGGGGTGGGGGGGCTCTGGCATTCCGGCCGGAGAGAGCGACGTGTCAACATCTCCTGGGGAAGAAGAAGAAGAAGAACGGAAGGCGGCGACAGCGACAGCGGCGACAGAAGACCGGGCCACCGCCTGTAAAAGAGCTACAAGAAGGCGCGGTGGCCCGGCAGAAGAACCGAAGGCGGCGACAGAAGAACGGAAGGCAGCGGCGACAGAAGACCGGGCCACCGCCTGCAAAAGAGCTACAAGAAGGCGCGGTGGCCCGGCAGAAGAACCGAAGAGGGGGACAAGACCCCCGAAGTCGGGAGAAGAGGCCGGCGGCGGGGAGGAAGAAAGCCGGGCTCCTCCGCTAGTAAAAGAGCTACACGAAGATAGCGGAGGAGTCCGGCGAGAAGACCCCCGAAGACGGAAGACCCCCGGAGCTGTGCAATAAAATATTTTTTCTCTGTGTTGTGTTTTTTTTTGTACTTTATTTCACAGGTGAATGGGTAGGGGTACATTGTACCCCATACTCATTCACATAGGGTGGGGGGCCGGTATCCGGGGGCCCCCTTCTTAAAGGGGGCTCCCGGATTCCGATAAGCCCCCCGCCCGCAGACCCCGACAACCAACGGCCAGGGTTGTCGGGAAGAGGCCCTTGTCCTCATCAACATGGGGACAAGGTGCTTTGGGGTGGGGGGGCCGCGCGGCCCCCCCTTCCCCAAGGCACCCCCCATGTTGAGGGCACGCGGCCTGGTACGGCTCAGGAGGGGGGGCGCTCGCTCGCCCCCCTTTCCTGGCCGGCCGGGTAGCGTGCTCGGACAAGGGTCTGTTGTGGACTTGGGGGGGACCCCACGCCGATTTTTTTCGGCGTGGGGTTCCCCTTTAAGTCCATTCCAGGCGGCGGGGTCAGCGACGTCTCCTTCGCGGGCCCCGCCTACCTGGAGACGCGCTCGAAATGAGTGGACTTTCCTCCGCGTGTGTGGGCGAGTCCGTTCATTTCAAAAGTAGGGCGGATAGTATGGCGGACTTAGTACGCCATATTAGTCCGCTCAAAAAGTGGTGTGTGTGGTCAAGTCCGTTCATTCGAAAGTATGACGGACTGTCCGTCGGATTGTCTGACGGACTAAGTTGGCCAGACAGTCCGCCCCGTGTGTACGCGGCTTAACACTACCTGCCTTCCCAGACTGACCATGCTCCTATCGGCTGTGCCTTCTGTGCTCCTTTATTCCGATTTGGGGCACTCTATTACAGGACGTGTGCCACTGGCCAGATCACCAGGTGAAAACAGAGAGGAAAAGCCTAAAATAAAACGAATGCAACCTACAATGCAACCCACAACATATGATGATTGTTAAGCTGCAATATATAATATCTTGGGTTTTATACAAGTCCTCAGTTCATGCACGCTAAAATATTGTAGATATTCAGAACAAGCACTAAAAGAAATGGACCCTCCCTATCCTAAAAAAACATTTTTTTGATCTTCTGAACCCCATTTCCACAATCCTAAATAAGTCTTTTTTTCCATTCCTGAGCTCTGCATCACTTGCTACTGAACCCTGCTATACCAGCCCTTGTGCAACTCTATATCCTACACACTTTGGCAGCACTATCAGGGGTGTTGGTCAGGAGGTGCAAGAGAAGCCCCCTCTACAGCTCCATCTCCACCAGGTACGTGATAATATAGTGTAGCCAGTGTTAAGCTGCCTTGCATTCACTAGGTGATGAACTGAGGATGTGGGCTGCTAGAGAGTCTGAGGAATAATGTGGAAGACTGTGGGAAATGTAATCCCTGAAGAGAATTACGCCTCATTCACATGGTGTGATTTAAACATGCCCTGTGCAGGGCCGTGTGCTACCACCTGCACACCTGTGCATCCCTGTGCTGGCAGTCCCAGTGTTCCACCATAATGGTTGGGCCCCAACGAGCTGGCCAGCAGAAGAAATTGAGTAACATATCATTGACTGCTTAACTGGATTTGTAGTATAGATATACAATATGTACATTTCCCCTTGATAAGGGTTGAAAAGTACAGACTTTAGAAGGCGTTGTGCTTTATAACAAGTATTGTTTCTGCAACATATTACCCCTAATGTTTAATCATTGCTGTACATTTCTCTTACTGCTTAATTGTTTAATTGTTTTACCTCTCCTACTGTTTGACCATTACAGTACAATTCAATTAACACTGATTCATTACAGTATATTTCTTCTTTGTTTACCCTGTTGCAGTATACTTTTGATTCTACTTAACTAATTTCTGTGTGCCTTTGCTTGCCTATTCCTCCCATTGATATGAGACACTATTCTGCCAACTGACACCAACAATGGGGCACCATTTCTCCCACTGACACCAACAATGGGGCACTATTCCTCCCAATGATACCATCAATGGGGTACTATTCCTCCCAATAATACCAAATGTGGCAATATTTACTCCCATTGATGCCAGGAAAATTTCCACTTCCGCTGGCCACAGTCCGGTGCCCAAAAATTCTGAAGGTCAATAAACTGGCCCTTTGTTTAGAAAGTTTGGAGACCCCTGCTTTAGGGTGTGTAGCGCTGACATCCTTGTCTATTGATGGGGTTATGCATACTGTTATATAAGGTTAATGGACATTACTATGGTTCCATATCCAGAGCCATCTAGTGATTGGGTAATGCACTTGTATATTGTTACCTCAGAACAACCCAAAAGACTTATACAGGAAGTGACTGTTGTTTTGATTCAGAAGGTTGACCTTGTTACCCAGGAGTCTGTGTGACCTACCCATGAACACTCTCTTATTCAGTGCACGCTGGGTAGGTGATAAAAGGTCTCTTGTTTCCGGCCTGTGCGGATCTGTGAGGAGGCTTCCCGGAGACAGCGGCCCCCAGCCATTGTGGAGCAACAACTCTGTTTGTAAAAGTAACCTAACGGTGCCTGAGAGACGATAACCGGATTGAGAAGGTCCAGCGACACTCATCGGAGCATTGGAGGATCGGATAGATCCAGCGGAGCGGTACGGAGCGACTGGCCCAGCTGACAGAGAAGCAAGCTGCAGTCACCGGACCCAAGTTACCACATGGCGCTCCGATCCAGTTGGTGAGCAGGTTACGGACCACTGTTTGTTAACTTTTACACGCAGTTAGACTCACATACAGGCCTCACTGGAATTTGTAGTTCCACAGAGGAGTAGCAGAGCAACTGACACTGAGCAGGCTTGAGGCCTATCTACTCTGGCGCTTCAAGCATTGTAAATTAGTTATTGGAGCCACAGTAGGAGCACCTCAACCTAACTTTTCATAAGCTGTGGATTACAAATTACCAAGGAGTTATTTTAGCTAGCGAAGAAAGAAGATCACGGACTAAGTACTTTAAGTGAGATCTCATTAATAGCTTTTAAAGTGAGGGAAGCTCCCAGGTATTAATACAAATATATATATATTGTTTTAAATTGTTCCTATTGAAATATATTTTGCTGTTGGGATGACAGCACAATTTCTGTAACCACCCGTTTTGAATATTCTACGGTAAAATATATTTCTGGTTAAGTATCCAGTGTTGTGGCGTACTGCTTTTCCCCACCAGGTGGAGCCAGTGGATCCTGAGGTTACAATACAGGTACTTTGCATTTGTATGAGGCCGCGTACACACGGGCGGACTGTTCGCCCAACTTTGTTTGTCAAACAGTTTCGGCAAACAGTCCGCTCAAAATTAGCATGGACGGACATGGCCACACGCGGCACTTTTTGAGCGGACTGTTTCAGCGAACTGTTTGCCAAACAGTTCGCTCAACTTTTGAAATGAACGGACTCGCCCACCTAAGGCGGAGGCAAATCCGCCCATTTCGAGCGCGTGTACAGGTAGGCGGGGCCCGCGAAGGAGACGCCGCCTGGAATGGACTTAAAGGGGAACCCCAACGCCGAAAAAAATCGGCGTGGGGTCCCCCCAAAGTCCACAACAGACCCTTGTCCGAGCACGCTACCCGGCCGGCCAGGAAAGGGGGGCGAGCGAGCGCGCCCCCCCTCCTGAGCCGTACCAGGCCGCGTGCCCTCAACATGGGGGGGTGCCTTGGGGAAGGGGGGGCCGCGCGGCCCCCCCACCCCAAAGCACCTTGTCCCCATGTTGATGAGGACAAGGGCCTCTTCCCGACAACCCTGGCCGTTGGTTGTCGGGGTCTGCGGGCGGGGGGCTTATCGGAATCCGGGAGCCCCCTTTAAGAAGGGGGCCCCCGGATACCGGCCCCCCACCCTATGTGAATGAGTATGGGGTACAATGTACCCCTACCCATTCACCTGTGAAATAAAGTACAAAAAAAAACACAACACAGAGAAAAAATATTTTATTGCACAGCTCCGGGGGTCTTCCGTCTTCGGGGGTCTTCTCGCCGGACTCCTCCGCTATCTTCGTGTAGCTCTTTTACTAGCGGAGGAGCCCGGCTTTCTTCCTCCCCGCCGCCGGCCTCTTCTCCCGACTTCGGGGGTCTTGTCCCCCTCTTCGGTTCTTCTGCCGGGCCACCGCGCCTTCTTGTAGCTCTTTTGCAGGCGGTGGCCCGGTCTTCTGTCGCCGCTGCCTTCCGTTCTTCTGTCGCCGCCTTCGGTTCTTCTGCCGGGCCACCGCGCCTTCTTGTAGCTCTTTTACAGGCGGTGGCCCGGTCTTCTGTCGCCGCTGTCGCTGTCGCCGCCTTCCGTTCTTCTTCTTCTTCTTCCCCAGGAGATGTTGACACGTCGCTCTCTCCGGCCGGAATGCCAGAGCCGCGCTGTGCGGTCACTTATATAGTGACAATGGGGCGGTGTCACATGGTATATGTCACATGGGTTGGTCACATGGGTTGATGTCACATGGGGACTATGACATCGTAAGGGGGCGGGGTCACCATGTGACCAACCCATGTGACATATACCATGTGACACCGCCCCATTGTCACTATATAAGTGACCGCACAGCGCGGCTCTGGCATTCCGGCCGGAGAGAGCGACGTGTCAACATCTCCTGGGGAAGAAGAAGAAGAACAAGAAGAAGAAGAACGGAAGGCGGCGACGGCGACGGCGACAGCGACAGCGGCGACAGAAGACCGGGCCACCGCCTGTAAAAGAGCTACAAGAAGGCGCAGACCCCGACAACCAACGGCCAGGGTTGTCGGGAAGAGGCCCTTGTCCTCATCAACATGGGGACGAGGTGCTTTGGGGTGGGGGGGGCCGCGCGGCCCCCCCTTCCCCAAGGCACCCCCCCATGTTGAGGGCACGCGGCCTGGTACGGCTCAGGAGGGGGGGCGCGCTCGCTCGCCCCCCTTTCCTGGCCGGCCGGGTAGCGTGCTCGGACAAGGGTCTGTTGTGGACTTTGGGGGAACCCCACGCCGATTTTTTTCGGCGTTCGGGTTCCCCTTTAAGCCCATTCCAGGCGGCGGAGCCCGCGACGTCTCCGTCGCGGGCCCCGCCTACCTTCACACGCGCTCGAAATGAGCAGACTTTCCTCCGAGCGGGAACAGTTTGCTCATTTCGAAAGTAGCCTACACACGGGCGGACTGTTCGCTCAAACACAGTTTCAGCGGACAGTTTTTCGGAATTTCCGAAAGACTTTGTCCGTCAAACTGTCCGCTGAAACTGTCCGCTGAAAGCCCACACACAAGCGGACTGTCCGCCCAAACACTGTTCAGCGGACAAGGTTGGGCGAACAGTCCGCCCGTGTGTACGCGGCCTTATATTATATTGTATTGCATTGCACCACAGCTGTGCCAAGGGGATTGAGTCAAGTTCGTGGGGTTATTGGTAGAATGCAGGCCCAAATCAAACCAGCAGCTTCTTCGGGGGTTAGTGCTACACGTGTATATACAGATACCTGCAATAAACATTCTTTGCCCAGCCAGGTGTGTCAGAGTGCATGAAGCTGTTCACAGAGGCGAGGGTAAAGGAACAGGGGACTCACCACATATTCAGCACCTTTTGGAGGTAAGCGCTACATGTAGGAGATGTGTCTTCCTAGCCAAGATGGCTGAAGAATAGGTGAAGATGTCAGTGCCTGTGGGGGTGTTTATGGACATCACATCACTGAAGTGGAGGCAAGTACGGTATTTGCAGTAGACTTTAGTTCCACTTTAAAGCCCAACTATATGCTCTTGGCTGGAAGTCTTTCCAGCATCATTTAACCCAGAAGGCTGAGGACATCTAGTGGTGGAAAGAATTGTTTTAGGGACAGTGCCAGAGAGGAGGTAAGTATTTCAGCCAGAGTTGTATTTTTATAATTTCACATCTTCTTTAATGTTTTCTTTACCTAGTGTTGAGCTTTAAAGGAGAAGTCTAGCCTGAACTTTTTAGGCTGGGCTTCTCCTATGCTTAACAGGAGTGTAATTTATTTTGCACTCCTGTGACTCGTTTTCAGCGGAGATCGGTCTGAATTCCACTCTCCGCTGACGTCATGTGGTGGTAGGGGAAGTCCTTGGCCCTATGCAGGCTACAATTCAGATTGCCATTAACCTTACACAGGTCTCTTCACTTAGGCTTCCAGCAGGTGTACGGGCAGCACATGGAAGGTAGTAATCGATGAAGAGATGGGCTATCTAGAGCAGTGTTCATCAACCCTGTCCTCGAGGCCCACTAACAGGCCAGGTTTGCAAGATAACTGAAATACATCACAGGTGTTATTATTTGCTGCTCAGTGATTACGGTATTCTAGTCTGCCTCTCCCCAAGGTAATACATAAAACCTGGCCTGTTAGTGGGCCCTGAGGACAGAGTTGATGACCACTGATCTAGAGAACCTTTCACTTTGTCCCAAACAGAGCTGAATTGTTTTTTTCTTGCATTTTTTATTTTTCTTTTTGTAATTTCCATGTTTTTGATTTGATAAAATCACCAAAAAGCATTACATAGGTATTTTATGTTGCTATTTATACCTTTGGACTGAAGAGTGTGTGTTTCCCTACAGCTTAGGGAAGACGCACTGCAATGCAGTAAGTAAGTTGGAGTGAACTTCCGCTATATAAATAAAATATATATACAAACATTAGATGAACCTGGTGATGGAGGGATATTTGGTGCCAAGCACTAATTGCAGTTGTGGAATCAGCCTCTGCTAAAGAAAACTGAACTCTGTCTCATTTAAAGATTAAAATAACAATACTGGAACCATGCCTATTGAATGTGGTTTCATAAGCATACTGTATAATGTTTTTGCATGGCCAGAAAGAAAATTGGCCTCCATTGGATGGGGAACAGCTCTACTGCTCTACCTCTTTGGGTATTTTTGTAAACTGATTTATACTTTAGGAGAAAAAAATTGTAAGGACTCATATTTCTTTCTATCCAATCCTGAGATTTAAACAGCTTTGCCACACAGCAAAATTCTGTCTATTTAGGTGCTGATGTAAGTTGCACTTACAGGTTTTGTTCCTGCACCAGCCTGTGACTGGACAGTGAAAGAAGAAGCAGCAGATGCATGAGATCATCTCTGTTTCCCTATTGGCATATGGGCACTGAAGCACAACTAATTGGTTCCTTGTGTTGCTTCTCCCTCTTCCAGGTGTACAAGGATTATAAAAGCTAAAGCCAAGTCAAATTCAGGTATATACACTGACTGCATTTAAATAAGTGCATTTAATTAACGAGTATAGCTCTGTGTCAATGTATGTTTTTGTACATGGCTGGAGTTCAGTGTTAATTGGGACAGCTTTACTTGTTCAGCCACAAGGTGGCATCACCATTGTTCCATTTGTATTGAATTGGGCTGCTATTACCTTTGCAGTAATACTCATGTAGCACTGACTCCCGAAGGAGCGGCTGATTATTTTTGGGCTTACCGTTACCTTCTTGACCTCGTTTGTTTCTAGGGGTTTCCCAAGGCTGATGGCCCAATGAACTGTAGAGACTGACACCTGATCCACTTTAGTGATTTTTATTTGCAAAAAAATGTTGAAGAAAGCACAGTCTCTCATTAGGGAATAGAGGATATAGGTAGAAAAGCTCAGGTACTCTTGGAACTGCTGACACTTGAATGTCTCTCTCTATGCAATCCAGGGAATAGCCAACTGGATATTACAACTATCGGATAAATCCCCTTTTTGTGAATGTGCAATACACGTGGTTGTGGCATGGTGGTACTGGTTTTAAAACAGGCAAAATTTGCCACCTATAAACCACTTCAATACCAGGCATTTTTACCCCCTTCCTGCCCAGGCCAATTTTCAGGTTTCAGAGCTGTCACAATTTGAATGACAATCGCGTTGTCATGCAACACTGTACGCATATGAATTTTTATTTTATTTTTTTACACAAATGGAGCTTTCTCTTAGTGGTATTTAATCACCACTGTTTTTTATTTTTTGGTAAATAAACAAAAAAGGCCAAAAATCTTAAAAAAAAAAAGAATTTTTCTTTGTTTTTGTCATAAATTTTATACTCTATCTTCATAAATTTAGGCCAAATGTATTCTGCTACATTTCTTTGGTGAAAATAACAAAAATCAATGTATTTTATTTAGTTCATCCGCAGACACCCGCTATCCCATAGGGATGCATGTATGTCCGTATTTCATCCGCAAATGGATGGATGAAATACGGACATAATGTCCGCATGTGTGAAAGGGGCCTTACCATAGCAATACAGTGTTGCCCTAGGGGAGATGACCAGAATTTTTTTTACATACTGTACTTGTTCATAGCAGGGAATTTCATTGCTATAAGCAAATATGTTTACTGAATGACAGTGTGTAGACACTGCCTATTGTTGTGATAAGCTGTGATTGGTCACAGCTAATCACATGGTACAAATAGGCTGTGATTGGCCCGGTCTGTACCATGTAATCACTGTGACCAATCAAGTATTTCAAAGGTACCTATTCCCCTATGTCCAGTACCCTCAAGTGATATACATGCCTGCGTTTTTGGATACATTTAGACTCTCCCACTTACCAGTTTCAGCCACTCAGTCCTATGCTGCCCCTTATAATTTATAGAATGTTTAGCATATCTTGTGACCGAGTTATGGCTCTATTTAAAATTTGGTTTAAATGTGGCTAATTCTTCATATATTTTTTACACATTGATTATTTGGTTCTCTCTTCCGTGTGAGTGATCATTGGTTTGTTGCCTGTGTGTTTCTGCACTTTGGGATTTGTTTAGTCTGCTGTTTGCATCTGCGCAGCGTCTGCTCCCCCTCCCCTTGCTTTTTACGTGGTGAGTTTGGTGGGCTGCGCTCGCCTTGCCCGTGTCTCCGCATTTGGGGGCCGGGCGTAGCTTGTCCCCGTCGCTCTCTCCAGGTCCTCCTCGTCGCTCGCACCATGCACATGTGCGTGCTTGTGTGGAGAGGAGGGTGCTGGTGCTGACGTAGGCGAGGCGGGTATTTCCAGCGATGTCGCTACGGTCCGCCCCTCTCTCTGTGACACTCATAGCTCCTCTAACTTCACGTGATGCATCAGAGGATACGTTTCCCGCCCACGTTTTTTCTATCAGTACCTCCTGCTGGTTATCTATATGTATCTCTACATGACGCCGCACAACGTTTGTACGAACTAGTGCGCATGCGCGGGTGTCTCTCTCGTGGCTACATAAGGAGGCATTGTTTTCCCTCCCACTTGTCTCCACCTTGACTACAGGGAACATGGTGGTCTGTCTTGCACCTGGTCATCTGTCATTTGTCTTGCCCACATCAGGTCAGTTCGGTTACATGAAAAACAGAAATGGAAGGTGCGAACACATAATTTAATAAAAAAATTTTTTTATATAAAAGTGGGTACTCACAAAATGCAACTGACAAAAGGCCATGAAAACAATGCATGGACATGCACAGAACATGGGGTACAGCTAACGCCTTTCGGGGGCGTACCCTCTTCCTCAGAGCTAGGCAGTTTGGTTACATTTCAATATATGGCTGTCACCACTGTCAGGGACCAGCACTGCTGGAGCTGAGAGATTCTCCTAGCTGCCAGGGGAAGAACTCCTCCAGTGAGAGTGGGGGGGGGAGAGAAGGGAAAGGAAAGACAGATTCTGGTGGTAGGGGACTCAATTCTTAGGAGGACAGAGAGGCCAATCTGTAACAACAACCTGAAGTGCCGAACTGTATGTTGTCTGCCGGGCGCTCGGGTTCGGCACATCACGGATCTGGTGGACAGATTACTGAGAGGGGCTGGGGAAGACCCAGCTGTCATGGTGCACGTTGGCACCAATGACAAAGTCAGAGGCAGATGGAGTGTCCTAAAGAATGATTTTAGGGACTTGGGAGCTAAGTTGAGGAAAAGGACCTCCAAGGTAGTATTCTCAGGAATACTACCAGTACATCGAGCCACACCAGAAAGGAAGAGGGAGATTAGGGAAGTAAACAAGTGGCTCAAAAGCTGGTGTAGTAAGGAGGGGTTTGGGTTCCTGGAGGACTGGGACGACTTCTCAGTCGACAACCGGTACTATAGAAGGGATGGACTGCACCTAAATGAGGAGGGTGCAGATCAGCTGGGATTGAGGATGGCCAAAAAGTTAGAGGGTTTTTTAAACTAGGTGATGGGGGGGTGGGTTCAGAGATAGAGATAGTCAGCGTGGAGCATATTCCAGAGGGTAATAATAGGGGCATTAGTGGTGGGGTAACCGAAGCACATAAACCCAAGGTAAATATAGTAGCAAGTCCTAGTTGTAATCTTGGAACACCCAAGAGGATAGTGTGTGACCGGTCAAAATATATTAATACATTAAAATGTTTGTTTGCCAATGCCAGAAGTCTGCCAAGCAAAATAGGCGAGTTGGAAGCTCTGGTGCATCAGGAGAGCTATGATGTAATCGGTATTGCTGAAACTTGGCTTCATTCCTCACATGACTGGGCTATTAATATTCCTGGCTATGCACTCTTTCGGAAAGACAGAGTAAAAAGGAAAGGTGGAGGGGTCTGTCTGTATGTGAGAAATAATCTCAAAGCAAGTGAGAAAGAGGACCTGGTGGGCGGAGAGTGTGATGAGTCTGAGGCATTATGGGTAGAACTGCATACAGATGCGCGTAGTTCAAAGTTAATCATTGGAGTTTGTTATAGACCACCCAATGTTAATGAGGAGGTGCAGACTCAGCTCCTTGCACAGATAGAAAGGGCTGCAAGGGCTGGGACAGTGATAATAATGGGGGATTTTAACTACCCAGAAATTGACTGGGGTAATGGCACTGCTGGGACAGTTAAAGGGCAAAAATTTGTAAACCTATTACAGGACAATTTTATGGTACAGTTTATTGAGGCCCCAACTAGGAATGATGCTCTGTTGGACCTGGTAATCTCAAACCATGCAGAACGTATTACTAATGTTCAGATAAAGGAACATCTGGGTAGCAGTGACCATAACATGATTTCATTTGATGTTAGCTGTAAGCAAAAATCACATACGGGAAAGATAAAAACACTTAATTTCAAGAGAGCAAATTTTCCAAGGATGAGGGCTGCTCTCCAGGACTTAGACTGGGAGAGAATATTGGCACCAATGGGCACAGAACAGAAATGGGAATTCTTCAAAAAGCTTGTTTGTGATCTCACGGCAAAGTATATTCCCATGGGCAATAAGTTTAAAAGGTTAAAAATAAAGCTGATGTGGCTCACGGCCAAAGTTAAAAAAGCTATAAACTATAATAAAAGAGCTTTCAAAAAATATAAAAATGAAGGAACACTAGTGTCATTTAAATGTTACAAGGAATTTAACAGAATATGTAAAAAGGAAATCAAGGATGCAAAAATTCAAAATGAAAGACAAATTGCAAAAGACAGTAGGACAAACCCCAAAAAATTCTTCAAATATATTAATAGTAAAAAGTCTGAGCATGTAGGCCCCATGTATGCAAAATAATCTGGACTGGGTGACTGGGGACAAAGAGAAGGCTAACTTATTAAATACTTTCTTCAGCTCTGTGTATACAAAGGAGCATGGGGGAGCTCATGTCCACAATGGGGGTGGTACTGACGCAGCCCCTAATCCACAATGGCTCATAAGTGATATGGTCCAGAAATATTTGGACAGAATAAAGGTGGAGAAAGCACCTGGACCTGATGGCATCCACCCACGGATCCTAAAAGAATTGAGCTCTGTAATTTCAAAGCCATTGTATCTAATTTTTAGGGACTCATTAATGACAGGAATAGTACCACTGGATTGGCGCAGGGCCAATGTGGTGCCTATATTTAAAAAGGGAACAAAGTCCTTACCAAGTAATTATAGACCCGTTAGTTTAACTTCTATAGTTGGGAAGATACTGGAGGGATTAATAAAAGACCACATAGATGAGTTCTTGCAGGAAAAAAATATTTTGAGCAACAGACAGCATGGATTCATGAAAGACAGGAGTTGTCAGACAAACCTGATTTCTTTTTATGAGGTGGTAAGTAAAACCTTGGACAGAGGGGTGGCGGTGGATGTGATATATTTGGATTTTGCAAAAGCATTCGATACTGTTCCGCACACACGGCTCATGTGTAAGGTAAAGTCTACAGGTTTGGAAACATCAGTTTGTAGATGGATAGAAAACTGGCTAAAAGACAGAATTCAGAGAGTAGTGGTTAATGATTCTTACTCTGAATGGTCTAAGGTTATGAGTGGTGTACCCCAAGGTTCAGTGCTGGGACCCTTACTTTTTAATATCTTTATAAATGATATTGGGTCTGGGATCAAGAGTAACATTTCCGTCTTTGCAGATGACACCAAGCTATGTGGTGCAATAACGTCCTTACAGGATGTCACCAATTTACAAGCAGACCTCAATGCTCTGTCTAATTGGGCGACTATGTGGCAGATGAGGTTTAATGTTGAGAAATGTAAGGTTATGCACTTGGGGGCTAAGAATATGCATGCATCATACACGCTAGGGGGAGTACAACTGGGGGAATCCATAGTGGAGAAGGATCTGGGGGTTTTGGTAGATCATAAGCTCAATAATAGCATGCAATGCCAAGCTGCGGTTTCCAAAGCGAGCAAAGTCCTTTCTTGTATTAAGAGAGGTATGTACTCCAGAGAGAGAGATATCATTTTGCCCCTGTTCAAATCATTAGTAAGACCTCATCTGGAATATGCCGTTCAGTTTTGGGCACCAGTTCTCAAAAAGGATATCGGGGAACTGGAGAAAGTGCAGAGAAGGGCAACCAAACTGATAAGAGGCATGGAGCAACTCAGCTATGAGGAAAGATTAGAGGAACTGAATTTATTCACTCTTGATAAGAGGAGATTAAGGGGGGATTTGATCAACATGTACAAATATATAAGGGGTCCATATAGGGAACTTGGTGTCGAGTTATTCACTTTAAAGTCAACAAAGAGGACAAGGGGGCACTCTTTACGTCTAGAGGAGAAGAGATTTCATCTCCAAATACGGAAAGGTTTCTTCACAGTAAGAGCTGTGAAAATGTGGAATAGACTCCCTGCAGAGGTGGTTATGGCCAGCTCAGTGGATTGCTTTAAGAAAGGCCTGGATTATTTCCTAAGTGTACGTAATATAACTGGGTACTAAAATTTATAGGTAAAGTTGATCCGGGGAAAATCCGATTGCCTCTCGGGGGATCAGGAAGGAATTTTTTCCCCTGCTTTAGCAAATTGGATCATGCTCTGCTGGGGTTTTTTGCCTTCCTCTGGATCAACTGTGGGTATAGAATTGGGTATATGGGCTGGTATATGTATGTGTGTATATGTGTATATATATGTATAGTATATTTTATTTTATTTTTTTTGGTTGAACTGGATGGACTTGTGTCTTTTTTCAACCTGACTAACTATGTAACCACTGGGTTTATTGGATTCCAGTGAGTTGGTTTGTATGCATTGCTTTGCTTGGCTACTTATAAGGTAGCTTACAGTGGGGATGGAAAGTATTCAGACCCCCTTAAATTTTTTACTCTTTGTTATATTGCAACCATTTGCTAAAATCATTTAAGTTAATTTTTGTTCCTCGTTAATGTACACACAGCACCCCATATTGACAAAAAAACACAGAATTGTTGACATTTTTTCAGATTTATTAAAAAAGAAAAACTGAAATATCACATGGTCCTAAGTATTCAGACCCTTTTTCTATGACATTCATATATTTAACTCAGGTGCTGTCCATTTCTTCTGATCATCCCTGAGATGGTCTACACCTTCATTTGAGTCCAGCTGTGTTTGATTATACTGATTGGACTTGATTAGGTAAGCCACACACCTGTCTATATAAGACCTTACAGCTTACAGTGCATGTCAGAGCAAATGAGAATCATAAGGTCAAATGAGCTGCCTGAAGAGCTCAGAGACAGATTTGTGGCAAGGCACAGATCTGGCCAAGGTTACAAAAAAATTCTGCTGCACTTAATGTTCCTAAGAGCACAATGGTCTCCATAATCCTTAAATGGAAGATGTTTGGGATGATCAGAACCCTTCCTAGAGCTGGCCGCCTGGCCAAACTGAGCTATCGGGGGAGAAGAGCCTTGGTGAGAGAGGTAAAGAAGAACCCAAAGATCACTGTGGCTGAGCTCCAGAGATGCAGTCAGGAGATGGGAGAAAGTTGTACAAAGTCAACCATCACTGCAGCCCTTCACCAGTCAGGGCTTTATGGCAAAGTAGCCCGATGGAAGCATCTCCTCAGTGCAAGACACATGAAAGCCTGCATGGAGTTTGCTAAAAAAAACACCTGAAGGACTCCAAGATGGTGAGAAATAAGATTCTCTGGTCTGATGAGACCAAGATAGAACTTTTTGCCTTAACTCTAAGCGGTATGTATGAAGAAAACCAGGCACTGCTCATCACCTGTCCAATACAGTCCCAACAGTGAAGCATGGTAATGGCAGCATCATGCTGTGGGGGTGTTTTTTAGCTGCAGGGACAGGACGACTGGTTGCAATCGAGGGAAACATACAGGGATATCCCTTAGGTAACAACCCCTAAGCATGCTACTCCAGCCTCAGTTTTATTTTGCCTAGTGAAGGATAAGGACCTAGGAACCCTGACAGGCCCATCGGTCTGTCTTTTTTTTTTCTGCAGAAGCTTGGCTTCTTGCGCAAGATGATAGATCCTGTGATCTGCTATCAACAACCGGCTTGGTGACAGGCTGGATACCCTTATACAATATAAAGTTACCTTTCAAGTAGGGTCAAGAGTTAATTATACTAAAAGCAAAAGACAGCTACTATGGCTGTAGCGGACAATTATAGGAGGATATCAGTTAATTCAAACTTTTATTAATTATCGAAAAAGCCACACCAATATAAAATCACATTGCCCTATGGCTGAAGTACATCCAACCCAAAAATCTAACAAATACATTCCTGGTGCGTCCTGCAACCAATAACCAAGATACATTCAGACAATAGACTCACATAAAACACAGACAAGATGGATACCCTTATCCTTGTAGTCTCCCCAGCCTGGCCATCGGGCGTGTGCAGGTCACAGCTCCGCGCTAGGCTGGCCACAACAAAACCTCAGCTCCAGAGGTGGTCGTAAGCTTTTATGCTCCGGGGCACACATATGACCAGGCTACTGATGTCTACGTCACAGTGTGCTGGGTCAGCAGCCACCCTGTACTCATCAGAGAGTGGGTCTGTAATGGAATGTCTCCCAGCTCTTCAGGACTGGTAAGTACAGCTCTCCCTGCCTCGGCAGGGCTGAGCAGCTGTGCATTCCCTGGGAGGTCGATTCGGGGGTCCCTCACCTCCCTCTCTTCTCTCCCTGTCCCTATCTTCCCTCCTCCCCTCCCTGTGGGGGATGCTGCAGAGAGGTGTGTGTGTGTCAGTATGGTTCCATATCCAGAGCCATCTAGTGACCAAATATGGGTAATGCACTTGTATATTGTTACCTCTGAACAACCCAAAAGACTTATACAGGAAGTGACTCTTGTTTTGATTCAGAAGGTTGACCTTGTTACCCAGGAGTCTGTGTGACCTACCCATGAACACTCTCTTATGCAGTGCACGCTGGGTAGGTGATAAAAGGTCTCTTGTTTCCGGCCTGTGTGGATCTGTGAGGAGGCTTCCCGGAGACAGCGGCCCCCAGCCATTGTGGAGCAACAACTCTGTTTGTAAAAGTAACCTAACGGTGCCTCAGAGACGATAACCGGATTGAGAAGGTCCAGCGACACTCATCGGAGCATTGGAGGATCGGATAGATCCAGCGGAGCGGTACGGAGCGACTGGCCCAGCTGACAGAGAAGCAAGCTGCAGTCACCGGACCCAAGTTACCACATGGCGCTCCGATCCAGTTGGTGAGCAGGTTACGGACCACTGTTTGTTAACTTTTACACGCAGTTAGACTCACATACAGGCCTCACTGGAATTTGTAGTTCCACAGAGGAGTAGCAGAGCAACTGACACTGAGCAGGCTTGAGGCCTATCTACTCTGGCGCTTCAAGCATTGTAAATTAGTTATTGGAGCCACAGCAGGAGCACCTCAACCTAACTTTTCATAAGCTGTGGATTACAAATTACCAAGGAGTTATTTTAGCTAGCGAAGAAAGAAGATCACGGACTAAGTACTTTAAGTGAGATCTCATTCATAGCTTTTAAAGTGAGGGGAGCTCCCAGGTATTAATACAAATATATATATATATATATATATTGTTTTAAATTGTTCCTATTGAAATATATTGTGCTGTTGGGATGACAGCACAATTTCTGTAACCACCCATTTTGAATATTCTACGGTAAAATATATTTCTGGTTAAGTATCCAGTGTTGTGGCGTACTGTTTTTCCCCACCAGGTGGAGCCAGTGGATCCTGAGGTTACAATACAGGTACTTTGCATTTGTATTATATTATATTGAATTGCACCACAGCTGTGCCAGGGAGATTGAGTCAAGTTCGTGGGGTTATTGGTAGAGTGCAGACCCAAATCAAACCAGCAGCTCCTTCGGGGGTTAGTGCTACACATGTATATACAGATGCCTGCAATAAACGTTCTCTGCCCAGCCAGGTGTGTCAGAGTGCATGAAGCTGTTCACAGAGGCGAGGGTAAAGGAACAGGGGACTCACCAAATATTCAGCACCTTTTGGAGGTAAGCGCTACATGTAGGAGATGTGTCTTCCTAGTCAAGATGGCTGAAGAATAGGTGAAGATGTCAGTGCCTGTCAGTGCCTGTGGGGGTGTTTATGGACATCACATCACTGAAGTGGAGGCAAGTACGGTATTTGCAGTAGACTTTAGTTCCACTTTAAAGCCCAACTATAGGCTCTTGGCAGGAAGTCTTTCCAGTATCATTTAACCCAGAAGGCTGAGGACATCTAGTGGTGGAAAGAATTGTTTTAGGGACAGTGCCAGAGAGGAGGTAAGTATTTTAGCCAGAGTTATATTTTTATAATTTCACATCTTCTTTAATGTTTTCTTTACCTAGAGTTGAGCTTTAAAGGAGAAGTCTAGCCTGAGCTTTTTAGGCTGGGCTTCTCCTATGGGTAACAGGAGTGTAATTTGTTTTGCACTCCTGTGACCCGTTTTCAGCGGAGATCGATCTGAATTCCACTCTCCGCTGACGTCATGTGGTGGTAGGGGAAGTCCTTGGCCCTATGCAGGCTACAATTCAGATTGCCATTAACCTTACACAGGTCTCTTTACTTAGGCTTCCAGCAGGTGTACGGGCAGCACATGGAAGGTAGTAATCGATGAAGAGATGGGCTATCTAGAGCAGTGTTCATCAATCCTGTCCTCGTGGCCCACTAACAGGCCAGGTTTGCAAGATAACTGAAATACATCACAGGTGTTATTATTTGCTGCTCAGTGATTACGGTATTCTAGTCTGCATCTCCCCAAGGTAATACATAAAACCTGGCCTGTTAGTGGGCCCTGAGGACAGAGTTGATGACCACTGATCTAGAGAACCTTTCACTTTGTTCCAAACAGAGCTGAATTGTTTTTTTCTTGCATTTTTCATTTTCCTTTTTGTAATTTCCATGTTTTTGATTTGATAAAATCACCAAAAAGCATTACATAGGTATTTTATGTTGCTATTTATACCTTTGGACTGAAGAGTGTGTGTTTCCCTACAGCTTAGGGAAGACGCACTGCAATGCAGTAAGTAAGTTGGAGTGAACTTCCGCTATATAAATAAAATATATATACAAACATTAGATGAACCTGGTGATGGAGGGATATTTGGTGCCAAGCACTAATTGCAGTTGTGGAATCAGCCTCTGTTAAAGAAAACTGAACTCTGTCTCATTTAAAGATTAAAATAACAATACTGGAACCATGCCTATTGAATGTGGCTTCATAAGCATACTGTATAATGTTTTTGCATGGCCAGAAAGAAAATTGGCCTCCATTGGATGGGGAACAGCTCTACTGCTCTACCTCTTTGGGTATTTTTGTAAACTGATTTATACTTTAGGAGAAAAAAATTGTAAGGATTAATATTTCTTTCTATCCAATCCTGAGATTTACGCAGCTTTGCCACACAGCAAAATTCTGTCTATTTAGGTGCTGTTGTAAGTTGCACTTACAGGTTTTGTTCCTGCACCAGCCTGTGACTGGACAGTGAAAGAAGAAGCAGCAGATGCATGAGATCATCTCTGTTTCCCTATTGGCATATGGGCACTGAAGCACAACTAATTGGTTCCTTGTGTTGCTTCTCCCTCTTCCAGGTGTACAAGGATTATAAAAGCTAAAGCCAAGTCAAATTCAGGTATATACACTGACTGCATTTAAATAAGTGCATTTAATTAACGAGTATAGCTCTGTGTCAATGTATGTTTTTGTACATGGCTGGAGTTCAGTGTTAATTGGGACAGCTTTACTTGTTCAGCCACAAGGTGGCATCACCATGGCATTGTTCCATTTGTATTGAATTGGGCTGCTATTACCTTTGCAGTAATACTCATGTAGCACTGACTCCCGAAGGAGCGGCTGATTATTTTTGGGCTTACCGTTACCTTCTTGACCTCGTTTGTTTCTAGGGGTTTCCCAAGGCTGATGGCCCAATGAACTGTAGAGACTGACACCTGATCCACTTTAGTGATTTTTTATTTGCAAAAAAATGTTGAACAAAGCACAGTCTCTCATTAGGGAATAGAGCAGTGATGGCGAACCTTGGCACCCCAGATGTTTTGGAACTACATTTCCCATGATGCTCATGCACTCTGCAGTGTAGTTGAGCATCATGGGAAATGTAGTTCCAAAACATCTGGGGTGCCAAGGTTCGCCATCACTGGAATAGAGGATATAGGTAGAAAAGCTCAGGTACTCTTGGAACTGCTCACACTTGAATGTCTCTCTCTATGCAATCCAGGGAATAGCCAACTGGATATTACAACTTTCGGATAAATCCCCTTTTTGTGAATGTGCAATACACGTGGTTGTGGCATGGTGGTACTGGTTTTAAAACAGGCAAAATTTGCCACCTATAAACCACTTCAATACCAGGCATTTTTACCCCCTTCCTGCCCAGGCCAATTTTCAGGTTTCAGAGCTGTCACAATTTGAATGACAATCGCGTTGTCATGCAACACTGTACGCATATGAATTTTTATTTTATTTTTTTACACAAATGGAGCTTTCTCTTAGTGGTATTTAATCACCACTGTTTTTTATTTTTTGGTAAATAAACAAAAAAGGCCAAAAATCTTTAAAAAAAAAAGAATTTTTCTTTGTTTTTGTCATAAATTTTATACTCTATCTTCATAAATTTAGGCCAAATGTATTCTGCTACATTTCTTTGGTGAAAATAACAAAAATCAATGTATTTTATTTAGTTCATCCGCAGACACCCGCTATCCCATAGGGATGCATGTATGTCCGTATTTCATCCGCAAATGGATGGATGAAATACGGACATAATGTCCGCATGTGTGAAAGGGGCCTTACCATAGCAATACAGTGTTGCCCTAGGGGAGATGACCAGAATTTTTTTTACATACTGTACTTGTTCATAGCAGGGAATTTCATTGCTATAAGCAAATATGTTTACTGAATGACAGTGTGTAGACACTGCCTATTGTTGTGATAAGCTGTGATTGGTCACAGCTAATCACATGGTACAAATAGGCTGTGATTGGCCCGGTCTGTACCATGTAATCACTGTGACCAATCAAGTATTTCAAAGGTACCTATTCCCCTATGTCCAGTACCCTCAAGTGATATACATGCCTGCGTTTTTGGATACATTTAGACTCTCCCACTTACCAGTTTCAGCCACTCAGTCCTATGCTGCCCCTTATAATTTATAGAATGTTTAGCATATCTTGTGACCGAGTTATGGCTCTATTTAAAATTTGGTTTAAATGTGGCTAATTCTTCATATATTTTTTACACATTGATTATTTGGTTCTCTCTTCCGTGTGAGTGATCATTGGTTTGTTGCCTGTGTGTTTCTGCACTTTGGGATTTGTTTAGTCTGCTGTTTGCATCTGCGCAGCGTCTGCTCCCCCTCCCCTTGCTTTTTACGTGGTGAGTTTGGTGGGCTGCGCTCGCCTTGCCCGTGTCTCCGCATTTGGGGGCCGGGCGTAGCTTGTCCCCGTCGCTCTCTCCAGGTCCTCCTCGTCGCTCGCACCATGCACATGTGCGTGCTTGTGTGGAGAGGAGGGTGCTGGTGCTGACGTAGGCGAGGCGGGTATTTCCAGCGATGTCGCTACGGTCCGCCCCTCTCTCTGTGACACTCATAGCTCCTCTAACTTCACGTGATGCATCAGAGGATACGTTTCCCGCCCACGTTTTTTCTATCAGTACCTCCTGCTGGTTATCTATATGTATCTCTACATGACGCCGCACAACGTTTGTACGAACTAGTGCGCATGCGCGGGTGTCTCTCTCGTGGCTACATAAGGAGGCATTGTTTTCCCTCCCACTTGTCTCCACCTTGACTACAGGGAACATGGTGGTCTGTCTTGCACCTGGTCATCTGTCATTTGTCTTGCCCACATCAGGTCAGTTCGGTTACATGAAAAACAGAAATGGAAGGTGCGAACACATAATTTAATAAAAAATTTTTTTTATATAAAAGTGGGTACTCACAAAATGCAACTGACAAAAGGCCATGAAAACAATGCATGGACATGCACAGAACATGGGGTACAGCTAACGCCTTTCGGGGGCGTACCCTCTTCCTCAGAGCTAGGCAGTTTGGTTACATTTCAATATATGGCTGTCACCACTGTCAGGGACCAGCACTGCTGGAGCTGAGAGATTCTCCTAGCTGCCAGGAGAAGAACTCCTCCAGTGAGAGTGGGGGGGGGAGAGAAGGGAAAGGAAAGACAGATTCTGGTGGTAGGGGACTCAATTCTTAGGAGGACAGAGAGGCCAATCTGTAACAACAACCTGAAGTGCCGAACTGTATGTTGTCTGCCGGGCGCTCGGGTTCGGCACATCACGGATCTGGTGGACAGATTACTGAGAGGGGCTGGGGAAGACCCAGCTGTCATGGTGCACGTTGGCACCAATGACAAAGTCAGAGGCAGATGGAGTGTCCTAAAGAATGATTTTAGGGACTTGGGAGCTAAGTTGAGGAAAAGGACCTCCAAGGTAGTATTCTCAGGAATACTACCAGTACATCGAGCCACACCAGAAAGGAAGAGGGAGATTAGGGAAGTAAACAAGTGGCTCAAAAGCTGGTGTAGTAAGGAGGGGTTTGGGTTCCTGGAGGACTGGGACGACTTCTCAGTCGACAACCGGTACTATAGAAGGGATGGACTGCACCTAAATGAGGAGGGTGCAGATCAGCTGGGATTGAGGATGGCCAAAAAGTTAGAGGGTTTTTTAAACTAGGTGATGGGGGGGTGGGTTCAGAGATAGAGATAGTCAGCGTGGAGCATATTCCAGAGGGTAATAATAGGGGCATTAGTGGTGGGGTAACCGAAGCACATAAACCCAAGGTAAATATAGTAGCAAGTCCTAGTTGTAATCTTGGAACACCCAAGAGGATAGTGTGTGACCGGTCAAAATATATTAATACATTAAAATGTTTGTTTGCCAATGCCAGAAGTCTGCCAAGCAAAATAGGCGAGTTGGAAGCTCTGGTGCATCAGGAGAGCTATGATGTAATCGGTATTGCTGAAACTTGGCTTCATTCCTCACATGACTGGGCTATTAATATTCCTGGCTATGCACTCTTTCGGAAAGACAGAGTAAAAAGGAAAGGTGGAGGGGTCTGTCTGTATGTGAGAAATAATCTCAAAGCAAGTGAGAAAGAGGACCTGGTGGGCGGAGAGTGTGATGAGTCTGAGGCATTATGGGTAGAACTGCATACAGATGCGCGTAGTTCAAAGTTAATCATTGGAGTTTGTTATAGACCACCCAATGTTAATGAGGAGGTGGAGACTCAGCTCCTTGCACAGATAGAAAGGGCTGCAAGGGCTGGGACAGTGATAATAATGGGGGATTTTAACTACCCAGAAATTGACTGGGGTAATGGCACTGCTGGGACAGTTAAAGGGCAAAAATTTGTAAACCTATTACAGGACAATTTTATGGTACAGTTTATTGAGGCCCCAACTAGGAATGATGCTCTGTTGGACCTGGTAATCTCAAACCATGCAGAACGTATTACTAATGTTCAGATAAAGGAACATCTGGGTAGCAGTGACCATAACATGATTTCATTTGATGTTAGCTGTAAGCAAAAATCACATACGGGAAAGATAAAAACACTTAATTTCAAGAGAGCAAATTTTCCAAGGATGAGGGCTGCTCTCCAGGACTTAGACTGGGAGAGAATATTGGCACCAATGGGCACAGAACAGAAATGGGAATTCTTCAAAAAGCTTGTTTGTGATCTCACGGCAAAGTATATTCCCATGGGCAATAAGTTTAAAAGGTTAAAAATAAAGCTGATGTGGCTCACGGCCAAAGTTAAAAAAGCTATAAACTATAATAAAAGAGCTTTCAAAAAATATAAAAATGAAGGAACACTAGTGTCATTTAAATGTTACAAGGAATTTAACAGAATATGTAAAAAGGAAATCAAGGATGCAAAAATTCAAAATGAAAGACAAATTGCAAAAGACAGTAGGACAAACCCCAAAAAATTCTTCAAATATATTAATAGTAAAAAGGTTAAGTCTGAGCATGTAGGCCCCATGTATGCAAAATAATCTGGACTGGGTGACTGGGGACAAAGAGAAGGCTAACTTATTAAATACTTTCTTCAGCTCTGTGTATACAAAGGAGCATGGGGGAGCTCATGTCCACAATGGGGGTGGTACTGACGCAGCCCCTAATCCACAATGGCTCATAAGTGATATGGTCCAGAAATATTTGGACAGAATAAAGGTGGAGAAAGCACCTGGACCTGATGGCATCCACCCACGGATCCTAAAAGAATTGAGCTCTGTAATTTCAAAGCCATTGTATCTAATTTTTAGGGACTCATTAATGACAGGAATAGTACCACTGGATTGGCGCAGGGCCAATGTGGTGCCTATATTTAAAAAGGGAACAAAGTCCTTACCAAGTAATTATAGACCCGTTAGTTTAACTTCTATAGTTGGGAAGATACTGGAGGGATTAATAAAAGACCACATAGATGAGTTCTTGCAGGAAAAAAATATTTTGAGCAACAGACAGCATGGATTCATGAAAGACAGGAGTTGTCAGACAAACCTGATTTCTTTTTATGAGGTGGTAAGTAAAACCTTGGACAGAGGGGTGGCGGTGGATGTGATATATTTGGATTTTGCAAAAGCATTCGATACTGTTCCGCACACACGGCTCATGTGTAAGGTAAAGTCTACAGGTTTGGAAACATCAGTTTGTAGATGGATAGAAAACTGGCTAAAAGACAGAATTCAGAGAGTAGTGGTTAATGATTCTTACTCTGAATGGTCTAAGGTTATGAGTGGTGTACCCCAAGGTTCAGTGCTGGGACCCTTACTTTTTAATATCTTTATAAATGATATTGGGTCTGGGATCAAGAGTAACATTTCCGTCTTTGCAGATGACACCAAGCTATGTGGTGCAATAACGTCCTTACAGGATGTCACCAATTTACAAGCAGACCTCAATGCTCTGTCTAATTGGGCGACTATGTGGCAGATGAGGTTTAATGTTGAGAAATGTAAGGTTATGCACTTGGGGGCTAAGAATATGCATGCATCATACACGCTAGGGGGAGTACAACTGGGGGAATCCATAGTGGAGAAGGATCTGGGGGTTTTGGTAGATCATAAGCTCAATAATAGCATGCAATGCCAAGCTGCGGTTTCCAAAGCGAGCAAAGTCCTTTCTTGTATTAAGAGAGGTATGTACTCCAGAGAGAGAGATATCATTTTGCCCCTGTTCAAATCATTAGTAAGACCTCATCTGGAATATGCCGTTCAGTTTTGGGCACCAGTTCTCAAAAAGGATATCGGGGAACTGGAGAAAGTGCAGAGAAGGGCAACCAAACTGATAAGAGGCATGGAGCAACTCAGCTATGAGGAAAGATTAGAGGAACTGAATTTATTCACTCTTGATAAGAGGAGATTAAGGGGGGATTTGATCAACATGTACAAATATATAAGGGGTCCATATAGGGAACTTGGTGTCGAGTTATTCACTTTAAAGTCAACAAAGAGGACAAGGGGGCACTCTTTACGTCTAGAGGAGAAGAGATTTCATCTCCAAATACGGAAAGGTTTCTTCACAGTAAGAGCTGTGAAAATGTGGAATAGACTCCCTGCAGAGGTGGTTATGGCCAGCTCAGTGGATTGCTTTAAGAAAGGCCTGGATTATTTCCTAAGTGTACGTAATATAACTGGGTACTAAAATTTATAGGTAAAGTTGATCCGGGGAAAATCCGATTGCCTCTCGGGGGATCAGGAAGGAATTTTTTCCCCTGCTTTAGCAAATTGGATCATGCTCTGCTGGTTTTTTTTGCCTTCCTCTGGATCAACTGTGGGTATAGAATTGGGTATATGGGCTGGTATATGTATGTGTGTATATGTGTATATATATGTATAGCATATTTTATTTTATTTTTTTTGGTTGAACTGGATGGACTTGTGTCTTTTTTCAACCTGACTAACTATGTAACCACTGGGTTTATTGGATTCCAGTGAGTTGGTTTGTATGCATTGCTTTGCTTGGCTACTTATAAGGTAGCTTACAGTGGGGATGGAAAGTATTCAGACCCCCTTAAATTTTTTACTCTTTGTTATATTGCAACCATTTGCTAAAATCATTTAAGTTAATTTTTGTTCCTCGTTAATGTACACACAGCACCCCATATTGACAAAAAAACACAGAATTGTTGACATTTTTTCAGATTTATTAAAAAAGAAAAACTGAAATATCACATGGTCCTAAGTATTCAGACCCTTTTTCTATGACATTCATATATTTAACTCAGGTGCTGTCCATTTCTTCTGATCATCCCTGAGATGGTCTACACCTTCATTTGAGTCCAGCTGTGTTTGATTATACTGATTGGACTTGATTAGGTAAGCCACACACCTGTCTATATAAGACCTTACAGCTTACAGTGCATGTCAGAGCAAATGAGAATCATAAGGTCAAATGAGCTGCCTGAAGAGCTCAGAGACAGATTTGTGGCAAGGCACAGATCTGGCCAAGGTTACAAAAAAATTCTGCTGCACTTAATGTTCCTAAGAGCACAGTGGTCTCCATAATCCTTAAATGGAAGATGTTTGGGATGATCAGAACCCTTCCTAGAGCTGGCCGCCTGGCCAAACTGAGCTATCGGGGGAGAAGAGCCTTGGTGAGAGAGGTAAAGAAGAACCCAAAGATCACTGTGGCTGAGCTCCAGAGATGCAGTCAGGAGATGGGAGAAAGTTGTACAAAGTCAACCATCACTGCAGCCCTTCACCAGTCAGGGCTTTATGGCAAAGTAGCCCGATGGAAGCATCTCCTCAGTGCAAGACACATGAAAGCCTGCATGGAGTTTGCTAAAAAAAACACCTGAAGGACTCCAAGATGGTGAGAAATAAGATTCTCTGGTCTGATGAGACCAAGATAGAACTTTTTGCCTTAACTCTAAGCGGTATGTATGAAGAAAACCAGGCACTGCTCATCACCTGTCCAATACAGTCCCAACAGTGAAGCATGGTAATGGCAGCATCATGCTGTGGGGGTGTTTTTTAGCTGCAGGGACAGGACGACTGGTTGCAATCGAGGGAAACATACAGGGATATCCCTTAGGTAACAACCCCTAAGCATGCTACTCCAGCCTCAGTTTTATTTTGCCTAGTGAAGGATAAGGACCTAGGAACCCTGACAGGCCCATCGGTCTGTCTTTTTTTTTTCTGCAGAAGCTTGGCTTCTTGCGCAAGATGATAGATCCTGTGATCTGCTATCAACAACCGGCTTGGTGACAGGCTGGATACCCTTATACAATATAAAGTTACCTTTCAAGTAGGGTCAAGAGTTAACCATACTAAAAGCAAAAGACAGCTACTATGGCTGTAGCGGACAATTATAGGAGGATATCAGTTAATTCAAACTTTTATTAATTATCGAAAAAGCCACACCAATATAAAATCACATTGCCCTATGGCTGAAGTACATCCAACCCAAAAATCTAACAAATACATTCCTGGTGCGTCCTGCAACCAATAACCAAGATACATTCAGACAATAGACTCACATAAAACACAGACAAGATGGATACCCTTATCCTTGTAGTCTCCCCAGCCTGGCCATCGGGCGTGTGCAGGTCACAGCTCCGCGCTAGGCTGGCCACAACAAAACCTCAGCTCCAGAGGTGGTCGTAAGCTTTTATGCTCCGGGGCACACATATGACCAGGCTACTGATGTCTACGTCACAGTGTGCTGGGTCAGCAGCCACCCTGTACTCATCAGAGAGTGGGTCTGTAATGGAATGTCTCCCAGCTCTTCAGGACTGGTAAGTACAGCTCTCCCTGCCTCGGCAGGGCTGAGCAGCTGTGCATTCCCTGGGAGGTCGATTTGGGGGTCCCTCACCTCCCTCTCTTCTCTCCCTGTCCCTATCTTCCCTCCTCCCCTCCCTGTGGGGGATGCTGCAGAGAGGTGTGTGTGTGTCAGTACAGGGGCTCCCTGGGGGGCTCTCACCTGGGGGGGGGGGGCTGCACTGGCTGGCTGTGTCCTGAGTCATGTTTCTTATGTTCCTGGAGGTGCCTGTGAGGCTGGGTCTGTGTCCTTTACAGCGCTGTTCACCACCAATTGCTTCAGCACTGTCCCTCATGGCTTTTGCATTAGCAGCCATCTTAGGTGTAGGCAAGGGAAAGCATACTCTCCTGGGCTTCGGCGGCTATTTTCCCTGTGATATGTCCTTATACTGGATGCCGGCGGCCATTTTCTAGAAGCCTGAACACATTTTTCAACATTCTCTAGTGGCAGCATGTGCCACTGTGCTCTGGCGGCCATTTTCCCTATGTTTTATGTCCTTATACTGGACGCTGGGCGGACATTTTCTAGGAGCCTGAGCACATTGCATAGTGGTTTCAGCGCCATTAGCAGCAGCTTCTACCGACACAGAGCTGATTCCTCTGCACCTGGGAGCAAACAGAGACCACAGGCACTACCTGCTGGATAGCGCAGAACCTTTCAGGGTGGTGAGTCCTGTAAGAAAGAGCCCCTCAGCAAGCAGCAGTAAGGAGGGTGGGACTGTCACTGTCCTAAGTCCAACTTCGGGTGGCAGACAGGGTAGGGTCAGCATGGCTTCAGAAACTGATGTTTCTTCCCCCGAAATCCAGGCAATTGCAACCGGTTCGCCTGCAGAATGCACAGTTGGCGGTCCTCAATTAGTTTGTTGCCAAGATGGAGGCGATGCGTGGGCGCAAAGGTTCTAAAATACGTCCTTTGCCCCCCTTCCGTCCTCTGGGGAGAGCTCTGATGCAGACTCGGGCCCTGCTGAGGCTGGTGACCCCTGCTCTGTCATTTCAGATGATGCTGACCAGGACCGTTCGGACAGTGAGGATGAGTCCCCGTTCGGGTCTGTGCACGAAAAAGCACTTGCTGGAGCACTTATCACACCTGTGTGTGATACCCTGAAGATTCAGGAGCCAGCAGATCCCTCTGCTGATGTAGCGGTCCCTTTTGGGTCCCGTAAGCCAGCCCGTTCACCTAAGGTATTCCCGTATCTGACTAATATTGACAAGTTCATTTACAAGGAATGGGGTTGCCCGCAACGGACCTTTTCGTCCCCAAATACATGGCGGTGCGTTACCCTTTTGAGGAGAACCTTCTCAAAAAGTGGTCCCCCGAGTATCAAGGTTAAACAAAGTAACCACAATCTCGGTAGAGGGGACTCCTGCATTTAAGGATCCCATGGACAGGAAGGTCGAGGCAGTGGCTCGTTCCTTGTTTACGGTTGTGGGGTCAGCCGTGCGACCAGTACTGGCATCCGCACTTGTGTCGCAGACACTAACTGAGTGGGCAAAACTGTTGCACTGTGAATTGGGAGAACAACAGGCTTCTCCTGTCTGCATGGAACTAGCAGACCAACTAGTGCAAGGCCTTAAGTAGGTTTGTGACGCGGCCCTGGATACTCTCCATCTGTTATCCAGGGCTTCAGTCTCAGCAGTGGTGCTGAGGCGCCCGATTTGGTTGAAATGCTGGTCTGCCGACCAGGCATTCCCTTCCTTGGTGACCGGCTCTTTGGTGCCTCTTTGGATGATATTATTAAAAATGCCACAGGTGGTAAGAGCACACTACTCCCATAGGCCAGGAAGGCTAAGGAGCCACGCCGTAGGCAAGGGCACTCCTTTTCCGCTCACAAGCGGCTTTTTCGTCCGCCCAGGGCTTCCCAGCCCAACAGGACGGCCACAGAAGGACAGAAACGTCCCTGGAACTGCAAGCCTAACAAGCCTGCGAACAAAAGTGCTACCACATGAAGATTTTCCCCCACCCATGACTCGGGCGGGGGGTCGCCTTCGGGAGTTTGCAGCCTGATGGTCCTCTCGACTGTCCGACCAATGGGTTTGTGATCTGATTTCCTACTGCTACAAGATAGAGTTCTCGGCCGCAAAACAGATTCTTCCCCTCCAGCATACCCATTCTCCCGGCTTGCCGGGAGGCCCTCTTGGGGGCAGTAAGGGACCATCTGCTGAATTGCGGGGTGATAGTACCTGTTCCAGAATTGGAATGTTTCCAGGGGTTCTAGTCAAACCTGTTTGTAGTTCCCAGGAAGGAAGGGGTATGTCCAATCTTGGATCTAAAAGCCCTCAATCACTTTGTGAAAGTGCAGAGGTTCAGAATGGAATCAGTTCGCTCAGTAGTCACTGCACTCCATCAAGGGGACTCTCTGGCATTCTTAGACATCCAGGATGCATACCTGCACATACTCATATGCCTCCGGCATATTTTCTGCGATTGCAGTTGGGGAAGCCCACTACCAGTTTGTGGCTCTCCCTTTTGGTTTGGTATCAGTCCACCCGAGTCTTTACCAAGGTATTGGCTCTTGTGTTGGCATTGCTACGGAAATGGGGGATTGCGATCGTGGGTTACCTAGACAATCTCCTCCTGAGAACTTCTTCCCCCTCAGAGTTAGAAGAGGATGTGGCGATCACCATGCAGACCCTGCAAGAATTTGGGTGTCTCTTGAACCTAAAAAAGTCGGTGATAGTACCGACTCAGTGTTTGGCGTACCTAGGCTGCTGCTGAACTCTAGGGAAGTGAAAGTGTTTCTCCCTTCAGACAAGCTGCAGACTCTCAGAGCCGCAGTAAAACTGCTGATGAACCGCAAGTGGTAGTCGCTGTGCTGCTGAATGTGAGTCCTGGGACCCATGGTGGCCTCCTTCAAGGCAGTACCATATGCTAAGTTCCACACCAGAGTCCTGCAGAAGGAGATCTTGACAAAGTGGGACAAATCTCTGTTGTCCCTGGATCGACAGATCCAGGTAAGCCAGTTAGTTAGTCAGGGGTTCCCTGATCTGGTGGCTGAGATTCCCGGTGCTTCAGTCCCGGAAGTCATTCCTACCTTTGAAATGGACGGTGATCACAACAGACGCTAGCCTATTCGGCTGGGGTGGAGTGATGGAAGTTCAGTCGACTCAGGGCCTCTGGTCGACGGAGGAATCCAAGTTGCCGATCGATCTGCTTGAACTGAGAGTGATCAGGCTATGCGTCTCCACATGGTCAATGAGACTGCAAGGGCGTCCGATCAAGATCCAGTAAGACAACGCCACTACTGTGGCATACGTCAATCGCCAAGGAGGAACAAGAAGCTCGGTCGCTGTACGGGAGTTCACTCACATACTTCGGTGGGCAGAGCGACATGTACCGGCCCTGTCGGCCAATTACATCCCGGCTGGCAGGGGGACTATCTAAGTCATCAGATGCTGGACCCAGGAGAATGGGCGTTGCATCCGGAGGTGTTCAGGCTACTGTACCTGTGGTGGGGCACACCAGATGTGGATCTTCTGGCCTCCCATATCAATCGGAAGGTGCTGAGATTCGTGTCCAGGTCAAGAGATCCGTGGGCAGACGCGTCAGACGGTGGCTCCGTGGGATCAGTACCAGCTGATCTACGCCTTTCCTCCACTGAAACTGTTACCACATCTGCTTCGCAGAGTGGAAGTCGAGGGGATCCCAGTAATACTGGTTGCCCCAGATTGGCCTCAGCGTCCTTAGTACGCAGACCTAGGGCGCCTGGTGGCAGACGCTCCCTGGCGACTGCCGTTGCGAAAGGACTTTCTGTCTCAAGGTCTGATTCTCCATCCTGCCTTACCATCGCTGGCTATTGAGAGGTGTTAAGGAACCAGGGTCTGTCAGACTGGGTGATCCCAGCTATGTTGAGAGCATGGAAGTCTTCTTCTCGGAAGATATATCTTCATACCTGGAAGGCCTACATCTCCATATGTGAGGAGAAAGGATGGCATCCGCGCTCCTTTTCTATAACCAGGATCCTGCTGTTTCTTCAGCAAGGGGTGGACCAGAAATTGGCGTTAAGCACCATTAAAGGACAAATATCAGCTTTGGCTGTCCTTTTTCAGCGACCTCTGGCGTCTCGCTCTCTAGTGAGTACTTTTGCTCAAGGGGTGCGAGATGTAATCCCTCCGGTGCGTCCACCGTTACCCCCGTGGTATCTGAACCTGGTATTATCGGCACTTCAAAAACCGTCATTTGAAAATATCAGAGAGCTGTTGACTCTTTCCCAGAAAGTGGAATTCTAGTGGCCATCACATCGGCCAGAAGGATTTCAGAACTGGTGGCCTTGTCCTGCAAGTCGCCCTGTCTGGTTATCCACAAGGATAAGGTGGTCTTTTCTGACGAAGGTAGTCTCGGCATTTCACATCAATGAGGACATTGTGTTACCATCTCTGTGTCCTAAGTCGATACATCCTAAGGAGGTGATCCTTCATGCTCTGGACGTGGTTTGTGCTCTGAAGGTGTATTTGCCTGCCACGGCTCCCTTCCGAAAGTCAGACTCACTGTCTGTTTTTCGGTAGCTTGTCCAAAGAAAGGCATGGCGGTCTCGTCGGCCACCATTTCCAGGTGGATCAAACAGATTGTAGTACAAGCCTACGCCTTGAAGGGGCAGGTGCCCCCCTTTCCGGTCACTGCCCACTCCACGAGGGCAATCAGAACGTCTTGGGCCTTCCGACATTAAGTGTCTGTTGCTCAAGTGTGTAAAGCGGCGACCTGGTCATCTGTCCACACGTTTACAAAGTTCTACAAGGTAGATGTCAGTGCATCGGATGATGCCTGTTTTGGCCGCAAAGTTTTGCAATTTTTTCCTTTTTTGGGTAAAAACGCAGTACCTTTAAGTTAATGCACTGTTGCTTTCGTTACCGCAGCTTTTGGTGCGGTTTGAGGGTAGTGCTTCTCCGTTGAGGAGCACCCTGTTTTTTTCTGGTGGTTTTTCCACACACTATAGTTTTTTTTGTGGGTAAAGTTTTGTACTAGCTCCCACATGCCATGGTGGATGAAGTTTATGCTGTTTTCCCATCCCTCGTTTTGACACTGCTTGGGGATGTCCCAATGGTCTAAAAAAAGAAGCTGTGTCAGTCGGTGAATATAAGAGAAAATAGGATTTTTTGCACCTGGCCCTCATATTTTTCTTTACGTTATACTGCTTGTTGACGTACTGAGGCTGGAGTAGCATGCTGAGGGGTTGTTACCTAAGGGACCGCCCCTTGGGCGGAACTAGAAAGTTCTAGTTTATTATCACATGTTAACATGTAACGCCTAGTCCTCTCCTGAAGGTGGCATAACAACTCAATGGTCTAAAGAGAGAAGCTGTGTCAGTTGGTGAATTACAGAGAAAAGGATTTTACGGTGAGTACAAAAAATCCTATTTTTTCCTTTTCCTTAAATTAAAGCCTAATTGCAATGAATTCATGACAATTGAATATTATTCATCAAATGTCGGTTGTAAATGTTTTTTTTTTAATTCTTACTGTATTTCTGTCATTATGAAGAGAACTTTCATTTGTATTATGTTTACAGTTGACAGTTTGCTAAAGCACTGTGTATCATAAACTATTGCTATTTTATGTAAAATGCTATTTCTTTATCACATAGGGGGAACAAGGGAGAATAGTAATTCTTAGAGCTTGTTCTCACATACAGCTGCCCTTATAAACCCTCTGAAAAGCTACCGTTGGTGGATTGGTTTTCAGAGGGCGGTTGAAAGGCAGCTGGAAGGCAACATGTTGCAACTTTGCCACTTGTTTTAACCCTAAAATGATAAACCACTGTGCATTGCAAGCAGTTGCAGGATGGTTACTGGGCAGCCCCCTTAACTTTAATGGGTTGCCTTTGGCAGTAGTACTGCACATAAAAGTGACCAGGGGTTACATTTTTGCCGTAACATGTGTACAGCTCTGAGGGGCTGCATGTCTTTGTTTAGGTGGACAGTTGGGGGGAGGGCAATAAACCCGCAGCTCAACTGTCTGCTTCCACTGCCCCCTGGCCGCCTGTGTGAACGAACCCTTAGACATTTCTGTTATACTGCCCCCTTAAGGAGGTGTGCACAGTGGCAAATAAAACCTCACAGTTTTTTCTATTGTCCTAGAGGTTGAGTTGCTTTTCCTTACCGCTGTTGCCAACTATATTTTACCAGATCTTTACTCACAATACTCTTTATATCATGGATATTTAAATAAAAATGCTATAAGACACTATAAAAACTTGAGTTAGTCTCTACACAGCAGCTACCGTGCCTGGTGTATCCTCTGAAAAGCTTTGGAGGCCATACAGAACCTGGAATCTGGGTCAGGGTTTACTCCAGGTCAGGCTGGATGACTCACAGAGGCAGGTCTCTGGTGCATCCCCCTGGTTCTGTAAGTTTGGAGAAACTTCTAGAGGTTAGTAGACAGAGGCCAGGAGGTTGATCTGCATACTTATGGGAACCTGGCCAATCCCCAGACATACTATCCTGGCAGGGTGGCTAGGCCAGCCCGTAAGTATGGATGAGTTGTTCTAGCAGGAGAGTCTGGTGGAAGATGGAGTGCTGAAGATGTTGACAGTGGCTTAGGAGGGGTCTCCTAGGTCTAGGAGAGACCCCAGCTCCAGGCTGGGCTCAGACTGACTCGGGAGGATCTATTCAGCAGAGTGATTTGACTTGGAATCTTGCCTGAGAGCAGTGGGAGCAAGGAGGAAAGATTGAGTACATCACCATACCCATGGACATTCAAGGGTAGACACTGTCACATGTGGCAAGCTTTCTAAAAGACAGAATTGTATTGTGCTTAACCCTTTTTATCCTTGCCCAAGGAGATCTTCAGAGCAGCCAGGAGGGCTGGTAGTGCATGCAAGAGGTATAACTGGGAGCAGTTCCACACAAAGAGAGGATACACTCCTGCATGCAGTATTGCCTCAATTTTTGTACTATTTCCAAGAGGGGCTGAGAGCTCCTAGTCTGTAATGGACTGTAATGGATTTGCTATTAATTTACTAAGGACTGTGTGAGGAAAGAAAGCAGTTTAGGATGTTTTTGTACAGAAGGAAGTTGTCTCCTTTTGTTGTTCTTTGCTTCAAGTTGGGCATTCCATAAATCCCTTCACCAAAAACAAAGCCAAGGGACTGACTTCTTGTGTTTGGATGTAAGCGGAGAATGTGTGTTGCCTGGCTGCGCAGGAGTAGGAGAGCCACTCACCAGCAGCCCAGGGGGGGTGGGGGTGGGGTGGTAGTGCCTTTCTCTTTGTCCCCCTTTTTCAACTAGTCTCCGTCAGGCATTGCTAGATTTAGGCTTCCCTATACTAGATTCTACATCTGTTGGACCTTTAAGTGGCATTTGCCCATCCCTCAGTTGGACTGCATTCAGACATCCTAGATGTTTGAGAATTTCTATCCTCCTCTGTCTGCGGACATGATACAGGAGGTGGACAGAGGCTGCGGACATGATACAGGAGGTGGACAGAGGCTGCGGACATGATACAGGAGGTGGACAGAGGCTGCGGACATGATACAGGAGGTGGACAGAGGCTGCGGACATGATACAGGAGGTGAACAGAGGCTGCGGACATACTGCAGGAAGTGGACAGAGCCTGCGGACATACTGCAGGAGGTGGACAGAGGTTGCGAACATACTGCAGGAGGTGGACAGAGGCTGCGAACATCCCGCAGGAGGACAGAGGCTGCGGACATACCGCAGGAGGAGGACAGAGGCTGTGGACATACTGCAGGAGGAGGACAGAGGCTGCGGACATACCGCAGGAGGAGGACAGAGGCTGCAGACATACCGCAGGAGATGGACGGAGGTTGCAGACATACTGCAGGAAGTGGACAGAGGTTGCGGACATATTACAGGAGGTGGACAGAGTTGGACAGGGGACAGAGGTTGCGGACATACTACAGGAGGGGGACAGAGGTTGCGGACATATTACAGGAGGTGGACAGAGGTGGACAGGGGGACAGAGGTTGCGGACATACTACAGGAGGGGGAAAGAGGTTGAGGACATATTACAGGAGGTGGACAGAGGTGGACAGGGGGACAGAGGTTGCGGACATACTACAGGAGGGGGACAGAGGTTGCGGACATACTACAGTAGGGGGGACAGAGGTTGCGGACATACTACAGGAGGGGGACAGAGGTTGCGGATATACTACAGGAGGGGGACAGAGGTTGCGGACATACCACAAGAGGGGGACAGAGGTTGCGGACATACCGCAGGAGGGGGACAGAGGTTGCGGACATACCACAAGAGGGGGACAGAGGTTGTGGACATATTGCCGGAGGGGGACAGAGGTTGCGGACATGATAGTGTCCTCCTCACCTTAGCCTCCTCCTCTGTCCACCATCATATTACTTCTCCACATTATCAGTGCTGTGTCCTCCTCCTGTGCCTCTTTCTCCTCTCCGCAGGTCAGGGCAGCACAGTGCTTCCCTGACCTGTGGAGAGGTGAAATGGGCACAGGAGGAGGGCACAGCACTGATGATGTGGAGAAGTAATATGATAGTTGACAGAACATATCAGTCTCTGTCCCTCCCCTGCATGCCACAGCTTCACCCTCCTCCGCCTCCGGGCTCCCAGCGATGTCCTCCGCTCTCACTCCCCACAGTTTTACTCTCCTCTTCCCTCCTCAGTCCTCACCCCTGCTCAACTCCTCTGCCATTGTCTTGATCGTCTATTCGAAAATGGCGCCATTACGTTACTGCGCATGCGCCACCCGGCCGAGCGCGTATGAACTTTCCCGAGCCTGGCCGGCTTCGGAACGGCGCATGCGCCGTTCCATGGTCGGCTCACGGCCATGTTTTTTATGGGCACCGATGCCCATAATGGATTTTAACGGGCAGCTCCAAAAAGGGGTTAACTCTATGGTTGCAAACACCGTGGGGCTCCCTGCTGGACACCGTGCCCTCGGTCGGCGCCTGACTGCCCTAATGGTCAGTCCGCCCCTGCCCAAGACGCTTTCACCATTCATCCCCTATGACCATTTTTGACTAGCAACACCCACTCAGCCGGTCCTGAGGAAGCAAGCAATATCACGAAACGCGTTGACCTTTCAGTATGCGGTAAACACGGACAATTATTTCTGAACTGTGCTGCTGATAATTACTACACCAGCAACACAGCGATATACGCACTTTGAAATTTATGTTGAAAGTAGTGTCTCCATGCTTGGGTTAAGTATCAGTTGGCAATGGTCACACATGTATTAATGGGTGATGTACTACTTTTAAATTGATGATTTTATGATGTTAGAAATGTAGCACCCTCTAGTAGTACTAGGTTTATTGTAGCTGTTAGTGTAGGAAAATGTAAGTTTGGCTCAGGGATAAGCCTGGGCTATGATTCTGGGTCAGGGTTTAGGGACTCAGGGATGGGTGACTCATCCTAGCAGCTTCTCTGGTACCTCCCCCTGTTTTCTGGGACATTGGAAAATGTTGAAAACATAGTGGGAGAAGGTGGAGGAGCTGCTTGGAATATTTGTGCGCCTCAGCCAATCTCCAGTAAAGGGCTGGCAAGGGACAAGCCTCCTCATAAATAGGCATGAGTCATGCCAGAAGAGGCAGTCAGGTGAAAGAGGGAGATGGAGTGCTGAGGAGTAGAGATGGCCTTGCGGTCCGCTTGGCGGTCGGTTCACAGCGAACTTTGCTCGTTCGGGATTCGCCAAACCGCCGGACTTATGGCGCTGTTCGCGGTGGACACATTCGTTTACATTGTGAAGAACTTTGACCCATGACACATCCATCATGGGGTACAGGACAGCCAATTGAGACATTTCAGCACATGGACATAACCCCTACCTTTTAAATAGACCTGATCTGGCGCCCATTTTACATTATGTCTTTTGTCAGTGTAGGGAAAGGACGCTGTGTGGAGCAGGGACAGTCAGTCTGTAATCACTAGCTATTACTATTAGGTCCACAAAAGTCCTTTTAAGGACTGGTATAGGTGTACAGTATATAGGGTTGTAATACACTTAGAATATACTTTCTTTCAAAGATACAAAGTATATTCTGGTGCACTGCTGCTGACTGCTGTGCTGCTGATTGCTGAGCGCACTGCTGACCGATTCTACAGCTGTCTTTTGTCAGTGTAGGGACAGGATGCTGTGTGGAGCAGGGACAGTCCGTTTAATCACTAGCTATTACTATTAGGTCCACAAAGGTCCTTTTAAGGACTGGTATAGGTGTACAGTATATAGGGTTGTAATACACTTAGAATATACTTTCTTTCAAGTATATTATGGTGCACTGCTGACTGCTGTGCTGCTGAGTGCTTGCTGACCGATTCTGCAGCTGTCTTTTATCAGGGTAGGGAGGGACAGTTTGGTGTTTAGAGCAGGGGCAGTCTGCAAATCACTAGCTACTAGGTCCACAGTTAAAAGGTCCTTTTAAGGACTGGAATAGGTGTACAGTATATAGGGTTGTATACGTATAATATACTTTCTTTCAAATATAGAAAGCAAATTATAGTGCACTGCAGTGCTGAAGTGACCGATTCTGCAGCTGTCTGTTCTAAGTGTAGGGATAGAGTTTGCTGTTTGGAGCAGGGACGGTCTGTAATTCACTAGCTACTAGCTAGCTACTATTAGGTCCACGAGCATCCTTTTAAGTACTGGTATAGGTGTACAGTATATAGGGTTGTAATACACTTATAATATACTTTCTTTCAAATATAGAAAGCATATTATAGTGCACTGCAGTGCTGACCGATTCTGCAGCTGTCTTTTCTCAGTGTAGGGATATAGTTTGCTGTTTGGAGCAGGGACAGTCTGTAATTCTCTAGCTACCAGCTAGCTACTTTTAGGTCTACAAACGTCCTTTTAAGGACTGGTATAGGTGTACAGTATATAGGGTTGTAATACACTCATAATATACTTTCTTTCAAATATAGAAAGCATATTATAATGCACTGCAGTGCTGACCGATTCTGCAGCTGTCTGCTCTCAGTGTAGGGATAGAGTTTGCTGTTTGGAGCAGGGACAGTCTGTAATTCACTAGCTAGCTACTATTAGGTCCACAAACGTCCTTTTAAGGACTGGTATAGGTGTACTATTTGGCGTGCAGTATATAGGGGTGTAATACACGTATAAAATACTTTCAAATATAGAAAGCATAGTATAGTGCATTTCTACTGTGCAGCATTGTGACTGCTGAGCGGTTCTGCAGCAATACTACAAAGAGTGACAAACGCAATTAGAAAAAAGTATTATAACTGGTGTGATAGACCAGTGGCCCTCCAAAACGACAGAATGAAGCGGGGTGTTATATACCTTCTTCCACATATACTGCACTTCTCTAGAGACTTTTGTCACAGGGTCATTTAAAAAATGACAGGCAGAGGAAGAGGCAGGCCCTTCTGCAGGGGTGGTAGGGGTAGGGCAGGAGCAACAGGCTTGAGCCAAAGTGGGAAATTGCAGAAGGTGCGTTCCATTACGTCAAAGGACGCACCAGACTTGGTTGAGTGGCTCACTCAGCCTTACTCTTCCGCACCCTCCTCATCCTCTCGATCTGTACCCTCTTCACTCTCTGCTGTGTGCACCCCCAGAGACACTACCACCAACACCACCATATACCCTCCGCTTGAGTCACAGGAATTATTTTACGATCCATCATAAGACATTTCTGATGCGCAGCCATTCTTTGCATTGGATCAGGAAGAGGAGGTAGCAACAACCGCCACTCAGCAGTCTGACGACAGTACCCACATCAGCCCAAGGAGGTTCGTCCCTGCTGTTGCTAACTACTCCGAGATCTCTAATTATAGCGATGGGGAAGGTGATGTTGATGATGACGTGTCTAGGGATGTCACGTGGGTGCCCACAAGAGAGGAAGAGGAGGGGAGTTCAGAGGGAGATATGGACCAGCAGATAGGGAGGAGAAGCAGGCGGAACTTACATTGCACAGGAGGGAGAAACCAGACTGCTAATGTATCAGGAGCAAGGCATCAACCATGTAGGGTCACATCTGGTGCTCCCAGGACATCGACACATGGCTCCACAGTTTGGGCTTTTTTTGTCCGCTGCTGACAATGATGTTGCCATCTGCAGCCTTTGCAGTCAACGCATAAGTCGCGGCAAGCCCAACACTTACCTAGGGATGACTGCCTTAAGAAGGCACATGAGCTGCCATCACCGAGCCCAGTGGGAGCAACGGAACACACAAAGCCACACTCCAGGCTCTCGCCTTCCAGCCTCGTCTTCTACTTCTCCTTCTCCTCAGAATTGTCCTCCACTCCACCTTCCATCATGCCGTCCTCATGTTTTTCTGGAAAAAGGCAGGCTTCCGTGGGCCAAATGTTCGAGCGTAAAAAAATTATGACGCCAGATAACCCTTTTGCCCAACGGTTGACAGCTGGCTTGTCAGAACTGATAGCCCGCCAACTACTGCCATATAAACTGGTGGACTCGGAGGCCTTTCAAAAATTTGTGGCCATTGGAACACCACAATGGAAGGTCCCAGGAACTAAGTATTTCTCACAGAAGGGCATCCCAGAACTATAAGGCCATGTTCAGTGGCAAGTGAATGTATCTCTGGTACACAGTGTCTGTGCCAAGATACATCTGACCACAGACATGTGGTCTAGCAAACACGGGCAGGGAAGGTATATATATTTTACTGCCCACTGGGTGGCCGTCAAGCATGTAACCCGTGGCACCCGTGTAGATTTGGTTTTACTGCCACGGATTGCATGCTGACCTTCCTCTTCTTCTCCTCCTCCTACTCCATCCTCCCTCTCCTCCTGCACTTGAGAAAGGCTTGCGCAAGCTCAGAAACGCGTTGTGCTTTTGGGTACCCCCCCAGCTGATGTCACACGCTGTCCGCAAGCCAGTCTGATTCTCTGTGCACCACAGAACACAGCAGAGCTTCCCCTAGTGCGCTGTGGAGGAGGATTCATCCAGTAACAGCACCAGCGAAAGGGAACAGTGATTTGACTATCAAACGGAGGACAATAATAATTATGGATGTAAGTGAGACTTTTATTAATTGTATAAAATAAATGCACTTTTTACTGATTTGGCGCTCTTCTATATATTCCTTTATTGGTATCCTATTCATGAGATGACTTCACTCTAAAGAAGCAGCTGCCGCAGGTGATTGTGCACATACATCCCTTATCCTCTAAGGACAGCAAGCAACCCTTCTGGATCTGGATCTGGATCTTCAGCAAATTCCAAGTACTGTTTTCTCAGATAACTTTTTTAAAAACATCTTGCTTTTATAAAAACTGTTTTGAATCTATTTTAATGAACAATACAGACTGAACTGAAAAGGACACACCAGTATCTTTTAAAGCGCTAGTATTTTGTGTTGTTTTTTTCCCTCTCCTCCTCGGCTGACTCCTCCTTTTCCGCTGCTAGCGTCTCTTCCGCTGCGCCGCCCAAGATCCCCAGAACCTATTCGACATTCCAGGTGAGACGTTGCCATGCTGTGCTGCGTCTGTTGTGCCTGGAAGCCAAGAGCCACACTGGCCCTGCACTCCTTTCAGCTTTGCGTTCACAGGCAGATCAGTGACTAACACCGCTCAATTTGAACGTTGGTAAAGTGGTGTATGACAACGGTGCCAATCTGCTTAGCGCATTGAAACAGGGCAAAATTACACATGTGCCATGCATGGCACACGTCTTAAACTTGGTCGTGCAGTGATTCATTGTCAATTACCCTGGGGTCCAGGACATCTTGCGGCAGGCAAGGAAAATCTCGGCCCATTTCAGAAGATCTTAAACGGCCATGGCTCGCCTTGCTGACATTCAGCAGTGACACAATCTGCCAGTCAGACGTCTTATTTGTGATTGCCCGACTCAACCTTCTATATGCTTGATAGGCTGCTCCAGCAGAAATGTGCAGTTAACGACTACCTGTACAAACTCTGCCGCAGAATAGGTTCTGGGGAGCTTGTTTTTTTTTCAACGTGCCAGTGGCTGCTCATGCGCGATGCTTGCAGACTTCTGCAGCCATTTGATGAGATCACCAAACTGGTCAGTCGCAGCCATGGCGCCATCAGTGACATCGTACCTTATGCCTTCTTTATGGAGCGTGCATTGCGTTGTGTCATTGATCAAGCCGTGGAGGAGCAGGAAGATGAGGAAGTCACAATGCTGGATGAATTCCCAGGGGGGGCTACTCTATCTGAGATAAGTCAACAACAGGAGTCTGAAGAGGAGTCAGAGGAGGATGGTGCCGGGGTGGATGAGGAGGAACAAGAAGAGCATGCTTTAAACCTTTCTGGGATCCCTTTTGTTGTCTGTGGATGGGGGGAGGAGAACAAGGAGGACGACATTATCCTGGAAGATGAGCAGGAGCCAGGCCACCACACCGCTTCCAGTTTAGGGCAAATGGGGGCTCCAATGTTTTAACAGGGACCCCCATATAAAAAGCATAATAATGTTACCACCATCACAGAGGGCTGTCAGAATGGAGCACTTGCAGGCCTTGCTTAGAGAAATGCTGCATTCTGCTATTACGTGCACTGGCAGAGAAATTCCCACTCCCAGAGAGAGTTGCGGGAACCAATCCAACAGCGCCTGCAAGAAGAGGGCGGTTTGAAGATGTGTTGGTCACTTCTGATATGAGATCATTCTTTCAGCCAACCCATCGACAGGTGTCATCCGGATCCAGCATCAGGGAACACCTAGACCGACACATTGGGTTAACGGCCGATGTGGACGCTCTGAGAAGTGATGAACCCCTGGACTACTGGGTGGTCAGGATTGACCTCTTGCTAGAGCTTGCACAATTTGCAATGGAACTGTTGGCTTGCCCCTCGTCCAGTGTCATGTCCGAAAGGACGTTCAGTGCATCAGGGGGGATTGTGACCGATAAGCGTACTTGCCTAGCTCACAACAGTGTTGCCTACCTCACATTTATAAAAATGAATGAGGCATGGATCTCAGAGGAATTCAACACAGTAGACCATGTATATGCATAACTCTATAAACGATTTATATAATCTAGCACACAGACCTTTTTTCTACCTTTGGCTCACTTGTACAAAAAAAGCACACCGTACTATATGCCTGTACCCTCCTGTTTGAAGAGGTTGAGCGGTGTCATATTTTTTGGTCCCGCAGCGAGTTGCTGGTGTCAGTGCTGGTGTCAGTGCTCTCTATCTCGGTGCTGGTGTCAGTGCTCTCTATCATGGTGCTGGTGTGGTGTCAGTGCTCTCTATCTCTGTGCTGGTGTCAGTGTTCTCTATCACGGTGCTGGTGTTAGTGCTCTCTATCACGGTGCTGGTGTCAGTGCTCTCTATCTCGGTGCTGGTGTGGTGTCAGTGCTCTCTATCATGGTGCTGGTGTGGTGTCAGTGCTCTCTATCTCTGTGCTGGTGTCAGTGCTCTCTATCTCGGTGCTGGTGTCAGTGCTCTCTATCACGGTGCTGGTGTGGTGTCAGTGCTCTCTATCTCTGTGCTGGTGTCAGTGCACTCTATCTCAGTGCTGGTGTCAGTGCTCTCTATCACGGTGCTGGTGTCAGTGCACTCTATCTCGGTGCTGGTGTCAGTGCTCTCTATCTCGGTGCTGGTGTCGGTGCTCTCTATCTCGGTGCTGGTGTCGGTGCTCTCTATCACGGTGCTGGTGTGGTGTCAGTGCTCTCTATCGGTGCTGGTGTCAGTGCTCTCTATCTCGGTGCTGGTGTCAGTGCTCTCTATCTCAATGCTGGTGTAAGTGCTCAGTCTCTATTGCGGTGTTGGTGTCAGTGTTCTATTTCAGTGTTGGTGTCAGTGAGGGAGATAGCAGCAGAGAAGCCAATCAGCAGGCAGTGCCAGCACCATGGCTGAGGATCAGCACTGGACTGGCACCTCCGAACCACCGCAGTGGAGCCCTGCATAGGTGTGGGTAAGGGTTGGGCAGAGGGAGGGGTCAGGGGCTCAAGCACAGGTTGGCACACTGGGACACTGGCACAGGACTGCGCTGCCCTGACTGTGGCACTGATCATCTCCTGCACCCCCTTCATAGCCTGGCCTGACCTTGCCTCTCCTCCATGGCCTTCATGCGCTGCTGAATTGACAAAATTTCACAGATTAAAAAAGAATGCTTGTCGTTGTCGATTCCAGATTCACTTAATACTTCTGGTATGTCAGTGTCCATGTTGTGGGACTATGTGTGCACAGCTAGTAAGTATTTTGCGGCTGAAAATATGACCTGGAGGTTTTTAAGGCTTCGCCTGCCATTAAAGTGAATGGGGTCCGCCACAAACCTGAGGTTCGCAAACATTTGGGCACGTTCGCGGATCACGTTTGCGAAACGTCCCGTCGGAAGTTTGTCCATCACTACTGAGGAGGCTGTCGGTGGCCCTTGAGGTTGCCCCCTAGTCTGGGAGGTGACATCAGGCCGAGGCTTGGGTGCTGGAAGGATCCTACCAAAACACGCAGAGGAAGCTTTACCTGGAGGCACAGGCAGGGCACGACTGGCTTACCGGATACCCGGTAGGCCGTCTGCCCTGGGGCTGCTTTTTGTTGCTGCTGCATTTCTCTCCTCTTTACTGCGGATCACAGCGCTGACTGGCTCTGTGTTCGGCGGCCGCTCTGTAACATGGCTCCGCCCCCCCAGACCAGCTCGTGTGATAGTAGAGAGAATCAACGTTCCGCCTATCACACGAGCCAGTCTGGGGGGGCGGGGCCATGTTACAGAGCGGCCGCCGAACACAGAACCAGCCAGCGCTTTGATCAAGAGGATGAGATGCCGCCGGTACAGCCAGCCGTGTGTGCCAGAGTACCTGGATAGGAGGATCAGCAGGGAGGCTGCATATAGAGGAGATGAACTTTCTATCTTCCCCCATGCAGCCTCTGAATGCTTGCAGGAGGTAGAGGAGAATCAAGCATTCAGTGGCTGCATGGAGGAATATAGAAAGCGCATCTCCTCTATATGCAGCCCCCCTGCTGATCCTCCTATCCAACTTCTTTTACTGCCCCCCCAGTTCACCTTGTGCTCCCTGCCCCCCCAGTGCTCTCCTCCCCCACCACACTCTCCAGCCCCCCCCCCCACAGTTCTCTCCACCCCTGTTCTTTCTGCCCCCCCAACCTGCTCTCCAGTTCTCCCTATCCTTCTCTAGCCACCATCCCAGTGCTATCCACTCCCCCAGTGCTCTTCACCTCCCCCAGTGCTCCCCCCAGTGCTCTTCACCCCCATCCCCCAGTGCTCTTCTCCTCCCTGTTCTTCCCCCCCAGTGCTCTCCACTCCCCCCAGTGTTCTCCCCCTTGTTCTTCCCCCCAGTGCTCTCCACCCCCCCAGTGCTCTTCACCTCCGCCCCCCCGTGCTCTTCTCCCCCCTATCCCCCCCCAGTGCTCTCCACCCCAGTGCTCTCCACTCCCCCCAGTGCTCTTCCCCCTGTTTTCCCCCCTGTTCTCCCCCCCTGTTCTTCCCCCCCAGTGCTCTCCACTCCTCCCAGTGCTCCCCCCAGTGCTCTCCACTCCCCCCAGTGCTCTCCCCTCCAGTGCTCTCCACTCCCCCCAGTGCTCTCTGCCCTTGTTCTCCCCCCTCCCCCTTGTTTTTCCTCCCCCCAATGCTCTCCCCCCTGTTCTTTCCCCGCCCCAGTGCTCTACCCCCTGTTCTCCCCCCAGTGCTCTCCACTCCCCCCAGTGCTCTCCCCCCTGTTCTTTCTCACCTGCCCAGTGCTCTTCAGCTCTCCCCATCACTCTCCAGCCCTCCATTCTCCCCACCCCTGTTCTTTATGGCCCCCTGGTTCTCTCAAGCACCCATCTCTCTCCAGCCCCCCCCCAGTGCTCTCTATCCCCCCCCCCCGTTCTCTCCACTCCTGTTCTTTTTGGCTCCCCCCCAGCACTCTCCACTCCCCACCCCTGTACTCTCCACTCCCTCCTGCATTTTGCCCCCACCTATGTGCTCTCCAACCCTACCAATGCTCTCCACCTCCCATAATGTTCTCCAGTCCCCCGTGCTTTTCCCCTTGTTCTTTCTGGACCCCACTGGTGCTCTCAAGCTCTCCCCCCTACTCCTTGTACCCCCCCCCCCAAGTACTTTCCAGTCCATTGAAGTTTATATATATTATGAATCTGTTCTATTACTATAATCTATGGTCTTCCACTGAACAATTAATAAACATCTAAATATGGTTAAAACTTACCTCCACTATCCAAGTGCTTCATTTAAAGTCCCAAAACTCCTTGTTTACATGTATCAAATTACGGGATGGAGGCACGTATCCATGCTTCATTTAAAGTCCCAAACCCCCCCCCCCCCCCCCACTACTTACTTTCCAGTCCCCTGCTCTCCACCCTTGTTTTTCTGCCCCCCCCAGTGCTCTTCGCCACCCCACACTCTTAGCCCCCTCAGTGCTCTCAGCCTACCATGCTCTCCACCCCTGTTCTTTTTGGCCCCCCAGTACTCTCAAGTTCCCACCCAGTGATCTCTACTCCCCACCCCTGTGATCTCCACTACCCCCTGCTCTTTGCCCCCACCCATGTGTTCTCCAACCCCGCCAGTACTCTCTGCTCCCCCTTCTCTCCAGCTCCCACCCAGTACTCTCCACTTCCCCAGGACCAGAGGACAGGCTGACTGGGGCCGGAAAATGGGGACGGCTGAAGGTGCAGGTGGCCAGGGACCACTCCATCTCACAGCAAACAGATCCTCTGGAAGGAGCACCGTCCCCATCCAAAACGAGAACAGACCCTGCCTGCTGCTGCCCGTCATGGATATCCTGCTGGCATGCAAGGTACCGTACCGAGCATCAACACACCTTCCCACAGACAGGGACTGCAGATTGGGACATGGGGCACAGGAGGGGCTGCATTGATGGGCTTAGTGAGGCTGCATTCATGGGCACAGTAAAGCTGCATTTGATGGGCACAGTGAGGCTGCAATAATGGGCACAGTGAGGCCGCAATGGTGGGCACAGTGAGATTGCATTCATGGGCAGAGTAAAGCTGCATTTGGCAGGCACCCGCCCCCTTTACCTTAGTGTATTCTTTCTGTGGAAGGTTGTTCCCCACACGTTCTGAGTTCCTGGGGTCCCCCTTGATGATTGTCCACTTACCACTTTTAACTGGAATTTGCATATATATATATATATATATATATATATATATATATATATATCCCTATGTGATTTCATATCTATATATAATACACTCTTTATCAAATGTGCTTTAAAATGTATGGTTTTCCCTTTCATGAACAAGAAAATAATGACTTTATGCTGTTGAGCTGGCATAATAATGCTGTGGGGCAGGTATGAAATTTTTTCCAGGGCTGGTTTTTATTCCCAGTCCGGCTTTGGGCACAGGAACAAGGAGAGAGGACAGCAGGAGCAGGTCAGCATGTCTGGGAGATCTCCTGAGAGTCAGCCGGTTGGGTTGGTGAGTGGCAGTCTGGAGGACTGCGGGGAGAAGTTAACCTGGAGGGCTAGTGAAAGGGGCAGCTGCAGCCAGGCGTGTTGGCAGTGCCTGAAGAGTTGGTTCTGGGATCAGTAGCCACAGGAGTAATGCAAGCTGGGCACTGAAATTCTGCTACACACCTAATGCTTTAATCTGCCTGAGTTCCTGCTGAGTTCTGCAAGCAAAGGATTACAGGAGGAAGAAGTGGAATTGTACATAGAGACTGTAAATAGGAAGAGTTGTCCCTGAAGTTGTTGAAGTCAAGTGGACATCCCATAACCTCCGATCCCTATACAAGTTATTATCCCTCAATAAATTACAAAAACAAATTCACGGACCGTTCTCTGACTCTACTTGCGGCTCCTTAGTGGGTGTGCAAAAGAACAGTTTTGCAGTTTTTAACACTCGCTGCCTCGTGTTGTGCCGATAAAGTCTGCTTTTTTTCTTGATCAATAGATTTTCTATTTTTTTTTTTGTGTTCAATTTTTGGATGTGGCACAATGGAGGTCTTTTTCAAATCTACTGTTTTTGTTCTTTTTGCATCTTAGTGCTGCTAATCGCCACCAGGAGTTTTAAAGCATCCCCTGCATACATGTACCGACTCCTTCATTAACTGCACCTCAATGCCTCCTATTATTGGTGATGGTGGACCATGCTTGTATGTCCATGCCAAGACAACACATGAACACAATTAGAAGACAATTGTTGCCCCATGAGAGGAAGTGCCTGAACAAGGAACACTGCAGGATCACCAGGTAGTATTTTAATGAAAGCTATGGATTTTAAAACATCTTCTGAAATCATATTAGGATGTTAAGGCGTATATTAGGTATAAGTGATTGGGTTTAAATTTGCTTTAATAGCTCACATTGTCAGATGTTTTTTGTATAAGACCCCATTTCATTAAGTGATATTCTGACATCCTGCTCCTGGAACTATGATCGCTGATTGCATAAAGTATTTGGCTTAACATGGCCAAAGCAGCTTATTATAAAATCTCATTATCCTAATTCTGTTATTGAGGAATGCAGGATGAAAGGAACTCCAATGTTCCTTTGGTCACTTTGGGTCACTATCACTAAAACGTTCTTTCATGGTAATACAGATATTAGTCAAGGCTCCTGGTGTCCTAAGATTCAAATTCATCTAATTTATCTTTCTAAACCCTTGTACACACGGTCGGACCATTTTGTCGGATATTCCGACTGTGTGTGGTCTCCATCGGACTGTTTCCGTCGGAATATCAGACGGACCAATTTTTCCAACTTGCCGGTAAAATTTTCAGACAAAATGCTCCAATCGGACATACTCCGTTCATGTGTAGCCTACTCCGACGGACAAAGTGCCACGCATGCTCAGATCAAATTCCTAGACCAAAGCTATTGGCTACTAGCCTGAACATAGTCCCGTCGTAACGAAATAACGTCATCACGTTGTGTACAATCGGATTTTCCAACAACTGAGTCCGACCGTGTGTATGCAACATCACTTTCGGACCTCTTCTGGAATTAATCCGTCGGCATTACTCCGACGGATTTGGTTGTCGGAATCTCCGACCATGTGTACAAGGGCTAAGAGTTTGCTGCTTTTTTTAATTCCACTTGCAGCTTTTATTAATCAAGCAATATAAGTAATATCTCCTGCAGGATTCAGATATACATGATCTCACAAAAGCCCTCATATTTTTGTAAATATTTTATTATATTTTTTTCATGTAGAGTAGTGAGTGTACAGCTTGTATAACAGTGTAAATTTGTTGTCCCCTCAAAATAACTCAACACACAGCCATTAATGTCTAAACCACTGGCAACAAAAGTGAGTACACCCTTAAGTGAAGATGTCCGAATTTTCCAGCACTGCCTTAACCCTCTTTGGCACGGAGTTCACCAGAGCTTCACAGGTTGCCAATATAGTCCTGTTCCACTCCTCCATGACAACATCAGGGACTGAGGTACACAACCTACTAGTTCCACAAAGGTCCTTCTAAGGACTGGTAAGGTATAGCGTACTAGAGTATATAGGGTTGAGTGAGGTACAGTCTGCTAATCCTTAAGGACTGGTATAGGTCCACAATATATAGGGTTGAGGTGCACTACTGCTGACTTCTGCCCTTCTGCTGCAGTAGTCCTTTATGAGTATAGGGACTGAGGTACAGTCTGCTAATCACAACCTACTAGTTCCACAAAGGTCCTTATAAGGACTGGTAAGGTATAGTGTACTACAGTATATAGGGTTGAGTGAGGTACAGTCTGCTAATCCTTAAGGACTGGTATAGGTCCACAATATATAGGGTTGAGGTGCACTACTGCTGACTGCTGCCCTATTCTGCAGCAGTCCTTTATCAGTATAGGGACTGAGGTACAGTCTGCTAATCACAACCTACTAGTTCCACAAAGGTCCTTCTAAGGACTGGTAAGGTATAGTGTACTACAGTATATAGGGTTGAGTGAGGTACAGTCTGCTAATCACAACCTACTAGTTCCACAAAGGTCCTTAAGGACTGGTATAGGTGTACTATTTGGTGTGCAGTATATAGTTGTGTAATACACGTATAAAATACTTGCACATACTTGACTTCCTCCTGGGGCTGCTTATTTTGAGGGGCTCCCACCATACCTGTGCTGCGCTGACTTCCTCCTGGGGCTGTACCTCTGTTGTGCATATTATGAGGGGCTCCCACCATCCCTGTGCTATGCTCATTATGAGGGGCTCCCACCATCCCTGTGCTATGCTGACTTCCTCCTGGGGCTGCTTATTATGAGGGGCTCCCACCATCCCTGTGCTATGCTGACTTACTCCTGGGGCTGTACCTCTGCTGTGCATATTATGAGGGGCTCCCACCATCCCTGTGCTATGCTCATTATGAGGGGCTCCCACCATCCCTGTGCTATGCTGACTTCCTCCTGGGGCTGCTTATTATGAGGGGCTCCCACCATCCCTGTGCTATGCTGACTTACTCCTGGGGCTGTACCTCTGCTGTGCATATTATGAGGGGCTCCCACCATCCCTGTGCTATGCTCATTATGAGGGGCTCCCACCATCCCTGTGCTATGCTGACTTACTCCTGGGGCTGCTTACAGTGCAGGTGTCAGTGCTGTATATCACGGTGCTGGTGTCAGTGCTGTATATCACGGTGCTGGTGTCAGTGCTGTATATCACGGTGCTGGTGTCAGTGCTCTCTATCACGGTGCTGGTGTCAGATCACTCTATCACGGTGCAGGTGACATTGCTGTATGTCACGCTGCTGATGTCAGTGCTCTCTATCACGGTGCTGGTGTCAGATCACTCTATCACGGTGCAGGTGTCATTGCTGTATGTCACGCTGCTGATGTCAGTGCTCTCTATCACGGTGCTGGTGTCAGATCACTCTATCACGGTGCAGGTGTCATTGCTGTATGTCACGCTGCTAATGTCAGTGCTCTCTATCACGGTGCTAGTGTCAGATCACTCTATCATGGTGCAGGTGTCAGTGCTCTATATCACGGTGCTGGTGATCATCTCCTGCACCCTCTTCTTTGCCTACCCTGACCTTCCCTCTCCTCCATTGCCTTCACGCGCTCCACAGTCCTGAATTGTCACATTTTCACATATAAAAAAAGAATGCTTGTAGTTGTCGATCCCAGATTCACCTCATACATGTGTTATGTCATTGGCCATGTGGTGGGACTATGTGTGCACAGCTAGTAATTATTTTGTGGCTGCAAATTTGACCTGTAGGTTTGTAAAGTTCGCCTCCCGTTGAAGTCAATGGGGCCCGCTGCGAACGTTACGGTTCGCGAACTATCGGCCGCGTTCACGGTTCGCATTCGCGAAACGTCCCGTCGGAAGTTCGTCCATCACTAATTGTGAGTACAGACCTGAGTGAGGGAACCTGATAATGGTTTGCTGCTACAAACCCTTGTACATTAGTGCCAGTGCTTATTTGTACTGAGGCATTTATTATAGTGCTGCTCATTCCCTTAGCTGCGAATAGAGGGACTGTATTAAGGAGCTTTGAGGAAGAGAAGAGTGTTCACTTATTAGTGTACCACATTATGGAGTATACCACAGCCTCTCTGCACCCTGCTCAAGTTCATTTTGCAGTAAAGCATCAAAAAGACACCCCTAGATTGCTTACTGAGCAAGAAGGAGTAACTGCTGCTGTGTGCCTGGCTACCACTACATCAACTGGGGAAAGGAACCTGTGGCAAATCAGAGGGCCACCGAGAGTGAGATATTAATGAAATCTGAAACCTTGAAAATAATTAAAATTGTTGGAAAGCTGCTGCAAATATTACTTTTACCAGTCAAGATGATGTTGGACAAATGGCTAAACCAGACATCCCAACCTGCACAAACTCATTTCAGGGAGGTGGGTGTGGCCTAAACCATGCTACATATTGAGCGTGGCTTAAATGGGGTGTGGTTTTATAGAGTCTGAGATGACTTACATAGAGCGGAATGTAGTAATGTTAAATAGGGAATATACAGTGCGGAGTGTATGGCAGTGGGTAGTATGTGCATGTGTGGAGTGTATGTAGGTGGGTATTATGTGCATGTGAGGAGTGTGGAGTGTACAGTTGTGAGTAGTATGTGCAGGATGGTGTCAGTGGGGCAGTGGACGATGTCAGTAGTTGTTTAATTTTATCATTATTTTTTTACAAATTTATTTTTTTAATTATTTTTTACAGTTTATTTTTTTTATTTTTTGTTTTTCACAATGATTCGGGGTGGCGTAGTGGACAGTGTCAGTAGAGCAGCATGCCAGTAGTTTTTTGTTGTTTTTTTGTTTGTATTTTTTTTTACAGTGCTTCTGGGGAAGGTGTGTGGAGTATGTGGCGGTGATCATGTCAATAGGGCAGTGGATAGTGTCAGTAGTTTTTATTTGACAGATTTTTCTTTTTTAAAAATTACATTTTTTTTTAAATGCTTTTTGGGGGGAGGGGGTTGGGGCAGTTGACAGTGTTGGTAAGGCAGGGGGTGGTGTCAGTAGTTTTTTATTTTATATATTTTTTTTATAATTAATTTTTGTTTGCAAAAAATATAAAAACATGAAATTGTAATCAACTCTGTTTGGGGGGTGGGGGGCTTTGTTAAGGTATCAGGGGTCTAAGTAGGACCCTGACATCTCCCCTTTGAGACAGAGAAAGAGGCTGAGGACAGAGATTCCACAGTCCGTTTCTCAGTCCATTTCTCAGCATTGAAGATGAATGGACAAAAGACAGCTGCTCCTGTCCATTCATAAACTGAACAGAGTAAACACACAGATAGCTCTGCTCAGTTTTCACAGGACACAAGAGCGATCTCGCTCACTCTGTCCAATTCAGAAAAGGCAGGGGCCAGTAAATGACCGATCCCTTCCTCCACTCGCCATCCTGACAGATCCCCACAGCTGGCGGGAGAGCAGAGGAGGGAAGCCGGCTGTGGGGGACGAGGGGGGTTGTGGAGGAGGAGGACTGGGAGGTGGAGAAGAAGGGGGGAGAAGGAGGATACACAGAACAGTCGGGAATGATCAGTGCAGCAGGAGGGACAGCTGTGATCACCAATCTCCCTATATAGCTTTTTAGCCGTCAGCCATGGCAGGGAGAGAAGGAGAAGCGCCTGTCAGCTATACAGGGAGATCGGTGATCACAGCTGTCCCTCCTGCTGCACCGATCATCCCTGACTATGAACCAGGGAACCATCCAGGATCAGCCCGCAGCTGTGATATCGGGCAGCACTTGTGGGTGTCTGGGAGCCGCCCTCGTGGGAGACTTGAGATGTCTGCCTAAACCCTTCTTGATTCTATTGGAAAGCAACAAAAGTTCCCATGGGAAGAACATTACATTATGCCCCCATCTAACACAATGCCACTTAGGGGCAGAACTAATAATCACTGTGTAATATATACTGTGTAATATATGAGAATGGTTGCATGCTAGCAAAAGTGACTTTTTAAATGGCCGTAACATATGAAAGAAGAAGTACAGCTAAAGCTTGTTTGGCTGTAATTCTCTTGTGACTCACATGAGTGGAGTTCGTACTGCACTCCTGTGACCCATTTTCAGCAGACAGCGGGCTGAAGTCTGCTGTCTGCTGACATAACAGAGCCGGTCCAGGCTCAGACAAGATTGTGACCAAATGGTCAGGATCTGAACACATGCCTGGACCGGCATCCAGCTCAGGCTCTCATCGAGCTGCTGAGAGCCTGGGCCAGCCGCTCCCACCCCCTCCACAGCCCAGTGCTCCAGTGAGCGAGAGGGGGCAGAGCAGAGAGTCGGTGACCAACAGTCAGGGAGTGCTGAGAACCGAGCAATCAAACACCGGGTCTCAGTGTTAGAGCCAGCAGGGGAGAGATACAGCATCGGCAGCAGGTAGGTGTGATTTAAAAAAAACATATTCCCATACTTCTCTTTTAAAGATTACACAAGATTTTGGTGATTTGGTTTTCTACATATACTTACATTTTTTTACTGCATTTTATCCTGTGGGAGTGGCTAATGACTTTTCCGACATAATATATCCAGTAATTATGACTGCTGCACACCTTCCAGAATAGTACATTAGCATGTAACCATTTGAATCTGTGGACCGGTGCCATTGTGTACCTTGGCCTGCACATAGCAGAAATGGTTTGCTGGCCATAAATTGTTCAGTGTAAAGATCTCTCTGGAGGAGAATTTCTTCCAGCAGCTCATCTGTAGTAAACAACTGCAGGAAATTTATTGGCTTGAGATTTGCTTTTGGAACATTTATTCCAGACTGAGCTATAAATTTGAGGATGTCTGGAGCCTATGCATTAGGTGATGACTACACAGGATTAAAGTGGTACTAAATGCTAGATGTTTTGACCTTAATGCATTCGCTGCATTAAGGTAGAAAATACTTCAGTATCTTTCTCTGCCCCCTGTCCCTAAACACTCGCCTGCAGTCCCTTGTCACCACCAAGGGGTCCCCGCTATCTACCTGATTTCCTGGGTTCTAGAAGCAGGTACTGAAGGCAGCGGAGTGACAAGCTCCCACTGCCATCAGTCAAATTGCATGGAGGAAGGAGCAGGGACACAGCACTGGCCGGGAACCTAAAAGCTCAGCTGTGTCTCCATAGCGGACAGCTAGCTGCAAACACACAGGGGGGTAGAAAATAGAATAGAATAGAATTAAAGAAGAACCATATTCAAATGCAATTATTGGACTCCTCTTCTTAAAATAAATGAGAGTTTACTATCACTTTAAAGCGGTATTAAACCCCAAACCAAAAATGTAATATATTGCAGCTTACCAATCATTAGATGTGGTGACTGCAATCGTTTTCTTTTCTTTGGCTTTATTCCCTCTGTTTTCACCTGGTGATCTGGCTAGTAATACACCTCCTGTATTAGTGAGACACATTTCTGAAGGAATCAGAACAGGAGGCGCAGCAGATGGCGGCATTGTCAGTTTGGGGGTGGGGGGGTAATTAAATGTATTAGCAGATTTCTAACCACTAACAACTTGAAACCAAACCCAGGCTTACACTTTATAAGCAGTTACAAAAACATTTATATTTCCTTTTGGGAGAAAGGTTTTTCATGAATAAATAAAAGCTGGTCAATCACTCCTGCCGTGTTATGTGGTTTGTCTCATCCTTGTAAACTGATACATTCTGTTGGAGGGCTTGTGCAGTGAGTAACATGACCAGGATAGATAAGATGTACACCGCCTTTAAATGACTGCCGCCATCTATCATACTCCAACCTTAAACTCCCCACTTAACCTTACCTATAATTGACGGGACCACACTTGAATTGGAGTATAACTACCCATAGGAGCCTTTTATTCACAAATATAAAATATATATATGTATATGTATATATATATACATATATATATATATATATATATATATATATATATATATATATATAACATTTTTAACCATAACAAAACTCAATATCAGTTGCTCCCTCGGTGGTCTTTGATGGCATTTCCCAATATAACTCTGTTCCACTTCTTCACTGTGGGCCTTTTACCGTACTAGGCCTATGGGCGTGATAACAACAGCCCTGAGACAACCTGTTACTCACAGTGCCACCATTACCATGTTCAGCTAACCCGTGTTAACTGCACACACCAGGGGGGCCCATACCACCAATGAGTCCCCCACACTTCCATCTCATGGGTTAGTGGGTTAGTTACCACCATCAAAGACCGCCACGGCTAACAAGGGTGACCCCCTTACCCTTGTGAGCCCCATCCACACTCTCAGTGCCCTCTGTATCCCCTCCTCCAACCCCAGGGACCAAAGATCAATTCTAACCTCAGACAGGTGAACCCTGTCCCCTTGGAGGTAGAACCCAGCATCCTTCTCCAACTCCTTGTGGTGGATCACCAAACCCCCATTACAAATCACGAATTGGCCCACCCTTTTGTTTACCATAATATGAGCTTTAATTAAGTGGTCCACAGACCTTGCCAACCTCCAAGTTGTCCTGGCAACAATATCGGACCAAATGACCAATATACTAGGGAAGAAAGTCCTCAAGCATAAGAAGTCAATCTTAACATCCTTGATGAGCTCCCGGATGGGACAACCCCCCCCCCCCCCCAAGTCATTACCATCAACGTGGAGCACCAACACATCAGGCGGTCTGTCCAATCACGCAAAATGCTGTACCTCTGGCAAAACCCTAGCCCACTGCATTCCCGGCCTTCCTAACCAGCAGATACATGCCTCCTCCCTGGAAATCCCCAACTGACTGCCATTAGTTCTCATGTCTGCCTGCCTGGCCCCCCATAACACATAAGAGTAGCCCAATATCCAGACGAGACACATCTGGATTCCACCTGAAAGAAAGTAAGAAAAACCACAGATAACCAAGGCAACATAACAGCTATTCACCCCACTCTGCAACCCTTAGACAAACCTATTAATCACCACTCCTCCCCTTCAAGTTCCATATCAGTGGGCCTAGTTCTACTCGACCACCAAGTGATGTCGAACGTAGATACAAAATCTCTGTGAGTCCCATCGTCTGATCTGCTTAACTGCAGCTTTGTCCAACCCACATCACGCGGCCTCTGTGGCGGCCCCAATGCGGAAGGAGTGCGAAACATACTGTGTGCAATCCAAACCCACTGCCTTCAAGCATTTTCTGAAAACTGACATGAACTGAAATTTAGACAAGGGGGACCCATCTTTGTGCATCAACACCCTGTCTGCAACCAGGCGAACTCCCAGCAAGTCCCTCTCCGCCCCCCACCGGGCACACCAGGGAGTTCCGGCAAAGAATATAGTCTCACCTTCACCCCTTTGCCGCCCTGATCCGTCTTGGACCGGCGAAGCAATAGTCTCAATGCTAACCCCTCTGAAAACGACATCCTGTGCCCACAAACCACCCGCAACTCTCTTGGAAGGGCTAACCAACTCGCTTATCCAGAAGGCACCTAAAAAGGCCAGCGAAAACACTGCCCGAAATAAGCACACCTCGTATGCCGATGTGCATACCGTACCCAATTGAACCAATAGAGCCTGAAGGTTGCCAAAAGTCACAGGCCTCCTGACATCCCTATGTTTTTGTGTCTGACGATAGCCTTTCATCGCTTGTCGAACACAAAAATCTTTTGTATAATCTGTTCCAGCCTGTAACTTAAACAAGAATGCCAGACCTGCGAGCTTGTGGTCCATAGCTGAAACCGACACCCCTTGCTCCAGATTCCTGGAAACAAAATAGATGACTAGCAACCTTACCTCCGCAGCCCCTGAATCCACTCCGACCTGCCTGACCAATGCCCACCATTCATTCTAAACCTTCTCGTAAGCCCCCCACGTTGACCCACTCACGATCCCCTTATCAATCCCGCAAAGACTCGAAGACGATCGATCACAGCCATTGGGGACACGGAATAGTCGTTCTGACGTCGGAGCCAACGTGTTATCAACCCCCGGGAGATATACTGCGTATAGATATTCAGCTGTAGGCAACGCAGTACCAAGTGCCGCAGCAGCCGAACAACAGGTTGTGACGACGCTGAGATGCGGTTAATGACCTGTACCACTCCCAGATTGTCACAATTCAATCTCACCTTCAAATCCCTGAATGACTCACCCCATATCTCAATTGCCAGCACCACTGGAAACAGCTCCAGCAGAACCAGATTTTTTCGGAAGCCTGCCTCCACCCAAGCACTGGGCCAGGACTCGGCGCTCCATTGCCCCTGATAGAATGCTCCATACAACATTGACCTGGCTGGGTCCGTGAACAGATCCAGATCAAAATTACTCACCGGGCTGGACATCCACAACGATCTACCATTGTAGTTTGACAAGAAAGTATCCCACACTCAAGTCCTTGCGATGTTCCCGGGTGATGCGAATGAAATGGGTGGGGGACCTGACCCCCACGGTGGCAGCCAACACCCGTCGGCAGAACACCCTGCCCATGGGAATGATGTGACATGCAAAATTCAATTTTCCCAGTAAGGACTGCAGCTTCCTAAGCTGAATCCTTCGTAGTCCCAGGATCACCTGAATCTCCCTTTTAAGAGCCACCAGGTTCCCCTTCGGGAATCGACACTCCATAGCTTCTATGAAGAAGCTGAAAGCTGTAATCGGGCCCTCCATCTTATCGCCCACCAGCAGAAAACCAAATGCCCTTACCATATGCTGCAAGGTGGATAATAGTACCGCACACACATTCGACAATGGGGGACCTTCGCAGAGCAAGTCATCCAGGTAATGAATTATGGAATTCAGTCCCGAAAGCTCCCGGACCACCCACTCCACAAAGGAGCTGAAAGCTTCAAACAACACGCATGAAATGGAGCAGCCCATAGGCAAGCAGCGATCGGCATAGAACTCACCCTGCCAGCAGCACCCTAATAACCAAAAACTGCCAGGATGGACTGGGAGCAGGCGGAAAGCCGATTCAATGTCTGCTTTTGCCATTAGTGCGCCCTTACCACGGCGGCGCACCCAACCCACGGCTGCATCAAAGGACGTGTACGACACTGTGCAGGCATCCGGGTCGATTGCATCATTGACCGAACCCTCCTTTGGGAATGACAAATGGTGTATCAGCCGAAACTTATTTGGCTCCTTCTTGGGCACCACTCCCAGGGGGGAAATTACCAACTCAGGCATAGGAAGCGCTACTTCATTCCCCAATTTTTCCCCAACCACCTCGGGGTGAAGCAATGCCGATCGCAAATTCTTAGCAACTGCTGGGATGGCAGACAAGGAGCTAGGGATTCTGAAGCCCTCTGAGAATCCCTCCCGCAAAAGCGTCCGCCCGGTCCGGATACCTATTTAGGAAAGGTTGCAGCCTTTCTCCCCTCAATGGTGTCCTCCCTTTTGTTACCAAACTCTCCGGGCGACCCTTCCCCTTTTTAAAACAGCGGGATCCGGGATGAGATCCACCACAACCAGAGCACTCGTGATTATAGCGACAGGTGCCCCCAAACTTACATGTTCCTTCATTGTATTGCCAGCAGACACCCCATTTCTTGGTGGCCGGCTGTCCAGGGGAAGATGAACCACCGGAACTGCTCATCGTACCTAAGCCACGCCGTACCCCTGTACACTCTGTGGTCCTCCTCTACCGCATCCATGTAGCAGAATAGCGCCAAACAATGTTCAGGATTCTTTTCACCTGTTTGAAACGTGCGTGGAATTAGCCTGTAACGCAGTTTTTTCTCATCCTCCTTCTTGCTATCATCAGGCTTAACCCTGTCTAGGTTAAACTTTTCCAGGGGCAAGAGAGAAAAAAATTTCCACATACTTACCCTTCACGATCTTCTCCCTGACCCCTGGCTTCAAGTGCGTCCCCAACGGCCCCTCAAAGCAGACGTACACTTCGCATTTTGCCACATCTGCAATGCAAAACACATCCATCTTACCCCCACCTTCCTGTGGTATGCCCACTTTTTACCTCACCACTGTCGCCACCATCGGGGATGGGGAAGACCCTGGCAGTGCCACTGCACCAGTGGGCGCTGCAGCCCCCCGTAACAGATGGGGGGCAGCCCCCACCCCCTACCCAAGGGTGGTGCGTCACTCGTTGTCACCCACACCACAGCTTGTGGGGCCCACCCGCTTGTACCCGGTGCAAATTGCTTTACCAGGTCCCGCAAGCCCCCCAACAATGCCTGCAATTGTACGTTGGGCCCCCCCAGAGGCAGGCACAGGCCACGCCACCCGGAGGTCCCATGCTGCGGCCAATAGAGACTGTGGCCCACCTACCCCAGCCCCCATCCCTCTCACAGCAGCTACCCCCAACAACCCCTGCAATGCATTTGTAAGTGACACAGATGACACACAAGGTGACTTACCGGGCCAACCAGGGGGGTCCCCGCCACCGCTGATCCCGAATCCACTGATGCTGGACACTCCTGCCTCTCGTCAGCCTCTGATCAAGTCAGCTTCCCCTCGGACCAGTCACTGGGCGACTGCAGGTTCTTCGTGTCATCCATCCCCGGAGATGAGGGCCTGGACACTGCCATCTCCTGACCGCGCTGGCCACGCCTTTCGTCACTGGCTCTGCCTCCCCCGACTTCACCGTCCTCTTACCAGGGGCTCTGGACACCGTGCTGCTGGGCTGTCTGCTCCTCCGAGCAGGCAAGCACCTCCGTGCATCGAGGCTGCCAGCGGGGGGTGGGGTAGGCCCGGTGGCCATAGCAGTCATCCTCCCATGCCGAGACACCCCCTTGCTGCTGTATCAATGGAGTGTCCGTTGAGTTCCGCTGACCTCGCCGAGCGGGCAGGGGGGAGGCGCTGGCTCGTGCTTTCTCCCCGCCCGCTGAGCTCTGCCGATGACGAGGATTCCGTCCAGGCCCCACCACGGCGGCAACTGGGTGACGCTTCGCCGGTGGGCCTGATAGGTCCCACTCGGAGGGGTTCCTAACATGGCGTGATGCTCTGGGGGAGGCTCCCTGTGAAAAGCGCTCTGGAGGCCGCGACCTCCAAGCACATGGGAGGTCCTGACGCCCCACCACCTATCAAGATGCCTGATTCCTGAGAAGGGGAGCCACCTGTCTGTGCAGCCATTCGGGGCCCATGTTGGCGGTGGCGACCCGGAGCTGAGTTAACAGGAGATCTACGTCGGCCAGTACTACACTGCACTGGGCTACGCAAACTTGTCCTCTCAATGATCCCCTGCAGTGTTGCCCTGGTCACCCCTCCTGCCCTTAAATAAACAAAACCCCTCTTATCTCTAAACCTTTCCTCCAATCCACTACTCCCCACATTTTTAGTCGATAGGGTGAATACCCAGTGGCGTCACTTTTGGTGCTGTTGTAGGCATGGACCAGTGCCGCAATGTGTCTACTCTACACTCCTTTTGCTCTACTGTTAATGTTCCCAAAATATTCAGGAGGGTCCTGTTGAACCTCTCTGGCTGAGGTTCCCCTTGTGGGTGATAAGGAGTAGTCCTGGACTTCTGTATGCCTAGTAAATCCATTTAAGGTATTATCAACCTGCTCTCAAAGTCTCTCCCTTGGTCCGAATGTATCCTTCGAGGTAAGCCATAATGGACGAAAAACTTTTCAACAAGAGTCTTTGCCACTGTGGTTGCATGCTGGTCTCTAGCGGGAAATGCCTGGGCATAACAGGTGAAGTGATCTGTCACCACTAAGATGTCCCCTTGCCCACTTAGGTCTGATTCTAAGCAGAGAAAGTCTATGCAAACTAAGTCCATTGGGCCCTGACTCTCTAGATGGCCCATTGGGGCAGCCCTTTGAGGCAATGTCTTCCGCTGTATGCACCTGAGGCAGGAATGACAGTAACTCTCCACTTCTTTTCTCATGTAGGGCCAGTAGAATCTGTCCTTTACTAACTGGAGGGTCCTTTCTGCTCCCAAATGGCCATGGTGGTCCTGCAGGGCAATCAATACTCTCTCTCTGTGCAAGAACAACTACCAAATCTCTCCTGGAGCACCAGCGGTGCAAGAAGCCTTCTCGCCAAGTCGGTATTCGTTCCAATAATGAGGGAACTTTTGTCGCCCCCCGGGGGGGCGAGAACAGACTACGACCAGCGCGTCGAACGTCTCAGCCCCTCCTGCTGTACTTGGGTCAAACGTACAGCAGGAGGGGCTGAAAGGGGCTGAGAGAAACATGAGTTTGACCGACAGGTAGCCATCGTATGGGAAGTTCTGAGTGCCTAAACCCCATATTTCCAGTTCCTCCAATTTCTGTAACGGCAGGTACTTGAGATATCGGTCGTAGAAGTCCTTGTACAATAGGGTCACTTGGGCTCCAGTATCCAGCAGTGCCTTTGTATAAATCCCCTCCACTGGAATGGGGACAATCGGGGAGGGCCCCACCAGCTTGGGAGGTATCCCACTGGACGTGGTATTTTTGGCCTGTTTGGTGGCCTGTATTTTCACCCTAGATTTTGGGGGCCTCTTTCTCTTCCGCCATCATTTCTCCATACCTCCTGAGATGTTTGGCGTGGGAGTCAGTGTGGATTCAATTACAGCAACCAGGTGCCCAGTCCACTCCTTCACTGGGGCCCTCCGAAGTTTTTTGCTGGCTGCTTGAACTTGGCCCGAGCTACTGGGCTTGGGCACACTCGTCTGAAATGTCCTACTCCTCCACATTTGAAACAGATTTTCTGTACTGGTTTCATGGGGAGGCTGGGGGTCTCCCGAGTCTTTTGTGAGGAGGCCTCTTCTGTCTGGGTATTCGGCAGATGAGTCATCAGCATTGCCATCATCTCCATTATCTCCTTCTGGGTCTGGAGAAACTTTTCCAGCCCAGTCTGGCTCGCAGAGATGGGTTGAGGGAGCGACAGCCATGACCCTTGTTCAGTGCCCGCTGCCAGTACACTGAGTTCCCAGGTATCCAAGGGGAAATCTACCTGCTGCACTTTGACACTGGGAGTGTTGGGGGACTGGAGCTTCCCCTGTTTTTGGTCCCTCTCCATCTCCATCTTATCTGCTTCATTCATCTTCTCGATAAGTACCTCATCTGGAGTGGAGAGATCTTCCAAATACTGTTTCAGAGCCATCTTGATATTATCACTCTTCAACCCTGTAGTCACAGATCTCCGGAATTTCTTCTGGATTAACTCTGCTCCAAAGTGTTCTCCTACTCCCTCTTCCTGGCTTGCAGATAGCAGGCGGTCCTTAAGCTCAATAACCCGGAACAGGAAGTTCTGAGGAGTCTCTCTGATATCCTGAGTTATGTTAATCAATCTGTGATACAGTTCAGCTGTGTCTTCCTCCTCATAGTAGCTCTTCAGTATCCTCATTAACTGATTCAAGGCCATTCCAGTCTTCCTCTCCAACATGTCTCTGACACTTGAGCCTGGGCTGATGGCATGGATTACAGCCTCTCTGATTTCGGATTCCAAGTATCCTTTCTGTAAACCTAACTCTACTTGGTGTAGAAGACTGGTGTAGGACAGGTTGTCCCTCTGTCCCTTTTCTCCTATCTGACCATCAATGCGGAAGTCTTTCCGGATGGTTACTTCCTGCAAGTGGCCCCGGTTGCGTCTTTTCTGTGTCTTTACAGGGTTAAGTGTCACTTGTTCATCCATCTGATCTTCCAGAGAGGCATGTGCTTCACTGATGCGCTCAGCCATTAATCTGGAGGTCTCCTGAAACTTTTCTTGTATATCGCAATACTGTCTCTTCAGGTCGGGCCAATTGTTGCTCTGCCTGTAATTTTCCAGAAACCCCAACTTGTTGGACTGGGTGTGTCAGTTGGAGTTCTGTTCTGTCAGACAACTTTATACTGGCACCATGGAAGTTTTTGGGGATGCCCTGTCCCCACTCTATCAGTGTGTAGGTGCAACCGGTGTGATGATCTGTTTTCACTGCGACTACATGCACCTTCCTGTCTGGGGACAAGACTTGGACCACCTCTTTGACCTGTTTCTCACCCCAGTCCTTTCCTGGAAGTTCGATGGCCATGCTCGCTTCTGAGTGTGTACCTTCTGCTTCGCACCATTGGATCGCTTTGACTGGATCCATGGTGATGCCAAGGGGGCAGGCTTGCTAGTAGAGTGACAAAAATCCCAGATGAGCCCCCACGTGTAGCAGTTACCGCTGAAGGAGCTGCTGGTTTTGATTGGGCCTGCACTCTACCTAGAAACCCCACTGTCTTGACTCAATCCCCTTGGCACAGTTGTGGTGCAATGTAATACAGTACAATATACAACAATGCAAAGTACCTGTATTGTACCCTCAGAATCCACTGGCTCCACCTGGTGAGGAAAAACAGTACGCCACACAACTGGATACTTAACCAGAAATATTGTTTACTGTAAAATATTTCAATAGGTGGTTACAGTAATTGTGCTGTCATCCCAATTATAGGATGACAGCACAATATATTTCAATATAACAGAATATAACAGATTATAGCAGATGTATATAAATGTATTTATATGAACCTGGGAGCTCCCCTTGTTTTAAAGGCAATACGTGAGGCCTGACTAAAGTACTTTAATCCGGGGTTTTCTTTTTTCGCTAGCTCAAGTCACTACTTTGTATTTGTAATCCAAAGTAAGGTGGAAGATTAAGCTGAAATTCTACTGGTGTCATTTCAGTAACTTATTTACATGCGCTGAGGCGCCAAAGTAAATAGGCCTCAATCTTGTTCAGTGTCAGTGACTCTGCTAGGCCTCTGTGGAACTGCAGATTCCAGTGAGGCCTGTACATGAATCTAACTGTATGCAAAAGTCAACAAACGGTGGGCCGCAGCCCGCTCATCAACTGGATCAAAGTTCCGGGTGATCACTTTGGTCCGTGACGGTAGCTTGTCTTTCCGTCAGCTAGGCCAGATGCTCTGTATCGCTCCGCTGAACCGATCCAGTTCTCCGATTCTCCGCCGAGTGCCTTTGGACCTTCTCAATCCGGCTTTCGTCTTTCAGGCTCCGTCAGGTCACCTCACAAACGCGAGCAATCTGGCGCTCCGCAATAGCTGTTAGCCGCCGCCGCCTCTCGTGACACCCCACCACCGATCCGCACAGGCAGGTAACGTGGTCCCAAGAGACCTAAAATGGCCACTGCTGTCCCTTATATCCCCTACCCAGCATGCACTGCATAAGAGAGTGTTCATGGGTAGGTCACACACGGACTCCTGGGTAATGAGGTCAGCCTTCAGAATCCAAACAAACAGTCACTTCCTGTACAAGTCTTTAGGTTGTTCTGAGGTAAATGATAAACAGGTGCGTTTCCCATATTCGGACACTAGATGGCTCTAGTATGAAACCACAGTAATGTCCATATACCTCATATTAAAGCATGCATAATCACATCAGTAAGCAAGGATATCATATATATATATATATATATATATATATATATATATATATATATATATATATATACACACACAACATTCCAGTGATTGACAGAGGAAAGCTACACAGGCGCAGGGAGAACATGTAAACTCCAGGTAGATGGTGTTGTGGTCCGCATTTGAACCAATGACCCTATTGCCTTTGCCCTGAGGAAAACGAGGAGATGGGAAATCTCGAAATAAGAAGCTTTAGCATTCTGTCCTGATGGTGGAGGCCATCACGACTGCCTGAAGTATGCCTTAAATGAGGGACGTTATTCATCCCTTTTCTTAACTGGCAAAAGGGTACCTTTTCCCATCCCCAACAGCCTTTCACCATGGAAAGGAAAAACAGCCAGGAGCTTATGTATGACACTTCGGCTAACAACTTTTCAACCATAAGATTCTACGGGTATGCCCCAACCCAAGCATAAAGCGAGGGGTTTGCAGAATAGAATCTCTGATTGCATCAATGGCAAAATACCAAGTCCCTGGCAGCTTGGCTAAATCCTAGGCTAGCTGTTCAGGGTAACTTAAATGTGGAGCGGACCATTTCAGTAAGATATTGCACCAGCAATTTCTCAGCCTGTGAAGCTGAAGAAGGTCCTTCCCCACTTGATTCCTCAGAAGAGGAGTCATCAGTCTCTTCCCGGTCCCCTGAGGGGAATTCATATTCGTTCTCCCAGTGTTTCTCTATTTGAGGGTCCTGGGTGATAGAAGGGGCCTTAATGCGTTTTCTTCCACTTTGTAAAGATGCAATTAAGGTCACTAATCCGTCCTCTAATCCACTCATGGCTGATGAAAAAACCTCCTGAGTAATATATACAGGAGCTGAAATGCCAGAAGCAGTTGCAGCCCCTAACCCCGATGGCTCACTCTGACCAGCCTCCCTAGGTTTTTAAAGGTGAGATGGCATTGCAGAGGGAGGGTCTTCTGAGCCTGAGGGAGATCCCTTTTGAGCACCTATTTCTCGGGGTATTTGTACCTCCCCTTCTGCCCATAGTGCTAAGCACAAATTCAGAGGTACTACCAGAAATGCACCCACTGCTGAGCAAAATAGTCCAGCAACTGACGCTGCTATCAAGTCTCAGTCTGATGCTTAGTAAATGTTGCCTGGGAATGCCTGGTTCACCCCACTCACATGCCATCCATCTGCTCTGTGTCGCTCCTTGAGCTGTGTGCACCTGCAAAAGAGTGCACTTTATAGCTTTCTATAGCCCGTGTTGTGGGCATCAAACCATGCTGACATCGCACTAATGCTCCGCCCCCCCTCCAACCACCCCTTCCCCTTTGTCTTTTTTAAAAAAAATACCACTTTTCCTGCGCGAGCCGAGGGCTCTGATCCTGATCGGATCACACATGGAAGGGAGGCTGGGGCGGAGGAGAGTGGATGGACGCAGAGCCGCCATAATGGTGGCGGCAGCGGGAGGCGGTGCGGCATACCGCCAACTGCCCGATGGCCTCTAGTCTGAAGGAAACTGTGGGGGAACATTCCTGAAAGGAAGAAACCCCCCCTCCCACATCCTACTTGGAGCATGGGCTCGGAGGAGCGAGTAGCTTGTACACAGAGACCAGACTGACAAGCATGGAAAGGTATGTGCTCTTGACAGCCCCGGGTGGTGACTTTAGGCATAACAATATTAACTTAAAGGAGAAAATCCACAAGAATTCGAAAAATTCCTTAGGGATCTCCCTTACCTTATCCAGCTGCAGGGTTCTGTGGTAACAGACCCAATCTTCACCTCTCATGGTGGGCTCCATTTAGAAAACCTTCAGGGACTGGGGCCCCCTTTTTTTTTAAACGGGGGATCAGCACTCTGCCAGGAATATGGCTGAAAAAAACAAATACTGGATCCCGGGGTCTAGCTCTCTAAAAAGAGACAATTGACACGAGGCCCGGTACCATTCAATTTGACCTGGAAAAGACACTTTGAATGGATCCAGTTGCATGACTAGCCCCAGCAAGGAATTTTCCAGCAGAGCTCAGCACAGCACATCTTCACTCGTGACCAACACCTAAGACACTGGCGAAAAAACTGAGGTACTCCCTGTAGGGGGCGGGGTTATATCGGGAGTTGAACTTCCTGTTTAGGGTGTGCCGGTGTCCATCACCTAAAGGTGGCCTATATAACTCACATAGTAACTACTATGGCTCTGTGTCCCGTGATGTACGATTAACCGCATCCTGACCATCTCACGCAGATATACTGCGGCAGAAGGGCACGTACAGGCAGATTAACGTACCTTTACGTTGCCCTTTAAGAGCAGAGACCTTAGAAAATAAAATGGAGATCGTGGCAATATTTTATGTCACAGTGTATTTTTGCAGCAGTCTTTCAAAAGCAATTGTTTAGGAAAAAATATACTTCAATGATTAAAAAATAAATAAACAGTAAAGTTAGCCCAATTTTTTGTATAATGTGAAAGATGTTACGCCGCGAGAATCGTGATGTTTATTCTAAGCAAAAAAATAGATTCTCATTTTATCCAGAATCGTACAGCTCTACCATACAGGCATTGCAGCTGTTGTCGCTCATCTTATCTCTTCCCTGGGAGCCGAGCATGTGACCAGACCGCCCTTGGAGTAGTTAAGTATTGTCATGGTTATGCAATAGAGTTCGTCTGCTTACCTGTCTCCATGTGTTCATCTCTAGAGACCAGCCGACCCTCACCTGACTGATTTTATAATCCATCCTCTGGCATGGCTCCACCCTAGCTCCTATCAGAGAACTCTATATTAACCTGTGCACAGCAGGCCAACCCTGCTGATCAACCTTTGTGTGTTAGCTTCCTGTTACCTGCCATGTGCTCTTCTGTTGTTCCGTTACCGACTTTGGCGTGTCCTTGACTATCCCTGTTTGCCTGTGATCCTGACCTTTTGGCGTGTCCCTGACTATTCCTGTCTGCTTGTGGCCCCGACCTTGGCTTCGTCCCTCACCATCCCTTTCCTCCTGTTGCCTACTGTGGGTGTGAGCTGGGGGACCCTGGGGGTCGTGACCTGGAGCCAGTTGCAGCCAAGTCCATCCTCACCACTAGAGGCTCTGGTGAACACCTGCTGGCTCTTAGACTCCGCACCCCAGGGAATCTTACGCTCTAACCCTGGTGGGATCCATCTTGGTGCAGCCCTGCCTTCCTATCACCTTGACCCCCGTCCGCAGCAGTCAGCCGTAGGGTCCACAACATTGCGGTGCACTCCTGATCCCTACGGTGTGCATCTGTCACCTGGCCTCAAAGTGACCTGGCAGTTTGATCAGCCATGGACCCGGCTGAGGTGCCGCTTCCTGCGGTCGATCCTTTGCAGGGCATAGTTCGGAGACTTGAGACCCAGGAATCTAATCAGACTCAGGTGATGCGATTCCTTCAAGATCTGGCTTCCCGCTTCGAGCAGCTACAGGCTTCCTTGGGAACCCCGAACCTGCAGCCTCAAGTACAGTCTGCAACTGCACCTATCGCACCAGTCGCATCCATGCATTCATTATTACTGCCAGCTTCGTCCCGTTTCTCTGGGGACTCCAAGGCCTGCAGGGGCTTCCTCAGCCAATGCACCATTTATTTTAAACTCCAGCCTCAAAACTTTCTGTCTGATCGGGCAAAGGTAGCCTATATCATTTCCCTCCTCTCCGGTGAAGCTTTAGCCTGTAGGAGAAAAATGATTCGGTGGTTTCCAGCCTGTCCAACTTCTTGAAGCTCTTTCGTAATATCTTTGAGGAGCCAGCTCGGGTTTCTTCTGCGGCCAGTGCCCTTTTACGCCTTCGCTAAGAATCTTGTTCAGTGGGACAATATGCACTTCAGTTCCGTATCCTCACAGCTGAATTGAGCTGGAACAATGAGGCCCTGGTCACAACCTTTTTACATGGCCTCTCTGACCGAGTGAAGGACGAATTAGCAGGAAGAGCTATCCTCGTCGGTCTGGACTATGTCATTTCCTTATGCAATCAGATTGACATTGGTTTCCAGGAGAGGTCCTTACAAAAAAGACGCCAGCACCCCCTAGGTCTTAGTCCGCCTGAACTTTTTTCCCGTCGCCCTGTGGAGCATCCTCTGTCTGCTGAGGAACCCATGCAGCTGGGCCGGACCAGACTAACCCCCGAAGAACGTGCTAGACGCAGAACTCTGGGCTTGTGTCTTTATTGTGGGGGCAAGGATCATTTTTGTGACTCCTGCTCGCTTTGTCCGGGAAACGCTCGGGTCTAATACATTTGGAAGGTGGAGTATTGGACCCAGAAACATCACCTTCTAGTCTTCTTCTTCCGGTGTTCCTCCATGTAGGCACTTCTCCCCAATCAGTCCTAGCATATCTGGACTCAGCGGCTGCCGGCAATTTTATGGACTGGAGAACTGCTTCTTCTATGAAGCTTACCCTTTCTCCCCTCGCTACTCCACTGGTAGTCTTGGCAATTGATGGCACTGTGCTCCCAGGGGACCCTATCCGTTTCCAGACGCTACCTATTAGGATGTCAGTAGGGATACTCCACCAAGAGTGGATCTCCTTCCTCATCCTACCCAAGGCCTCTACCCTCATTGTATTGAGCCTTCCTTGGCTACAGCTCCACTCATCACATGTGGACTGGGTCTCTGGGCAGATCCTGGCTTGGGGTCCTTCGTGTTTCTCGTCCTGTCTTCTCAAGGGGAACCCCAAGGGGAAACTTCCCATTGCTACCACTTCCGTATCGTATGATCTTCCCACGGCATACAGCAATTTCCGGGATGTGTTCTGTAAGAAGTCTGCTGAGGTGCTTCCTCCCCACAGATCTTTTGACTGTGCTATTGACCTCATCCCTGGAGCAACCCTTCCCAGGGGTCGTACCTATCCTTTGTCCATTCCAGAGACCCAGGCCATGTCTGAGTATGTCGCCGAGAATCTGGAGGGAGGTTTCATCCGGAAATCCTCATCGCCTGCAGGAGCAGGGTTCTTTTTCATTGCCAAAAAGTATGGTACCCTCAGACCCTGAATAGACTATAGAGGTTTAAACGCAGTGACTATCAAAAACCGATACCCCTTACCTCTAATATCTGAGCTATTCGACAGGTTGAAGGGGGCTTCCATTTTCACTAAGTTGGATCTCAGAGGTGCATACAATCTCATTCGAATACAGGAAGGTGACGAATGGAAGCCCGCCTTTAACACTAGGGATGGGCATTACGAATACCTGGGTATGCCTTTTGGTTTGTGTAATGCTCCAGCTGTGTTCCAGAACTTTGTCAATGAAATATACAGGGATCTACTGTTCCAGTTTGTTGTCATCTATCTGGATGATATTCTCATCTTTTCCGAAAATCTGCCTGCTCACAGAAACCATGTACGCACCGTACTTCAGCGCCTTAGAGAGAACAATCTCTATGCCAAGATGGAGAAATGTTCCTTTGAATGTTCCGAGGTCCTGTTTTTGGGATGTTTTGTTTCTAGTGCGGGTCTTCGCATGGATCCCGGAGAGGTCTCAACCATTACCAACTGGCCCCTTCCCGCTAGCCTCAAGGCCACACAGTGCTTTCTTGGCTTCACAAATTATTATAGGCAGTTAATAAGGAATTACTCTTCCATTGCCGCGCCTATTATCGCTTTGACCAAGAAGGGTGCGAATGCCAAAAGACTGGCCTCCCGAGGCTGTCTCTGCGTTTCACGATCTGAAACAGGCCTTTGTCTCTGGACCTCTCTTGAGGAGACCAAATCCTGGGGACCCATTTTTTATTGAAGTAGACGCTTCTTCAATGGGGGTGGGAGCTGTGCTTCTTGAGTTCTTTGAGAAGAAACGTCAACCATGTGCGTTCTTCTCCAAAAAAAATTCTCAGGCAGAGAGAAATTATGCCATTGGTGATCGGCAACATCTCGCAATTAAATTGGCGTTGGAGGAGTGGCATCATCTCTTGGAAGGTTCCCCTCACTCCATAACGATCTTTACTGATCATAAGAATCTACAGTACCTACAGAATGCTAAACGTCTGAACCCCAGACAGGCCAGATGGAGTCTCTTCTTTTCCTGTTTTAAATTCACGATTACGTACAAACCTGGTTCCTGCAACGGTCGAGCTGATGCGCTCTCTAGGTCATTTGACACTTTGGATGAGGAGTCCAACCCTGATCCTGAGCCGATCATTCCTACCTCATGCATTGTTGCCCATTCTACCACCCTGGAATCAAAAATTCCTCCTGGCAAGACCTTTGTTCCCACGGAGCTAAGAGCTAAGATCCTTCGTTGGGGACATGATTCCAAGGTGGCAGGTCATGCTGGGTTCCTCCGATCCTTCCTTCTCATCAGTCGTCACTACTGGTGGCCTAATCTCCGCTCGGATGTTAACGACTATGTTAAGGCTTGTCACGTCTGTGCTCACTCTAAATCTTCCACTCAAGCCCCTGCTGGACTTCTCATGCCCTTGCCCATTCCTAAGGAGCCCTGGTCTCATATCGCCATGGATTTTATCACTGATCTTCCACTGTCGGAAAATAATACGGCCATTTGGGTAGTAATCGATCGGTTCTCCAAGATGGCTCATTTTGTTCCTCTTCCTGGTCTCCCTTCTGCCCCTGCCTTGGTTCCTATTTTTGTATGAGAGATTTTCCACCTTCATGGTATTCCTTCTCATGTCGTTTCGGACAGGGGTGTGCAGTTTACTTCTCGTTTTTGGAGAGCCTTTTGCAAATCCCTCGACATTACTTTGGATTTTACCTCTTCTTATCATCCCCAATCCAATGGCCAGACTGAGAGAGTTAATCAGGAGTTGGAGGTCTTTCTCTGTACCTTGGTCTCTGCCCATCATGATGATTGGGCATCACTATTACCATGGGCTGAGTTATTCCACAATAATCATGTCAACGTCAGTTCTCAGAAAACACCCTTTGTCACTGTTTATGGAAGACATCCTCAACTCCCTCTTCCTATGACTTGTTCTTCTGACATTCCAGCTTTGGCTACTGTTCAGGAATCATTCAATTCTATGTGGGCTGACGTTCATGATTCCCTCCAGAAAGCTGCCAACAAATTCAAGAGTTTTGCTGACATTCGCAGGCGTAAGCCACCTTCTCTTCAGCCAAGAGACAAAGCCTGGCTCTCCACCAGGAACATCAAACTCCAGGTTCCTTCTCTCAAATTTGCCCCAAGATTCATTGGTCCGTACACCATAATTTCTAAACTGAATCCGGTTTGTTTCAAGCTCCAGATTCCCAAAAGCCTCAAAATCTCTAACTCCTTCCATGTTGCCCTTCTGAAGCCTTTAGTCCTCAATAAGTTCTCTCGTCCTCTCTCTACCGTAGCACCGGTCTCTGAGGATGATCAGGAGTACGAGGTTAGCCAAATTTTGGATTCCCGACTCTGTAGAGGCATTCTCCAGTACCTCGTGCACTGGAAAGGTTTTGGTCCTGAGGAGAGGTCGTGGATTTCGGCTTCCGAGTTCTTTGCACCTCGTCTGTTGGGGAAGTTTCATTTGAAGTTCCCCTCTAAACCTAGTCCCAGGCGGGGAAGGGGGAGGCCTCGTAAGAGGGGAGGGGGTATTGTCATGGTTATGCAATAGAGTTCGTCTGCTTACCTGTCTCCATGCGTTCATCTCTAGAGACCAGCCGACCCTCACCTGACTGATTTTGTAATCCATCCCGGCATGGCTCCACCCTAGCTCCTATCAGAGAACACTCTATTAACCTGTGCACTGCAGGCCAACCCTGCTGATCAACCTTTGTGTGTTAGCTTCCTGTTACCTGCCATGTGCTCTTCTGTTGTTCCGTTACCGACTTTGGTGTGTCCTTGACTATCCCTGTTTGCCTGTGATCCTGACCTTTTGGCGTGTCCCTGACTATTCCTGTCTGCTTGTGGCCCCGACCTTGGCTTCATCCCTCACCATCCCTATCCTCCTGTTGCCTACTGTGGGTGTGAGCTGGGGGACCCTGGGGGTCACGACCTGGAGCCAGTTGCAGCCAAGTCCATCCTCACCACTAGATACTCTGGTGAACACCTGCTGGCTCTTAGACTCCACGCCCCAAGGAATCTTACGCTCTAACCCCGGTGGGATCCATCTTGGTGTTCTGGCGGCCCTGCCTTCCTATCACCTTGACCCCCGTCCACAGCAGTCAGCCGTAGGGTCCACAACCTTGCGGTGCACTCCTGATCCCCACGGTGTGCATCTGTCACCTGGCCTCAAGGTGACCTGACAAGTATAAGCATCATTCCTCTATAGACTATTTAGTATAGGGCTTAGTAGGAGGGAGGGAACAGGTTTAAGGTTAGATAGGTTTAGCCCAGAGTTCTACTTTAACTATTAATAGACTATTTATTTTTATCTTGTAAGTTCTGCTTCCAAGAGAAACTCTAGGCAAGTCTGTTTAGCCAGTCCTATGTTCCAGGGACTCCTGACCAACATCACAATCAGGTTGATGACCTAATTTTTCCCCATTGCAGTTAGGCTACTTTCACACTGCTCCATTGCAAAAATGTAGGGCTGTGGAAATTAAAGATTAATTCCTCGATTAATCGATTTTTTTTTATCGACCAAAGTCGGTACTCACCTCTCCGCCAGCTTCCGGGTCTTCAGGGAGTTCCGTCGGAGATCCAGTCACGCCACGGACATCAACATCACTGAACTCCTCCCCCCTTCCCCAAGTCCCTTCGTCTGCTAACGAAGGGAAGGGGGAGGAGTCCGATAACGTTGAAGTTCTGATTGAACGTAACGCGTACGGGGGAGGAGCTACGCATGACGTCACCCGTTGCTGCCCTACGGAACTAACACTATTGTCGGCTTTACATGCTGTGTTTTTATCATCTTTATGTGAGTAGTATGTGTTTGAACACAAAAATTAAATCTTATACTTAAGCGGTGAGCACTTAGATCTTTTCTTTCTACCCATGACCTGGCACCCTTGCTGAGATCTAAGGAGACGTGAGAGAAGTTTATGGTCCATGTTAACCCTTTTGATACCCGCTTGCATGACCACCTGTTTGCACAGGGGTCCATGCTATAAGGTGAGAGTGATTAGTTAGACTGGAGGTGGAGGGATTGTCACACTACTGTGGAAAAAAAATGTCTTACTTACGTCAGTGCTACAGTTTGAATTTAAAACGTATTTGTGTGTTTAATTGGACATCTATGGCTTTGAAATATTTAGAAATACAGATCCCACCTAGCATAACAGATGCTTATGCCTTAAATTTCCCACCTCTACTTAGGGAAGTCAGCACATTGTTAGATGGTTGGAGTAAATCCTTACACTCTTGGTTTGGGAGATGTAATATTTTGAAAATGAATATAGTGGAAAAATTCTTATATCTGTTCCAGGCGCTACCTATCTCGGTTCCACTTGCATTCTTTAGTCAAACTCGAACAGTTTTTACAAAATTTATTTGGGCAAGTAAGCGTCCAAGGATCAACAGAAATTTGTTAACACTACCTAAAGAGATGGGTGGAATAGCGGCGCCAGATCTATATAAATATGATCAGGCTACCCAGCTTGGCAGAATTATCGACTGGTGTCGACATAGAGACAGTAAAATGTGGACCATTATTGAACAGCAAGTAAGTCCAATCCCTTTAAATAGAGCCATATGGTGCTATGCAGCTATACCCTCTACATTAAAAGTACATCCTTTAATAGAGACCACTCTCTGTATGGGCGCTAAGTCCACTCGAAACCCTAGATTTTCATCACCAAACTCTCCCTTGTTTCCTATCTTGGGGAACCCAGATTTTCCACCTGGCCTGGAGCCAGGGGTATTTGGGAAACTAAAAGAGAAAGGATGTTTTCAAGCCTTGCATTTTTGAGGCTTAACAAATGGCCATCAATAGAGTTAACGCAACCAGGAGGACAATATGAAATACCCTTCTGGCAAGCGCTACAGGTTAGACATTTCTTTGAAACATTGGGACCGACCGAAGGGTATGGTCGACCACTCACCAAATTTGAGAGGTACTGTGAGGAGTATGAGCCTCTCTCTCATATTATCTCCAAGTTATATGCTCTCTTAACGTCACATTCAGAGGACTTTAATATGACGAGTCTGGGTAAGTGGGAGAGGGATTTTGAACAAATCTTTACACCCGCCCAATGTCAGAAAATAATACATCTAACATTTAAATCATCTAGATGTACTAAGATACAGGAGTTAAATTATAAAGTATTAACGCGCTGGTATTATACCCCATCACAAACTAATACATTTTCCCCAGAGGTGTCGGATAGGCGCTGGAGGGGATGTCAGGAGAGAGGTACTATAGCCCATATTTTCTGGTCTTGTTCAGTAATTAGACAATTTTGGCAAGAAGTGCAGAGAATCTCTCAACTATTTACGGAATATCAGATTCTGGAAGACCCGGCATTTTTTCTATTACAATGCTCACAAATCCCACTGGAGAGATATAAGAATTCAATGTTATGTCATCTGGTGAATGCAGCTAAAAGCTGTATCACCACATGCTGGAAGGAGACAGGGCCACCTCAGATTTCTAAATGGCTAAATAAAGTAAGAAGAATTGGGATCATGGAAAAATTGATCCCTATGTCTTTGAAGATAAGGGACTGTATATTCCAAATTTGGGCTCCTTGGGAGCTATTCTTGCAGTCAGATGAAGGGAAAAGGCTGATTGGAGAGGAATTAGAGGATTAGAATAGTTTGCTAAACGACACAAGATCCATACTCCTGAGGGTCGGGGGATGCGTTGTTTTCTGTTTTTTTCTGCTCTATAAGCCCCTTACGGGGCTCGGGGCTTTAGAGTGGAGGGTTGTTAAGGGGAATCGATACTGTAATATTGTGATTTGTTTATAAAAATGGCAGGATTACGTCATGTTTTGTTTTAAGACTTAAAGAATACGTTTTGTTCTGAAACTGGACTTTAAAAGTAGCTTTATGTAACTATTACTATTGATTTATGCTATGTACTCTTGCAAAGAAATAAACAATTTAAAACGTATTTGTGTGAACTGTGAAGTTAAGTCATGGATTGTGGAAACTAACTAGTGTCGGGTGATTGTATATAGTGTATACCACATTTACCACTGACTAATGCAGAATTGCAATGCAAGGAGATCAGCTAAAAGTAGTTGGATCTTTATGTGCGTTAAAATGAATCAAAATTAGTCCATTAATCGATTTTAAAAAATTGATTAATCAAACATGAAAATTTTAATCAGTAACAGCCCTACAAAAATGCTATAAAAACACGGATGCCTTTTTGCTGCATTTTTGCCATATTGCTCCATGCGTTTTCCATTTGTGTTAATAGGGGGTGCGTTTTCAGTGCAGTTTTTTTTTTACTGCACTAAACATGCAACATGCAGGACTTTTAAAAATGCAAATGACCCTCAACTGACTGATTTTGAAGAGTTCCACAGGATTTAACTCATTTTACACATGTACATGATATTTAGTTAGCAGTGACATTATTCCAGATTTGGTATTGAGTGAAGTTAAATAATATAAGCTAGTTTCTACTTCAAGGGTATGATTTATTTTAACATAGAGGAGTAGACCACAGGCTACTTAGAAAGAATTTTAAAAAGCATTGAAATGGACTGATATATCAAATCTAGCACTTGGTTCCTGCAGCAGTTTTCGGGATCTCTGTGGAGTAGGCTCTCTGGGAGTCACATGGAGTCTGACATCTTTGTCTCTCTGACATCACTTAATTAGTATGATGAATTTATATTAATGGCAGATTATTATTTTTATTACAGGTAAACGGAAGGGAGTAGCCGGTCACTGTATGGTAATGTGATAATTTGTGTTAAATAATTTGTGTATTGTCCTTCCTCTCTGCTTGCTATTCATGGAATGTTGAAAGACATCTATGGCATATAATCATAAAAAAATTCAATTATTCTAATATGTGAGTGAGGACACCTTTAAATGTGAAAGTGTTCTCGATCCTGAGAAGTACCATTCAGTGTAAAGGTTACGTCTACCCAAGAGCGTTGTCCTAGTTATAGGTGGGGCCTGTTTGGTTTAAATAGTGACCTCTCTGCTAGAATCTCTAGATGTCATTTTAGTCCACCTGGTGATATGTTCCTGCCTACCTTAGCATGTTCCAGCTGCTCCTTTTACATATACTGTGTATACAGTGGGTAAAGAAAAGAATAACCCCCCTTTAAAAGACTTAATTTTTTTTGCTTTTCAGGCTGAAATAAAGACATACACAGTTTTTGTTTTATTCAGCTGTATTTACTCAGTGCAACTTATAACATCCAAGTGAAAGATATGACACCAACATGTCAAAAAATAAAAATCAATAATGCCGCGTACACACGATCGGATTATCTGGCGGACACAATCTGCCCGTGTGTGGGCTCCGGCGGACTTTTTCTACCCAAAAGTACAGCGGACTTAGAAAGAAGTTTTGACTCAAAATTGTCTGCCGGACTCGGCAGTCTGGCGGACAATCCGCCCGTTTGTGTGCTAGTCTGCCGGACTTTTGAAATGAACAGTCCGTTCATTTTGAATATGGCTCCAGGTAGACGGGACTAGTGAAGGAAGTGAATGTTGCCGCCTCCATCTGTGAGATTGACACCTCGCTAGCCCCGTCACCTGGTATGGATTTACAGGGGAAGCCCTATGCCAAAAAAATGGCGTGGGGGTCCCCCCAAAGTCCATAGCAGACCCTTATCCGAGCACGCAGCCCAGCAGGTCAGGAAAGAGGATGGGGAGGAGCGAGCCCCCTCTCCTGAGCCGTACCAGGCCGTGTGCCCCCAACATGGGGGGTTGCAAAGCACCTTGTCCCCATGTTGACAAGGACCAGGGCCTCTTCCTGACAACTCTGGGCGTTGGTTGTCGGGGTCTGCGGGTGGGGGGCTTATCAGAATCCAGAAGCCCCCTTTAATAAGGGGGCCCCCAGATTTTGGCCCCCTACCCTATGCGAATGAGTATGGGGTACATTGTTCCCCTACCCATTCACCTGGGGAAAAAAGTGTACATAAAAAAACACAACACAGGTTTTTAAAATACTTTATTAGACAGCTCCTGGGGTCTTCTCTTCTTCCGTCTTCGGGGATCTTCTCGCCGGACTCCTCCGCTATCTTCTGCTCTTTTGCTAGCTCTTTTACTAGCGGAGGAGCCCGGCTTTCTCCTTCGTCGCCGCCACCATCCGGGGGTCTTCTTCCGACTTCGGGGGTCTTGTCACGCTCTTCGGGGGTCTTGTCCTGCTCTTCGGTTCTTCTTGTCGGGCCTCCGCTTTCTTCTTCCAGCTCTTTAACTAGCGTTGGCCTAGACATCGGTGGGGACGAAGGAGAAAGACAGGCTCCTCCGCTAGTAAAGGAGCTAGCAAAAGTGCAGAAGATATCGGAGGAGTCCAGTGAGAAGACCCCTGAAGACAGAAGCAGAGAAGAACCCCGGAGCTGTCTAATAAAGTATTTTAAAAACCTGCGTTGTGTTTTTTTTCTGTACACTGTTTTTCCCCAGGTGAATGGGTAGGGGTACAACATACCCCATTCTCATTCACATAGGGTAGGGGGCCGGAATCTGGGGGCCCCCTTATTAAAGGGGGCTCCCCAGATTCTGATAAGCCCCCTGCCTGCAGACCCCGACAACCAACGGCCAGGGTTGTCGGGAAGAGGCCCTTATCCTGATCAACATGGGGACAAGGTGCTTTGGGGTGGGGGGCCGCAGGGCTGCCTGTCCTCTGACATCAAGGCATTTTTGTCCACACAACTGGCGCTCACTGAATATTTTCTTTTTTTTTTCCAGACCATTCTCTGTAAATCTTAGGGATGGCTTTGTGTGAAAATTCCAGTAGATCAGAAGTTTTTGAAATACTCAGACCATCCCATCCGGCACCAACAACCATGCCACGTTCAAAGTCACTTAAATTCCCTTTCTTCCCCATCCATGTGATTGGCTGATTAGCAATTTGTGTTACCAAGTAGACATGGGCACCGTCAAAAAATTTGTTTTGTTTCGTTCCGTATGAAAAAAAATTGTATTTCATAATTCGTGTACGAAATTCAATTCGGATCCGTACGAAATATGAATTCTCGTTAGATTCGTAAACTTTTAGTTAAAATAACGAAAGTTCGGGGGCGTGGCCTGACGCTGCATGGGGTAGGATGTGCTGATAAGAACTCTGGCTATTAATCCTGCAAATTACTCCTGTGGCACCTGAATCGATCACTACATCACCTGGGCTTCTTCACCATCTCCTAGCTAACCCCAGGAAGCCCTTGGTTTAGCGACGACCCGTGCAGAGTGGCGATCTCCTGCTCGGCGGCAGGCAGAACTAGGAAAGTCCCCGGCTTCGGCCTACGCTTGGAGCCGGCGGCCATCTTGGTACACCCAAATCACCGGACGACGCTGTATTCGGGCCCTGCGGTCTACAGGACCACTCTGCGTGTGATTGGCATTGATTGCAGAGTCACCCCAGACCCCTAAGGTATGTCACCAACGAAATCGCAAAAGGCGGCAGCGGCAAAACTAGATCAATTTCGCAGACAGGAAAAGAGTGCTATGGAGGCTGAGGACACTTCACAGAAGGTGAGGGGGGGGTGAACAACCAACAAATGACACTGATAGACTGTTGGAAGCAATTACTTTATGCATAACCTCACTTACAGCGCAAATTGAGGAGGTGAAAATTGATATTTCCCTCATTAGGCAAGACTTTCAAAAGCTCAGAGACCGGGTGACGGAGACAGAAACCAGGCTGAGCATAGTGGAGGACGTTGTTCCGCCCTTGCAGTCATCCTCCGACCGTTGCAACAACAGATCCGGCAACTCCAGGCTAAGCAGGATGACATGGAGAACAGGCTGAGAAGATGCAATTTACACTTCATTGGCCTGCTAGAGGGGACTGAGGGGAAGGACACTACCATGTTCCTGGAACAACTCCTTATTACTGCCTATGGGCAGGAATCCTTCTCCCCCATGTTTGCAGTGGAGCGGGCGCACCAGATGCCAGCCAGACCCCCACCGCAGGCCCCCCCCCCGCACCTTCATAGCTAAACTCCTCAATTATAAAGACCGGGATGCAGCACTGAGAATGGCTAGAGAGAAGGGCAATATTCCAGTGGGCAATGTTAAAGGGGCCATTTTCCTGGGCTTTTCAGCAGAGATACAACGGCGCTGCCAAACCTTTATGGAGGCCAAACGCAGGCTAAGAGATCAGCGTTACAAATACTCCATGCTTTTCCCCGCTCGCCTTAAGGTGGAACATGATGGCCGCCCGATATTTTTTGAGGATCCGGAGGATGTTATTTCTTGGCTGGAGCAACGAGCCCCACCTGAAAGAGTCGCATGATCACGACCCAGGAGCTCAGCCCGAACCTGTCCATTCTTGCAACTACCCCTTTGTTTTACTTTTTGATTGTTGTTTTTTCCTTTCTCCTTTATCTGTGCTCACGACAGTTCCTAGTATGGATCCCTACTTTTCCAGAATCGCATGACTACGTGGTTCCTACAGCTGGATGGGAAGCTTGCTAGGATATGCACGTTTACAGCCAGGGAACACTCTAAAACATGCACTGTAGGCCCAAGATGGCGTTGGCAAACCATTATTACCTCAATGTGAGTACAGAACATAAATCTCAGGGATTTAAGGCACGGGAGCCGTATTGATCCTATCTGTTTATTGCTTGTATTTACATACTACTCAAGACCACACTGAATGTGGAGCTGCTGGGCAGCGGAGTCCTACCAACTTCATGCAGAGTGCAGTGAGACTTTACCCCACACACCACTGGGAATCGCTATAATGCTGACTGGACAATTTTCTGGTGGTGGTTGGTTATTGACGGTAAACTACAGAGTAGTGGGAGAACCCTGACCTATCCTGATCTATTGATATCGCGGGCATCCCCGGCTCGATATATAAGCCAGGAACTCAGTATATTGTATTACCATATATGCATATATTGGAAGACAGCGTATTCACCAGTTGGGACGCAACAGTTCAGGGAACAAGCCCGCACCAGTTGGGTGGGGTGCAGGGCAGGGAGGGGGGAGGGAGTTATTCTAGTTATAGTTTTGTTGGTTTTTTTTGTGCATACCAAATTCGGACAGCAGGTACCGCCTCATGGAAAGGGGTTATGTGAATTGTTATATATGTTCTGCGAGATATTCATATTGAAATACATGATTTTGCTAATTGATTTCCATGACTTTCCGCCATGACGTCTTTACAGTTTATCACATGGAATGTGAGGGGTGTACGCGAGAAAATCAAGCGTGCGGCGGTCCTCGCTTTCCTCAAGAAACAGCATGCAGATGTAATAGCCTTGACAGAAACGCATGTTGAGGGAAGCGTTCAGATGGCACTTCGCCGACCATGGGTCGGTTGGGCGTTCCATACCAGAGAGGTCTCAATTTTGGTTGCCAAATCACTACATATGTATTTCTCTCAGCTAAATTATATGGCGAACCCCTCCTTATATTAGATTTCTATATACCTCCCCCATTTAACATCACCGTAATTAAGGGGGGATTTATGGGCCGTCACCCCACAAAACCTGCAGTCTGGATGGGCAATTTCAATTCTACGTTAAACTCAACTCTTGACAGGTTGCAGTTGACTTCGTCCACCCTGAACACTCCCAATGAAACTAAATTATCTAGGCTCATCTCCACCTTTCATTTAACAGACACCTGGAGACACAAATTCCCACACGCGCGCTCCTACTCCTGCTTTTCATCCACACATAATTCTATGTCCCGCATAGATCTCATACTTGTCTCTCATAGTTTAACACCTCACCTGATGGAGGCTACATTCTGTCCCAGGACACTCTCGGATCATTGTCCCTATTGGATCACATTGAGTGTCCCAATTGACAGACCGCCAAGGGCTTGGCGCTTGAACCCGTTCTGGCTCTCTCTCCTACCGGAAGCTGATGAGCTTGAGAACAAATTTAAATTATACTTTGCGAAAAACGATGATTCAGCATCACCCTCTGCGGTGTGGGATTCATTCAAGCTCTTTGCCCGTTCGGTGTTGATGACAAGTATTATTAAGATTAAGGCAGAAGCCGCTGTTACTCTCGGTAATGTGATGGTGGATTTGTCTGTTGCTGAGCGAGAGTTTGCTGTGGATCCGACTCCTGCGAAGGCTGACACGCTAAAATTACACACTAGAGCAGCTACCCAACTCCAATTTCAAAAGGCCAGGCAAAAACTTTTCTAAGCAGAAGATGTTTGAACATGGGAAGAAAGCAGGCAAATTACTTGCGTACTTGGTGCATAGTGAAGACAGACCCCTGGTGATGATTACACTGCGTGGCTCTGGTGGTCAAGAAATCACAGACCCACCTACAGTCACCTCCATGTTCAGAGATTTTTTCGCTGAACTTTATAGGACAACAGCTCCCACTGAGACAGACTCGATGTCTCATTTTTTTAGGGCTATTGATCTCCCGAAGCTCTCAAATGAACAGGCTGACCTCCTGGAGGCACCCATCACTATGGACGAAATAGCTACAGCCATTGCTAGCTTTGCTAGATCTAAATCCCCAGGGTCGGACGGTCTCCCCATTGAATTCTACTCCCAATAAAGCGACACCCTTATCCCTAAATTAGTGGCATTGTATAACCACCTCTTTGAGTCACAAGAACTGCCTTTGTCCATGACAGAGGCAACAATAATCCTCATCCCTAAGCCAGGGAAAGACCCAGGGTACCCAGAATCTTACCGCCCCATATCCTTGCTACAGGTGGACGTCAAAATACTAGCCAAAGTCTTGGCTATTAGGCTCAGTCAGGTCATCCTCTCCTTGATCCACGTGGATCAAGCGGGCTTCATGCCGGGTAGGAACACCTCATTCAATCTTAGGAAGTTATTTATCAACATGCAAGCCACACATGAAGAGGTGGGAACGCGGGTGGTGGTGACCCTGGATACGGCAAAAGCGTTCGACGCGGTGGAGTGGAGATACCTCTGGAGATACTTGGAGGGCTATGGCTTTGGTCCCAAATATATCCGGTGGGTTCAATTACTGTACCGGGCACCCACAGCTAAAGTGGTGGCCAATGGATGGCAGTCTCGCATGTTTGACCTCAGCAGAGGCATGAGACAGGGCTTCCCATTGTCCCCATTACTTTATGCACTAGCGGCAGAACCCCTTGAGATATCCATCCAAGCAGACCCAGAGATTAGGGGACTGAGAGTGGGCTCCTTGATTGAAAAAATTAGCATGTATGCAGATGACATGCTATTATACCTGACCGATTCGGGCCTGTCCCAACAGACTGCACTCCGCACAATCGAACGATTCGGTCTGTTCTCGGGGTTAAAAATGAACTGGGATAAGTCACAAATCGGACTCCAAGCCAACTTACAACTACAAAGAGTCAATGTCATCAAATACTTAGGGATACAAATCTCTAGGTCCCCTGCAGATTATATTTCTCTCAACATAGAACCCCTCATCTCCCTACCCTGTTTCCCCTAAAATAAGACCTAGCATGAGTGTCGGTGATGGCTGCAATATAAGCCCTATCCCCCAAATAAGCCCCACCCTCTTTCCCCAAAAATAAGCCCTACCCTGAGAATAAGACATAGAAGGACTTTAACTAGGGCTTATTTGGGGGTAGGGCTTATATTGCAGCCATCGTCGACAATCACGCTAGGTCTTATTTTAGGGGAAACAGGGTAGTTAAAACTAAAGTGAGGATTTGGTCTCGGCTTCCACTTGGGGTTTGGGGTCACATAAATTTAATTAAAATGGTCCTGCTTCCCAAGATTCTCTATGTACTATGGCATACCCCTGTATTTCTCCCCCTGAAATACTTTAAGTCTTTGGAGGCCCTGTTAAAACCTTTTGTGTGGGGTACCAATAGACACAAACTAGCGTGGCAGACCCTTAAAAATCCAACTGAGCTGGGAGACACGGCTCTCCATGATTTCAATTTATATTATGTGGCATCCCAGCTATCGCAGTTATTCCACATTGACAAGACGGATAGTCAGACATTTCTAACCCTTCTATGTCCCGGGTGGGCGCAGCACACCAAAGACCCACTGTGTGCGATCGCAGTGGGTGCACAGGTGTTGGAGCGAGGGGAACATAAACACACAACATTATATCAATACAGGAGAATATGGGACCTAGCCTCTTCTAAATTTGACATCCCACGACATAATGATTACACACCGCTGTGGCACAACAAACACCTACCGAATTAGCCAAACTGCAAGACACAAGTTTATGGGCCAGACAGGGAGTGTTCTATTTACATCATATACTAAAATATGGACGCCTTAAAACCTTTGATTTGCTTAAAGAGGAATTCACCCTCCAAAACCGAATGTTCTTTAGATTCCTGCAACTCCGCCATGCAACACAGTCGAAGTTTCCTAACTCAATCCCAGAATCTGCCCCTAATGCCGTCATGGCAGTGATTAAGGGCATAGACCCCCATAAGTTAATTTCGGCATTTTATAACATGCTCTCCACCCCCATATCTACCAAAATTGCATATAACTTGAAATCTAGGTGGGAGAGGGAGGTGGGCTCAATGACAGATGAGGAGTGGGGGGAGGCGTTGGAGACATGCAGGGCAGTATCTCCTAAATTGTCAGACCGTTTGTCACAGCTTTATATTCTGCACAGAGCGTATCTTACACCCCTCAGGGTGGCAAGGTACAAACAAACTCAGTCCACAATGTGCTTGCTGTGTGGACTAGAAACAGGCACTTTTTTCCATCTGATTTGGGTGTGTACCAAGATCCAGGGATTATGGAAGCAAGTAGTAACATTCCTTCATGACACTATGGGTTCACCCCTAGCACTTGACCCAAAACAGTGCCTCCTTGGAATCATTCCTGATACCATTGACAAATACACCAAAATATTTCTGCATGAGACACTATTCTCAGCTAGGAAAATAATAGCCAAAAAATGGATGAGACAATCACCCCCAAGGATGGTAGAGTTACCGTACAAAAAATGTATATACATTAACAGAGGCTGCCCCGATAAGTACAATAAAGGCCCATACACACGATCAGACTTTTTGACAACAAACGTGCAAATTAGCTGTTTTGGAGCAACATCTGACCGTGTGTACGCTCCATCGGACAAACTTTTTCGGTTTTCATCAGACTTTTGTTGGCTGTGCGAACGGACAAACTTTCTGGCAACAAAAGTCCGATGGAGCTCAGAGCCAATGCAAAAGATCAGACAACAATACAGAAGTTGACCAAAGGTGGCGGTAAAGAGCAGAAAAACCACATAATTTGGTGAAAGTTGGCTGAAAAAGTCCTGCCATGTGTATGCAATACAAGTTCTAGGCTGACGCTCTTTGTACAAAAATCCACAGGAAACTTTGTACAAAGTCCGATCGTGTGTATGAGGCTTTAGATATGGGATCGCTGGTTACAAGAGTCTGATACCTGTGTGTAGCGTAGCAAAATCACAGTAAATTGAAGCAACTACTATGCCATGTAAAGTTGAATGGGATGCTCCATTTATTGTAATATATGCTTTTATAGAACTCATCCTTATAACTTATCTGAACTATGCAATGCAAAATCTTCTTTGAGTATGTATATGACGTCAATATACCATGTATGCACCGTACGTTTAATAAAAAAAAACTAAGTTTAACGTAAAAAAAAAAAAATAACGAAAGTTCGTTATGATAAATTTATCATTATGAGGGGCTCCCACCATTCCTGTGCTGTGCTGACTTCCTGGGTTTTTAACCTTTAGTTTCGTTAACGTTTTGTAAAAATAATGAACGTTTGTTATGATGAATTTATCATTATGAGGGGTTCCCACCATCACTGTGCTGTGCTGACTTCCTGGATTTTTAACTTTTAGGTTTGTTAACTTTTTGTAACAATTACGAATGTTCGTTATGATGAACTTATGATTATGAGGGGTTCCCACCATCCCTGTGTTGTGCTGACTTCCTGTCAGGGCTGGATTAGCCCTTCCCTCTCTGGGCTGGTTGCTCAGCTGTTGGCTAATTGCCAGCTCTCATCTCTTTCCATAGTTATACAGCTGCCCCTGATCCTGCTCGCCTGACCTGCCTACTTAAAGCTGTCCAACTCACTTCATCTCTGCCTTTGCCTTGATCACATCACAAGAACTCATCTCCGGCGGTTCTGTTTGTTTAAAGACTGGCTTGCTGACATCCCTTCTGGCTCCTTATCCTGCTTGCTGTTGCTCCACTTGGATCCCTGACTTCTGGCCTGGCTGATTACCCGATCTGGTTATTGAACTCTGGACTGGCTGACTACTCGATCCGGTTACTGGACTCTGGCTATGCTTTGACTACGCTTACTCTATTTACCTTTTTATTTTTTATTAATAAACAAGGGTGATTTAATTGTGCTTCTGTCTCGGTCTGGTTCATGGTTTCTGACAGTAGGCGAAGGCCATGAATTCAGAAGATACAGTCAATCCATTTGTTGGTAATATTTTTTCCAGATTGGATGAGCAAGATCACCGCATGGATCAGTTTGCCTTGGCGTTACAAACGCTCCTGAGTCGCACGGCTCACCTGGAATCCCCCACTGTGGCTCCTCTGGTACAACCTGAGTCGCAGGCCGTCCCTGCTGCTGCACCAGTCTCTGTGCAGGCACCCGCCTTGAGTATTACCTCTATAAGAGGTATGTCTGGTTCCGCTCCTCTTCCCCAGCGATTTGGGTGTGATCCAGTTCAATGCAGAGGGTTTCTCAATCAGGTTGAGATATACTTTGAGATGTTGCCCCAGGCATTTCCCACGGACAGAAGCAAGGTAGGTTTTGTGATATCTTTGCTTTCTGAGAGAGCCTTGGCCTGGGCTAATGGGAGATGCAAAAACCTGTTGTCTTGAGTTACCCTGAGTTTGTGGCCTCCTTTAAAAGGGTATTTGATGTTCCTGCATACTCCGCTTCTGCTGCCAAGTGCCTCATGTCCATCAAACAGAGTACGAGAACTGTTGCCATTGAATTCCGTACTCTGGCAGCAGAGGTTGCTTGGAACAATGAGGCCCTAGCTATACCCACTGAGCTGGAGAGCTTGATCTCTTTTGCCATTCTCATTGACTCCAGACTTAGAGAAAGACTTTATTTTAAGGAGCGCTTGGGGAAGCCTCCTGTATGTTTGCCTCCGAGCTTTGCAGTCCCACCCATGCCTCCCTCACCTCCCATGCCTCCTGGTACCGAGTCAGTCAGTGAAGATGAACCCATGCACCTGGGCTTCACGCGTCTCTCTGCGGGTGAGAAAGCCTTTAGGGGAGGGAGAGATTGTGCCTTTATTCTGGCCAGGCAGGTCACTTTTTGAAGTCTTGTCCTACCCATCCAGGGAACGCCCGAATCTTGAGGTTCTGTCATGGACAGACCTTAGGTGGCGTTGTTTCGTCCCCAGCCATCGAGGCTCTTGTTGGGAGACCTTTACAGCCTGCCCATGTGACTCATGAGATGGTTCCGTTGTCCATGGCTGTAGGGGCTCTTCACCATGAGATAATCCAATTCCAAGTTATTTCCTCACCCAGATTTCCGCTGGTTATTGGTTATCCTTGGTTACAGAGGCACAACCCCTCTTTTGATTGGCTCTGTGCTGAGGTTCTCTCCTGGTCACCACAATGCAGTGAGACATGCTTCCTGAAGGTATCTAAGGTCCTGTGCACCTCTTCACTCTCCTCCCTGCCGGAGGAGTACCGCAATTTTAGTGATATCTGTCTGCTGGGACACACACGGGTCCCAGTGACAGCGCGGAGATCTCCTATTGCGCGGCGCGGCTCGCGCATGCGCAGTAGGGAACCGGGAAGTGAAGCCGATTCGCTTTACTTCCTGATTCCCTCACCTCGAATGGCGGCGGCAGCAGCCGAGGCCCGAGCGGTCGATCGGCCTCGGCATCGCTGGAACCCGGGACAGGTGAGTGTCCATTTATTAAAAGTCAGCAGCTGTAGTATTTATAGCTGCTGGCTTTTAATATTTTTTTTTTTGAGCGGAATCCCTCTTTAATTGCACTTCTGTCTCGGTCTGCTTCATGGTTTCTGACACTTCCTCTGATTGGTGAACAAAACATCAGTCATGTTTCTGTTAATTTGGATCCGAAATTCGTTAACGAAATTTGCATTTTGTTTGAAGGGCTCCCACCATCCCTATGCTGAGTTCCCAGGTCTGTACACCTGCTGTGTCCATTATGAGGGGTTCCCACCATCCCTGTGCTGAGTTCCCGGGTCTGAGTGTACACCCGCTGTGCCCATTATGAGGGGTTCCCACCATCCCTGTGCTGTGCTGACTTCCTCTGATTGGTGGACAAAACACCAGTCATGTTTCTGTTAATTTGGATCAGAAATTCTGAAATTTGTTAACAAAAATTTGTATTTCGTATGAAATTAGTAAGCATAGAAATTCCCATAAGGTTCCCACCATCCCTGTGCTGACTTCCTGGGGTTTTAACTTTTAGGTTCATTAACTTTTCATAACAATTATGAATTTTCGTTATGATGAATGTATCATTATGAGGGGCTCCCGCCATCCTTGTGCTGTGCTGACTTCCAGGGTTTTTAACTTTTAGGTTCCTTAACTTTTCGTTAATTATGAATTTTCATTATGAATTTGGATCCGAAATTCGTAAACGAAATTTCATATTTCGTACGGAATTCATATGCATAAAAATTTGTATTTTGGATTCATACGAATTTTCGGAAATTCATATGAATTTTCGTTTCGTGCGAAACTAATCGCACATGTCTATTACCAAGCAACTGAACAGGTGTACCTAATGAAGTGGCCAGTGAGTGTATATTTACCATACATTGTAGACTATACAACTGGGGTAGGCAACCTCTGGCACTGGTGCCGCAAGTGGCACATGAAGCCTCTTTTGCCGGCACTAGACTCCCTCCCCATCAGCAGAGCAGTGAAGGGAAGTGTCAGTGAGACACTAATGCATTCCAATTTCAGATTTCCCGCCACACCCTGGGGGGGGGGGGGGGGGCACTGTGCCCCCACACATTGTAAAAGATGGGAAACATTGCTTGGTTCTCTAACCTTTCTGTAGCTGCGATCGTCAGCTTTTGTGATGAGGAAAAGATTGGGTGCAGTTCTGCTGGAAGGGGGGGGGGTCCCTGTTTCCAGGAGGAGGACAGTCATTGGCCACTGCAAAAGCCAATTACAGTCCTGCTAGCCCCGCCCACCATCTGGAAGATGATGACTTACTTGGTTGCCACTACCAATCTCAGAAAGAAGAGATTTCACTGTGATTGAGAAAACCACAATCAGGTGACAGTTTGTGGAATTACTGTTGAGCTTCTGGGAACCTTGTTGAAATTATTCCTGAACCTTTTGTGTAGCAAGGTCTCCAGCCTTGTCCGGTCTAATGTGGACCTTCAAGGCCAAAAAATAGCTGACATCCTTCAATATGTGGTGGGTTGTAAGGCATAGTGGGTGCAAAGATGGTGAAAGTCATTGGGTGCCAGACACTTCTTGGATGGAAAAGAGATTTTATTTCTTTTGATAGTCCTTTTTGTATTTTTTGGGGAAAGAGGGTTAGGGCCAGGGCACCCTTAAATTGGTTGTAAACCCTTACAAACCACTTTGACCTACAGGTAAGCCTAGATTAATGCGTACCTGTAGGTCCAAGAAATATCTCCCAAACCTATACGGTTTAGGAGATATTTGCCCGAAGACGGGCACCGCTGTCTACGGCGCATGCGCCGTAGACAGCGGCGCGCAGGCGCACAGAGCGTGGCATCCTCGATAATGAAGATGCCACGCAATGCCGCGCGTCTCGGCTCCCGCGCGCATGCACGGGAGTGACGTCATCGTGGCTTCGCCGAATGACGGTGGCGGAGCTGCGAAACCCACCGAGAAGATGGATGCGCCGGACTACAGGGGACAGCGGTGACTTCGCTGGCTCCTGTGTCAGGTAAGTGACACATAATGGGCTACTATGCGATGCATAGTAGTCCATTATGCTTTGCCTTTGCAGGGAATGAAAGAGGAAGTAAACTCATCAGGGTTTACTTCCTCTTTAAGTAGTTATAGATTCAATTAGCAAACTCCCAGACTTCAATAGGAGGACATCTGTACAGGAATGGCCCCAGCAAGGCGTCACTTCTGCACAAGCAGGAATGCTGTCTCCTATGGCAACAGTAATTTAACACTAACTCAAACATAACAGTTCTTTCAGCTCCACTACAACTGCCTCTTGTAGTTCTTCAAAACTGAGCTCTCGGTCTCTCACTAGACCCACATATTCACTGACTCTGAATCCCTTGAACTCCTTCAAGGCTGGCGGTGGTATCTCCTTCAAGCATCACCCAGGCTTCCCTGCTGGGTCCCTAGCTTGACACTCCAGATACTTCTCAAGCTCCACCCCTGCCAACCAGCGAGGTTCCTGGCTTGACGCACAAGGCTGCCCTGCAAGCTTCTCTTCTGCAGGTTGGGTCCCAGCCTGAAGTTTCCAGATTCTCCAACATGCCCTTTTGGTGAGAATATGGTTCCAGTACTTTCTTCAGTTACTCCCTGTAGTCCCTGGTAAAGGTGGTTGGTTCCTTTGGGGGGGACATCTTCCCTTCTACCTCCAATCACTGACTGATTCTCTGGCCGAGAGAACCATCACTTTCAGTTGGACTGCAAGCCGCAGTCCCAATCCTGTGCTGCCCTCTTACTTCTGCATAGGCCCTCACACAGCCTGGAAGCCAGATGTCCCCGGGATAGGCCCAATCTCCGGCCTAGCAGTATGACACATGTCCACTCAGACAGCCATCCAGGTGGCACAGAACCTCGATCACCTGACCTCACCTGAATATATAGGCTCTCCCAGCAGGCCAAGGGATTCAAGAAAATCCCTGCCGATTGGCTGAGATACCCCATATACCCATAATCTGACCTTGGGTTGCCCTTCTCGTATCTAGTACCACCAAGCAACCAGCCACCTAGTGGTAAAAGAGAAAAGTGCAACAAGGCCAAACTTAGGGAGAAGTCAATAGACCTCTATCAATCGACCAAGATGACTACTCTTGGCAAGTAAATTTGTGAGGAGCTCCCTGACTAAACCCCAGGGTGCTACATCTGCGTGACTTGATGCTGAACACCTGCACTCTGTGTCCCTTTAAGCCAGGTGCAGTATTCAGCGCAATGAAAATCACACCTAAATTTTCTTCTGGCGCAGAGCTCCACACTTTTTCTCAGCTACGGGGGCCCAACTTATGATCCTGTACACAGGTCCACTGCTTTCAGAAGATGCCCCTGATCTAAGCTGATCATTGTGCATCCACTGCAGATGCTTGTATGTGACATCACATCATACAAGCACGTAGGCTGGATGTGAGAGGTGGATCAGCAAGATAGGTGTGCAGGACAGGTATATGTGTCTCATCTCTGCTTCCTTTCACCACTCTGCATATCACTCAGATCATAGATGAGAAGAGGGTACAGCGGTGGAGCAGATAAGCAGGAGGGTACAGTGGTGGGGAAAATTTGTTGGAGGGGTTCAGAAGTAAGACAGATGAGCAGGAAGGTACAGCGGTGGGGAAGATATGCAGGGAGGTACAGTGGTGGAAGAGAGGAGAAGTGGGTTCAGCAGTGGGACAGATGAGCAGGGGGTACAGTGTTGGGACAGATGAGAAGGGGGGTTTAATGTTGGGCCAGATGAGCAGGGGGGTTTAATGTTGGGGCAGATGAGCAGGGGGGTTTAATGTTGGGGCACTGGTGTATGCAGCACTGTATGTGGCCAGAGGTGCAGGAGCACAGGTGTATGCAGTACTGTATATGGTCAGAGGTGCGGGGTGGCACTGGTGTATGCAGTACTGTATGTGGCCAGAGGTGCGGGGGCACTGGTGTATGCACTACTGTATGTGACTAGAGGTGCGGGGGGCACTGGTGAATGCAGTACTGTATGTGGCCAGAGGTGCAGAGGGCACTGGTGTATGCAGTACTGTATGTGGCCAGAGGTGGGGGGGGGGGCACTGGTGTATGCAGTACTGTATGTGGCCAGAGGTGTGGGGGCACTGGTGTATGCAGTACTGTATATGGCCAGAGGTGCGGGGGGGCACTGGTGTATGCAGCATTGTATGTGGGCAGAGGTGCAGGAGCACTGGTGTATGCAGTACTGTATATGTTCAGAGGTGCGGGGTGGCACTGGTGTATGCAGTACTGTATGTGGCCAGAGGTGCGGGGGAACTGGTGTATGCAGTACTGTATGTGGCCAGAGGTGCGCTGGGGGCACTGGTGTATGCAGTACTGTATGTGGCCAGAGGTGCGGGGGGAACTGGTGTATGCAGTTCTGTATGTGGCCAGAAGTGCGGGAGGGGCACTGGTGTATGCAGTACTGTATGTGGCCAGAGGTGCGGGGGCACTGGTGTATGCACTACTGTATGTGACTAGTGGTGCGGGGGGCACTGGTGAATGCAGTACTGTATGTGGCCAGAGGTGGGGGGGGCACTGGTGTATGCAGTACTGTATGTGGCCAGAGGTGTGAGGGCACTGGTGTATGCAGTACTGTATGTGGCCAGAGGTGCGGGGGGAACTGGTGTATGCACTACTGTATGTGATTAGAGGTGGGGGGGGGGCACTGGTGTATGCAGTACTCTATGTGGCCAGAGGTGCGGGGGCACTGGTGTATGCAGTACTGTATGTGACTAGAGGTGGGGGGGGCACTGGTGTATGCAGTACTCTATGTGGCCAGAGGTGCGGGAGCACTAGTGTATGCAGTACTCTATGTGGCCAGAGGTGCGGGGGGCCCTGGTGTATGCAGTACTGTATGTGGCCAGAGGTGGGGGGGGCACTGATGTATGCAGTACTGTATCTGGCCAGAGGTGTGGGCGCACTGGTGTATGCAGTACTGTATGTGGCCAGAGGTGCGGGGCACTGGTGTATGCAGTAATGTATGTGGCCAGAGGTGCGGGGTGGCACTAATGTATGCAGTACTGTATGTGGCCAAAGGTACGGGGGGGGGGCACTGGTGTATGCAGTACTACATGTGTCCATTGGTGTGGGGGCACTAGTGTATGCAGTACTTTATGTGGCCAGAGGTACGATGGGGCACTAGTGTATGCAGTACTTTATGTGGCCAGAGGTACGATGGGGCACTTGTGTATGCAGTACTGTATGTGGCCAGAGGTGCGGGGGCACTGGTGTATGCAGTACTGTATGTGACCAGAGGTGCAGGGGGCACTGGTGTATGCAGTACTGTATGTGGCCAGAGGTGGGGGGGCACTGGTGTATGCAGTACTGTATGTGGCCAGAGGTGTGGGGGCACTGGTGTATGCAGTACTGTATATGGCCAGAGGTGCGGGGGGGCACTGGTGTATGCAGCACTGTATGTGGCCAGAGGTGCAGGAGCATTGGTGTATGCAGTACTGTATATGGTCAGAGGTGCGGGTGGCACTGGTGTATGCAGTACTGTATGTGGCCAGAGGTGCGGGGGGGAACTGGTGTATGCAGTACTATATGTGGCCAGAAGTGCGGAGGGGGGGGGGGGGCACTGGTGTATGCAGTACTGTATGTGGCCAGAGGTGCGGGGGCACTGGTGTATACAGTACTGTATATGGTCAGAGGTGCGGGTGGCACTGGTGTACGCAGTACTATATGGGGCCAGAGGTGCGGGGGGGAACTGGTGTATGCAGTACTGTATGTGGCCAGAAGTGCGGGGGGGGGGCACTGGTGTATGCAGTACTGTATGTGGCCAGAGGTGCGGGGGCACTGGTGTATGCAGTACTGTATGTGGCCAGAGGTGCGAGGGGGAACTGGTGTATGCAGTACTGTATGTGGCCAGAAGTGCTGGGGGGGGGCACTGGTGTATGCAGTACTGTATGTGGCCAGAGGTGCGGGGGCACTGGTGTATGCACTACTGTATGTGACTAGAGGTGCGGGGGGCACTGGTGAATGCAGTACTGTATGTGGCCAGAGGGTGGGGAGGGCACTGGTGTATGCAGTACTGTATGTCGCCAGAGGTGTGGGGGCACTGGTGTATGCAGTACTGTATGTGGCCAGAGGTACAGGAGCACTGGTGTATGCAGTACTGTATGTGGCCAGAGGGTGGGGGGGCACTGGTGTATGCAGTACTGTATGTGGCCAGAGGTGTGGGGGCACTGGTGTATGCAGTACTGTATATGGCCAGAGGTGCGGGGGGGCACTGGTGTATGCAGCACTGTATGTGGCCAGAGGTGCAGGAGCACTGGTGTATGCAGTACTGTATATGGTCAGAGGTGCGGGGTGGCACTGGTGTATGCAGTACTGTATTTGGCCAAAGGTGCAGGGGCACTGGTGTATGCACTACTGTATGTGGCTAGTGGTGCGGGGGGCACTGGTGTATGCAGTACTGTATGTGGCCAGAGGTGCGGGAGGGGCACTGGTGTATGCAGTACTGTATGTGGCCAGAGGTGCGGGGGCACTGGTGTATGCACTACTGTATGTGACTAGTGGTGCGGGGGGCACTGGTGAATGCAGTACTGTATGTGGCCAGAGGTGGGGAGGCACTGGTGTATGCAGTACTGTATGTGGCCAGAGGTGTGAGGGCACTGGTGTATGCAGTACTGTATGTGGCCAGAGGTGCGGGGGGAACTGGTGTATGCACTACTGTATGTGACTAGAGGTGGGGGGGGGCACTGGTGTATGCAGTACTCTATGTGGCCAGAGGTGCGGGGGCACTGGTTTATGCACTACTGTATGTGACTAGAGGTGGGGGGGGGCACTGGTGTATGCAGCACTCTATGTGGCCAGAGGTGCGGGAGCACTGGTGTATGCAGTACTCTATGTGGCCAGAGGTGCGGGGGGCACTGGTGTATGCAGTACTGTATGTGGCCAGAGGTGGGGGGGCACTGGTGTATGCAGTACTGTATCTGGCCAGAGGTGTGGGGGCACTGGTGTATGCAGTACTGTATGTGGCCAGAGGTGCGGGGGCACTGGTGTATGCAGTAATGTATGTGGCCAGAGGTGCGGGATGGCACTAATGTATGCAGTACTGTATGTGGCCAGAGGTGCAGGGGGGGGCACTGGTGTATGCAGTACTACATGTGGCCATGGGTGTGGGGGCACTGGTGTATGCAGTACTTTATGTGGCCAGAGGTACGATGGGGCACTTGTGTATGCAGTACTGTATGTGGCCAGAGGTGCGGAGGCACTAGTGTATGCAGTACTGTATGTGGCCAGAGGTGCGGGGCACTGGTGTATGCAGTATTGTATGTGGCCAGAGGTGCGGGAGCACTGGTGTATGCAGTACTGTATGTGGCCAGAGGTGTTGGGGCCCTGGTGTATGCAGTACTGTATGTGACCAGAGGTGCGGGGGAGCACTGGTGTATGCAGTACTGTATGTGGCCAGAGTTGCGGGGCACTGGTGTATGCAGTATTGTATGTGGCCAGAGGTGCGGGGGCACTGGTGTATGCAGTACTGTATGTAGCCAGAGGTGTTGGGGCACTGGTGTATGCAGTACTGTATGTGGCCAGAGGTGCGGGGGAGCACTGGTGTATGCAGTACTGTATGTGGCCAGAGTTGCGGGGCACTGGTGTATGCAGTACTGTGGCCAGGGGAGGGCTGGCAGCCTTAGGCCTGGGGAGCAAGTCTCGTCAAGTGGCCCATTAATCCGCAAATCAGCTCACCATCAACAGTGCCCATCAATGCAGCCTCACCAATGCCCATCAATGCAACCTCACCAATGCCCATCAATGCAGCCTCACCAATGCCCATCAATGCAGCCTCACTAGTGTCTATCAATGCAGCCTCACCAGTGCCCATCAGCTCAGTCTTGTCAGTGCCCATCAATGCAGCCTCACCATAGCCCATCAATGCAGTCTGTTCAGTGCATGGGGATTAGAGAAAGAAAAGCTGCTGGATAACACAGAGCGGAGATCTCCCGCTTACCCAGTGCGGCTTCTGTCATACGAAGTCCTGCCTCCTGGACCAGGTTCTATGATAGATGTCACCAGTGTGCTCTTTATCATAGGACATCCTTGGCTTCCTGGTGGTACACTGAGGTACACGTCACCAAGGAGCCGATGCACGTACCCGGTTGCTGTGATGTCTGCCGGGCACCCGCAATCACTCATGACAGAGCAGGAATGTGGATCTGTGTGTGTAAATACACAGATCCACATCCTGTCAGGGGAGAGGAGACAGATCGTATGTTCCTAGTATATAGGATTGGTCTCCTCCCTAGTCAGTCCCATCTCCCCCACAGTTAGAATCACTCCCTAGGTAACACGTTTAACCCCTTGATTGCCCCCTAGTGTTAACCCCTTCCCTGCCAGTGATATTTATACAGTAATCAGTGCATTTTTATAGCACTGATCGCTGTATAAAAGTCACTGGTCCCAAAATAGTGTCAAAAGTGTCCGATCTGTCCACCGCAATGTCACAGTCAGAATAAAAATTGCAGCATTACTAGTAAAAAGAAAAAAATTATAAAAATTCCATAAATCAATAACCTATTTTGTAGACGCTATAACTTATTACTTCTTATCGCAATTTTTTTTACCAAAAATATGTAGAAAATTACACATCAGCCTAAACTGTTAAGGCTTAAGTTGGCATATTATAGCAAAAAGTAAAAAATATTGTGTTTTTTTTAACCAGTTCCCGACCAGCGCACGCCAATGTACGTCGGCACAATGGCACAGGCAGGCATATTGGCGTACAGGTACGTCCAATCTGGTCGGGACCCCTGTGAGTCCGGTCGCGGGTCCCACGGACTCTATCGCCGCGGGCATACCCGCGATCGTCTCACGGGGCAGCTGAACGGAGAGATGCCGTTGTAAACAGCATATCCCCGTTCTGCCTAGCAACAAGTGGCGCTGATCTCTGCTCCATGTGATTGGAGCAGAGATCAGTGTTCACTAAATGAAAGCCCAGCCCCCCCCCCCCCACGGTTAGTAACACACCCCTAGGAACACTTAACCCCTACACTACCACCCACTGGTTAACCCCTTCACTGCCAGTGTCATTTACACAGGAATCACTGCATTTGTATAGCAGTGATTGCTGTATAAATGACAATGGTCCCAAAAATGTGTCAAAAATGTCCAATGTGTCCGCCATAATGTCGCAGTCACAATAAAAATCACTGATCACCGGCATTACTAGTAGAAAAAAATTATTAAAAAATGCCATAAAACTATCCCTTATTTTGTAAACCCTATAACTTTTGTGCAAAACAATCAATAATCGCTTATTGCGATTTTTTTTACCAAAAATATGTAGAAGAATACGTATTGGCCTATACTGAGGGAAAAAATGTTTTTTTTTATATATTTTTGGGGGATATTTATTATAACAAAAAGTAAAAAATAATGCATTTTTTTCAAAATTGTCGCTCTATTTTTGTTTATAGCGCAAAAAATAAAAACCGCAGGGGTGATCAAATACCACCAAAAGAAAGCTCTATTTGTGGGAAAAAAAGGACGTCAATTTTGTTTGGGAGCCACGTCGCACAACCGTGCAATTGTCAGTTAAAGCGACACAGCGCCGAATCGCAAAAAGTGGTCTGGTCTTTGGCCAGTAAAATGGTCCGGGGCTGAAGTGGTTAAAGTTGGCACTCTTTTTTTGTTTAAAGTGCAAATAATAAAAACCGCAGAGGTGATCAAATACCACCAAAAGAAAGCTCTATTTGTGGGAAAAAATTAATTTGGTTACAATGTTGCATGATCGCACAATGAAAACTGACCTGGGCAGGAAGGGATGAAAATGCCCGGTATTGAAGTGGTAAATTAATGAAAGTGTATTTCTTCCAAAAAAAATTGTATTTGAAAAACAGCTACATAAATACAGTGTGACATAAAATATTGCAACAATTGCCATTTTATTCTCTAGGGTCTCTGCTAAAAAAATAATAATAATAATAATTTATATATATATATATATATATATATATATATATATATATATATATATATAATGCTTGGGGGTTCTAAGTAATTTTCTAACAAAAGATTTGTTACTTGTAAACAAGTGTCAAAAAAGGTTTAGGCATGAAGGGGTTAATAATATCAGCTCCCAGCTTGAAACAATGGGAAAGAAGTGAGAAATCTTCATAGTGTAAGACTTTTCTTGTAATAAAAAAACCACATTCACCAAAAAACTTACATTATCTGTGCTCTGTCCTCAGGATCAGTCTCATGGGGTGACAGTCTGCTCCCCCGCAGCCTCTCGTTTGTTCTCTTCCTGTGGTCAGGCTAGGGAATTTTTTGCGCCCAGGAATTGCTATTAGGCCACCGGGACTACATGTCCCATGATGCTTTGCAGCTGCTGGAGGCTCTGATGGGCTCCCTCCCTCTACCAATGAGGAAGCAGGGGAGGGAACAGAGTGGGCGGACGCTCACACAGGCTGCAGTGTTCGGAGGAGAGGAGAGGAGGGGGGGGAATCCCCCACACGAGCTGACAGGTTGGCTCTCACTCCACTGTCAGGGGATTAGTGTGAGCGCGACCGATGGGAGGTGCGGGAACAGAGCGGCCTCCACTACATAAGTGAGTGCCTCTCGAGTTTCCGCGCCCCTCCCTCTGCCTCAGCTTGCAGCCCCTGCCCTGACCTGAAAAGAAAAAAAAATCGTGAGCGGTGGCCGCCGGCCATTTTGCATATATTGTTAGGGCAGCCTAGGGGGAAATTGCCACCCTGCCCCCCGGCCCAGCCCGCCCCTGACTGTGGCCAGTATGTGGCCAGAGGTGCGGGGGAGCACTGGTGTATGCAGTACTGTATGTGACCAGAGGTGCAGGGGGCACTGGTGTATGCAGTACTGTATGTGGCCAGAGGTGGGGGGGCACTGGTGTATGCAGTAATGTATGTGGCCAGAGGTGTGGGGGCACTGGTGTATGCAGTACTGTATATGGCCAGAGGTGCGGGGGGGGGCACTGGTGTATGCAGCACTGTATGTGGCCAGAGGTGCAGGAGCACTGGTGTATGCAGTACTGTATATGGTCAGAGGTGCGGGGTGGCACTGGTGTATGCAGTACTGTATGTGGCCAGAGGTGCGGGGGCACTGATGTATGCAGTACTGTATGTGGCCAGAGGTGCCGTGGGGGCACTGGTGTATGCAGTACTGTATGTGGCCAGAGGCGCGGGGGGAACTGGTGTATGCAGTACTGTATGTGGCCAGAAGTGTGGGGGGGGCACTGGTGTATGCAGTACTGTATGTGACTAGAGGTGCGGGGGGCACTGGTGAATGCAGTACTGTATGTGGCCAGAGGTGGGGGGGGGCACTGGTGTATGCAGTACTGTATGTGGCCAGAGGTGCGAGGGGGAACTGGTGTATGCAGTACTGTATGTGGCCAGGGGTGCGGGGGGCACCGGTGTATGCAGTACTGTATGTGGCCAGGGGTGCAGGAGCACTGGTGTATGCAGTACTGTATATGACCAGAGGTGCAGAAGCACTGTTGTATGCAGTACTGTATGTGGCTAGAGGTGCAGGAGCACTGGTGTATGCAGTACTGTATGTGGCCAGAGGTGGGGGGGCACTGGTGTATGCAGTAATGTATGTGGCCAGAGGTGTGGGGGCACTGGTGTATGCAGTACTGTATATGGCCAGAGGTGCGGGGGGGGCACTGGTGTATGCAGCACTGTATGTGGCCAGAGGTGCAGGAGCACTGGTGTATGCAGTATTGTATATGGTCAGAGGTGCGGGGTGGCACTGGTGTATGCAGTACTGTATGTGGCCAGAGGTGCGGGGGCACTGGTGTATGCAGTACTGTATGTGGCCAGAGGTGCCGTGGGGGCACTGGTGTATGCAGTACTGCATGTGGCCAGAGGCGCGGGGGGGGAACTGGTGTATGCAGTACTGTATGTGGCCAGAAGTGTGGGGGGGGCACTGGTGTATGCAGTACTGTATGTGGCCAGAAGTGTGGGGGGGGCACTAGTGTATGCAGTACTGTATGTGACTAGAGGTGCAGGGGGCACTGGTGAATGCAGTACTGTATGTGGCCAGAGGTGGGGGGGGGCACTGGTGTATGCAGTACTGTATGTGGCCAGAGGTGCGGGGGGGAACTGGTGTATGCAGTACTGTATGTGGCCAGGGGTGCGGGGGGCACCAGTGTATGCAGTACTGTATGTGGCCAGGGGTGCAGGAGCACTGGTGTATGCAGTACTGTATGTGGCCAGAGGTGCAGGAGCACTGGTGTATGCAGTACTGTATGTGGCCAGAGGTGCAGGAGCACTGGTGTATGCAGTGCTGTATGTGGCCAGAGGTGCAGGAGCACTGGTGTATGCAGTACTGTATGTGGCCAGAGGGTGGGTGGGGGCACTGGTGTATGCAGTACTATATGTGGCCAGAGGTGTGGGGGCACTGGTGTATGCAGTACTGTATGTGGCCAGAGGTACAGGAGCACTGGTGTATGCATTACTATATGAGGCCAGAGGGGAGGGCACTGGTGTATGCAGTACTGTATGTGGCCAGAGGTACAGGAGCACTGGTGTATGCATTACTATATGAGGCCAGAGGGGAGGGCACTGGTGTATGCAGTACTGTATGTGGCCAGAGGTGCGGGGGCACTGGTAACGCTGGGAGACACTCGGGAACTGTTGACACTTTCAGGTGCTCCGATGCACGTTACACCCTCCCCATCCAGTTAGGAGTGTCTCTGAGTTCTCCAGCACCCCCGTACCTCTGGCCACATACAGTAATACATATGCCAGGGGATTGAATCCTGCTCGTCTTGTGCGCTTGCAAATCAAGTCAGGATGAAAAAAATAATTTAGCTTGTCTTGAGAAACGCTCATATACTGCGTTACTCGCAAACTTAGTTTATGTAGTTTAGGTATCCCCCTATATCATAAATAGGGGTTCCCCAAGACTTGAAAGTTATTTGAAGGGTTCCTCCATGATAAAAATGTTGAGAAAGGCCGCACTAATGTCTGTGGGCAGCGTCACACGTACATCTCTGCGGGCTCTTCGATTTTTATTCCTGATCTTCCAAACAAATCCTTATCTTTTTAGAGGGGATTACACTTCTACAAGATCTCGTAATGTCACCAAAGCATCTGTTGTCTCTCTCTTCGCATTTTCTCTCTGGCTTACTGCAGGTTAAAAACAGGCTTAGCGGAAACAAGAGAAGAAAAAAAAATCCCTGGGCGTGTAGTCATTAACCTACATTGCATGGGAGGTATTTCTCTGTGAAGTCAAAGAAAGACTCCACCTGCCTGGAGACAGTCACACCTCTCTGACCTGCACAGGAGAGTTCAGGAAACCAAGAGGAAGTCAACTCAGAACTGCCTGTCTTAGCAACGAGCTTCATAGAGAGAGGCTGCCCGGCACAACCGCACATCAAGGTGAGAAATTCCACTTTATTCTATGTGGGGGACAATAGAAACGATCAAACAGTGCAGCAGGAAGTCAAGGAGCTCAGTACAGTAAATCTCGCGTATTGCTCATAGTTTGTAATGTCAGCTAATATTAGATATTCATAGCGTGTAAAAATAAATAGTTAACACGTTTGCATAGCAAGCTTGTAGAAAGATGAGCGGTGTTGTGCAGCAGAGATGACGATCAGGTCTGCAGGCACTCTGGGGGTTGTCAAGCGTTTATGTTCATGCTGTGGTGGTTTGGCTTATTTACTGATTAGACAAAGTTCTAAGGCTAGCCATATACCCATAGATTTCTTACATTCAGCCTATGGGCTGAGCAAATGAAATCGATCAAATGATGGAGGGACAGTGTGGCTCTCGTTCTGAGAGGACGTCATATGACGGCGCCCCAGAACATCTGTACCCTCGGAGGCACGCTGTGTGGCGATCACAGCCACGCCACGTTGCTAGGACACGGGGTGACCTGATCTCTGTAGAGAGCCACGGCCACAGCTCTTTAACCATGTGATCGATCGGTCACATGTAAACACGGAAATGCTGGTAATAGGCTCTCATCGCCTCACACTGACAGAGTGTGTGTGGTGAGGAGAGCTGATCAGCTTCTCCTCACAGGGGACATCGAGACTGATCATCAGTGCCCTGATTACAGTAAAGTGCCACCAATCAGTGCCCACAAGTGCCACCAATCAGTGCCCATTAGTGATGCCAGCCAGTGCTGGCTATCAGTGCCACATGTTGTCAATGTGACACTGTCAATGCTCTTCAGTGCCACATATGAGTGCCACCTATCAGTGCCCATAAATGTGGTATATTAGTGGCACCTCATCAGTGCCACCTCATCAGCACAAATCAGTGAAGAAGAAAAATTACTTATTTACAAAATTTACTGACAGAAACTAAGAAAACTTTTTAAAAAAATAAAAAATTCAGCAGTGATTAAATACCACCAAAAGAAAGCTCTATTTGTGTGAAGAAAATTATAAAAATTTCACATGGTTACAGTGTAGCATGACCGCGCAATTGTCATTCAAAGTGTGAGAGCTCTGAAAATTGGCCTGGGCACACAGGGGGTGAAGCCGTGAAAGTACCCTGTAGGCAAGTGGTTAAGCGAAAATTGGAAGTTGTGTTCATTTACAATAAAAAATTTGTAGCCTGCACCTTCAGGTTTTGTCGCCCGAAAAGTGTGAATCGGTTGAAAGCATAATACGAACTATCAGATAAGATAATGAAATGGGTTCATTTAAGTTTTAAGTGGATGTTGGGTTGAGTGGTGCCAACAGAGCCACCCACTGATCACATTTCAGTAGGTTTATTTGGAACCAAGATTCACTTAGTGAATGACCAGCTAAAGGGTCCTTTCACACAGGCACCTCTGTGTAGCCGATTCCACTTGCTTAGCAGTGGATCGCTCTGCTGATCCCAATTAAGCAGGCAGGAGACAGGTCCGTGTCCTGTATGGGGAAATAGGATGGAAACGGACTGCCTGCTTATTTCCATCCGATCCGCCAGACGGATGGGAAAATAGGACCACCATCCGGCAGGATCAGATGGCGACGGGTGTCGGCTGACATTCACTGCTCCATAGAGGACAATGTAGGGTCTGATCAGGTTTTCCTAAAAAACAAAACAAAAAAAAAACAGACAGGCGGACCTGATTGGACAGCCCATGTAAAAAGACCCTTAACCACCTCAATACAGTGCAGTTACACCCCTTCCTGACCAGACCAATTTTCAGCTTTCAGCGCTCTCACAGTTTGAATGACAATTACTCAGTCATCCAACACTGTATCCATATGAAACTTGCGTCCTTTTTTCCACACAAATAGAGCTTTCTTTTAGTGGTATTTAATCACTAGTGGGTTTTTTATTTTTTGTGCTATAAATAAAATAAAACGTAAATTTTGTGAAAAAAAAATGCCTTTTTCTTTGTTTCTGTCATAAATGTTTGCTAATTAGTAATTTTTCTTCATAAATTTTGGCCAAAATTTATACTGCTACATATCTTTGGTAAAAATAACCCACATTAGTATAAATTATTTGGACTTTGTGAAAGTTATAGAGTCTACAAACTATGGTGCCAATCACTGAAAATTGATCACATCTGATCAGGCCTTCAGTACATCAGGTGTATCTCATTTCTTGAGACACTAACAAGTCAGGAAAGTACAAATACCCCCCCAAATGACCCCTTTTTATAAAGTAGACATCCCAAGGTATTAAGTAAGTAGCATGGTGAGTTTTTTTAAGTTGTCATTTTTTCCCACAATTCTTTGCAAAATTAAGATTTTTTTTTTTTTTTATTATTTTTTACAAAATTGTCATATTATCAGGTTATTTCTCACACACAGCATATGCATACAACAAATTACACCCCAAAATACATCCTGCTACTCTTCCCGAGTACGGCGATACCACATGTGTGAGACTTTTACACAACCTGGCCACATACAGAGCACCAACATTGATGTAGTACCTTCAGACGTTCTACGAGCAAAAATGACGCATCTCATTTCTCATCCACCTATTACACTTTTGAAGGCCCTGGAGTACCAGGACAATGGTACTCCAGGAGAATTTCCCATAAAATGACCCCATTTTGGAAAGCAAACACCCCAACGTATAATCTGTGAGGCATAATGAGTCTTTTGAATGGTTAATTTTTTTTCCAGAAGTTTTTGGAATATGTGGAAAAAAATTAAAACGCATTTTTTTTTTTTTTTACACAAAATTGTCAATTTATAAGATATTTCTAACACATAGCATGTATATAGCAAAAATTACACCCCAAAATACATTCTGCTACTCCTCCTGAGTATGGCGATACCACATGTGTAGGACTTTTACACAGCCTGGCCACATAGAGAGGCCGAACATTGAAGTAGTACCTTCAGGCGTTCTAGAAGCATAAATGATACATCTCGTCTCATTCCTACCCATCACACTTTTGAAGGTCCTGGACCACCAGGACAGTGAAATTACCCACAAAATGACCCCATTTTGGAAAGCAAACACCCCGACGTATATTCTATGAGACATGAGCCTGCAAATAGGTACTCGGGTACTCTGATGGGCTGGTGACAGGTACTTGGGGTACTCTGATGGCTTGGTGACTGGTATTTGGGTACTCTGAAGGGCGGTGACAGGTACTCATATGGACTGTGACAGGTACTCGGGTACTCAGATGGGCTGTGACAGGTACTCGGGTACTCAGATGGGCTGTGACAGGTACTCGGGTACTCAGATGGGCTGTGAAAGGTACTCGGGTACTCAGATGGGCTGGGACAGGTACTCGGGTACTCAGATGGGCTGTGACAGGTACTCGGGTACTTAGATGGGCTGTGAAAGGTACTCGGGTACTCAGATGGGCTGGGACAGGTACTCGGGTACTCAGATGGGCTGGGACAGGTACTCGGGTACTCAGATGGGCTGGGACAGGTACTCGGGTACTCAGATGGGCTGGGACAGGTACTCGGGTACTCAGATGGGCTGTGAAAGGTACTCAGATGGGCTGGGACAGGTACTCGGGTACTCAGATGGGCTGGGACAGGTACTCGGGTACTCAGATGGGCTGGGACAGGTACTCGGGTACTCAGATGGGCTGGGACAGGTACTCGGGTACTTAGATGGGCTGGGACAGGTACTCAGGTACTCAAATGAACCGTGACAGGTACTCGGTACCCTGATGGACCGTGACAGGTACTAGGGTACCCTGATGGACCGTGACAGGTACTCGGGTACCCTGATGGACCGTGACAGGTACTCGGGTACCCTGATGGACCGTGACAGGTACTCGGGTACCCTGATGGACCGTGACAGGTACTCGGGTACCCTGATGGACCGTGACAGGTACTCGGGTACCCTGATGGACCGTGACAGGTACTCGGGTACCCTGATGGGCCGTGACAGGTACTCGGGTACCCTGATGGGCCGGGACAGGTACTCGGGTACCCTGATGGGCCGGGACAGGTACTCGGGTACCCTGATGGGCCGGGACAGGTACTCGGGTACCCTGATGGGCCGGGACAGGTACTCGGGTACCCTGATGGGCCGGGACAGGTACTCGGGTACCCTGATGGGCCGGGACAGGTACTCTGATGGACTGTGATTGACAGGTACTATGGGGGGTGGTAACAGGTCCTCTTTATTGGGGGGGGCAATCAGTATGATTGGTGTACACTGTAGGCAGTAACGAGATGTTACCGCAATCTCCTCCTCACACACGATCGGTGTGTGAGGAGGAGAACCCGGTAACATCTCGTTACCGCGGTTTGTTTACATGTTTTAGTGATCGGCTATGAAAGGATCATAGCTGATCACGTGGGTAAACAGCCGGCCAATGGCTGTTTACCAGCATCAGTGACGAGCAGTGTTCCCGGGGAACACGCCTCCACCGATGTGCGCGCGCTCACGATCGCGCGCATGCGCCGTGCATAGTCGGGGTGTGACCATCTGTGATCGCCCGTGATGAAGTCACGGCCGATCACGTGGTAAACAGCCATAACCAATGGCTGTTCACCCCCTTCGGTGGCGAGCGGTGTCTCCGTGACACACTGCCACCGAAGAAACAGGGATGCGCGCGCACGATCGCGCGCATTCCCTGTTTAAACGGGAGGCGGTCATATGACGGCCTCACGCCACAATAGGTGCGCCGCCTGGCCGTCATTTGACAGCCGGCAGAAAAGTATTGATGAAGTGATTGGCAATCTCTTGGGCAGTGAGTGAGTTATTGGGTAAAGGGGGCGGGGGAAGGAGCAGAAAGTTAAAGGTAGAGAAGAGCCGAAGGGACTAGGCGACAAGGTACTAAGTTGCAAGGTGGGGCCTCCATGGGCTAGACTTGTTTTTTCCAGCACATCTCACAGATGCTCAGTTGGAGAATTCGGGGGTAATGTCAGCACCTCAAACTCTCTGCATTCCTCAATCCATTCTTGAACCATTTTTGCAGTGTGGCAGGGAGCATTATCCTGCTAAAAGAGACCACTGCCATCAGTGAAGTACCATTTCCATGAAGGGGTCAGCAACAATGTTTAGGTAGGTGGTATGTGTCAAAATAACATCCTCATAAATGTCAGGACTTCCCAACAGAACATTGCCCAAAGCATCACACTGCCTCCGCCTGCTTGCCTTTTTCCCATACTGCATCCTGGTGCCATCTCTTCCCCAGGTAAGCGGCACATACAGACCCAGCCATCCGCATGATGTAAAAGAAAACATTCATCTGACCAGGCCACCTTCTTCCATTGCTCCATGGTTGTGATGCTCACGTGCCCATTGTAGATCCGGGTCAGCATGGGTCCCAATTTGTCCCTTGTCAAAGTGTCTCAAATTCTTACGTTTGTCCATTATTTCTGTTTTCAACTTCAGGGACAGCATGTTCACCTACCACCAAATATATCCTATCCGCTTTTAGATTCCATTGTAACAAGACAATCAATGGTATTCACTTAACCTGTCAGTGGTTATAAGGTTATGGCTTATCAGTGTAAACATGCATCTAGTCCATAAAAGCAGACTACTGCCATCATTGTTTTATTTACTAGGGTTCAAGCTTTTATATATATAATAATGTCATTTTAATAACAAATGTGGATTTTATTGCTGCTGAGATGCTATAACTTGTATAACATAATTTGTGACTCAATAGGCATTGTACCTGAATGTAGCATTGAGTTGTTGAAGAGGGTTTTTTTTTTTTTTTTTTTTGCAGAATCATACTTGCCTAGAGTTGCCACCTCATCCCTTTAAACCTGAACACATAACACTCATGTATGCGTTCGCTTCTGCACGTGAGCTCAGCGGGACGGAGCGCGTTTAAAAAAAAATTATATTTCTTATTTATTTTGCCTTTTTATTTTTACATTTTTCTTAAAAAAAAAAAAAAAAAATCACTTTTATTCCTATTACAAGGAATGTAAACATCCCTTGTAATAGGAAAAAAAGCATGACAGGTCCTCTTAAATATGAGATCTGGGGTTTAAAAAGACCTCAGATCTCATATTTTCACTAAAATGCAATAATTTAGACCCCTTTCACAGCACACCGCCCATAGCATCGGCGGTAAAATGCCGCTATTTTTAGCTGTGTTTTACCGCCGGATTTGCGGCGCATTTCGACCGCTAGCGGGGCGCTTTTACCCCCCCCCCCCCCGCTAGCAACCGAGAAAGGGTTAAAACTGCCAGCAATGCGCCGCAATAGCTGCGTTTTGCCGGCGGTATTACAGCGCTGCCCCATTGATTTCAATGCGGAGCAGCGGTGGAGGAGCGGTAAACACACCGCTCTTTCACTGCTCCAAAGAAGCTGCTGGCAGGACTTTTCCCTGACGTCCTGCCAGCGCACCGCTGTAGTGTGAAACCCCTCTGGCTTTCACACTACAGACAATGGTGCACACTACAGACAATGGTGCAGCTTTTTTAGGGCGGATTGCAGGCGCTATTTCTAATGCTGTAGCTCCTGCAAAATTGCCCTGGTGTGAAAGGGTGCGTCAGTACCCGGAAGAATTTTACCCCCTTCCTGACCAGAGCACTTTTTGCTTTTTGGCACTGCGTCGCTTTAACTGACAATTGTGTCGTCTCCCAAACAAAATTGACGTCCTTTTTTTTTTTTTTTTTTTTTTTCCCCCACAAATAGAGCTTGCTTTTTGTGGTATTTGATCATCTCTGTGGTTTTTATTTTTTGCGCTATAAACAAAAAAAGAGCGATATAATATAATTTTTTTTTACTTTTTGCTATAATACATATCCCTCAAAAATATATAAAAAAAAAAAAATTTTTCCCTCAGTTTTTTTGTTAAAAATCGCAATAAGTGTTTATTGATTGGCTTGCGCAAAAGTTATAGCCTTTACAAAATAGGGGATAGTTTTATTTATTTTTTTAATAGTAATGGCGGTGATCAGCATTTTTTTTATTTTATTTATATATATATGTATGTATGTGTGTGTGTGTATGTATGTGTGTGTGTATGTATGTGTATATATATATATATATATATATATATATATATATATATATATATATATATATATATATATATATATATATATATATATATATATATATATATATATATATATATATTTTTGGGACCATTGTCATTTTATACAGGAATCAGTGCTATACAAATGCACTGATTCCTGTGTAAATGGCAGTGAAGGGGTTAAGTGTGTCCTGGGGCGTGTTTTCTAACTGGGGGGGTGTGGCTACATGTGATACGTCACTGATCTCTGCTCCCGATTACAAGGAGCAGAGAACAGTGACACTCTTACTAGGCAGAACGTGGAGATGCTTGTTAACATTAGGTGATGAGGCGATCGCGGGTATCCCCATGAGGCGATTGTGGGTATCCCCGCAGTGGTTGAGTCCGCAGGATCCGCGACCCGACTTGCGGAGCTTGCCGCGGGTGTGTGCTGCCTTCTAGCACACCTTCTGGCCGCCCCTTTAAAGGGGTACGTGATTCTGCCTGTACGTGCTCTTCTGTTGACGTATATCGGTGTGAGGCGGTCGGAAAGCAGTTAAAAAAAAAAATGGCCCTTCTAAGAGCTATGGGTGGAAGTGACGTTTTGACGTCGCTTCCGCGCTGCAATGATATGGAGACGGGTGGGAGACATCTTCCCCCCTCACTCGTCTCCATGCCACAGAGGAGAAAGGATCCGATCGCCTCCGGTAGGCGGTGGAGGGCACCGGGGGGGGGGGGGGGGGGGCTTCCCTTCCGCCGTCAGTAAAAGTGATTTTGCTGCAAATCTGCCACAGCGACCACTATTGTTGGAAACTGGACCTCTGGCCGAGCAAGGGCATACCGGGGTTATGGCAGATAGCTGCTGCCATAATGATATCCCTCTTCTTCAAGTAAGGACGTATATCGGCGTGTGGCAGTACGGAAGTAATTAATAAACGTGGGCTACCAGACTCTTAAATATAAAGCCTGTCTGACATAGACTCGCTGCACAAAATATGCATCTATCACTTGAGCTAGACATCCTCCATATAAAAATATATATATATATATATATATATATATATATATATATATATATATATATATATATATATATATATATATATATATATATATGTGTATATATATATATATATATATATATATATATATATATATGTATATGTGTGTGTGTATGTGTTTTTAATTTTTATTTTATGATCTGCCTGGATTTCAACATCTACGTACAGTTTCAGAAACTGGATGCCACGTTAGTCCTCCTGGTAATTTTACCATACTGGTGTAACATTTTATGGTTATTTTCATTCTGAACTGAGTTCTTAAAGCTATTCTATTTTATATAGGATATTTTCTGCTCCTGTTGGGGTTAAATTTTAAAACTGCCAGCCTAAGGGATAAGCATAATGAACTGCGTCATGACTTTAAAAAGATAGGACAAAAAAGAAGTCTATAGAATTGTGTCTGGAGCTCTGAAGAACAACAATGGGTCTGGTTAGACCGAGGAGCCATGTAGCAGTGACCGGCTTACGCTTAGCTGCAGACAACTCCCCGCCCCGGTGGGAGACTCTCCTGTGCCGTAGAGCTGCTTGCAGGTTGCCAAGCAATTCTCTGGCTTCTGCCAACATTGACAGGGCACTGCTCTGTTCTTTATAGGAAAGAGCATAGTCATGTTGCTGCCTGGATGAGCTACTGTGAAGATTGCTAGAGAAGGTAGAAACACCAGCATTGATGCATAGTTTTCATATCTCTGCCAAATATGTAAACACAAAAAAATCCTTATTTGCATCAGAATTGGAAATAGATTCTGCAGAGGTAGTATCTTTATATTTTTTAATAGCTTTTTATTTGTTATGTTTGTTATGTATTAGAGGCCAACACATCTCTTATGATTTTAAGCGGCGCCATGGGTCCGCACAGTGGTTTGGTGGTTAGCACTTAAGCCTTGCAGCACTGGAATCCTTGGGTTCTTTACCATGATTTTATTTTTTTGTATGGACATACAAAGTAATTAGGAGGGTTCAAATTTTGGCCATGAAGATATCTGTATGGAGTTTGCATGTTCTCCCTGTGCTTGCCTAAGGTTTCCTCCGGGTACTTCTCTTTCCTGCCACACTCAAGGCATGATGGTAAGTTAATTGGCTCCTGTCTAAATTAGCCCTAGTACTGTATGCACATGTCTTATCACGTTCTGCATGCCAGTCCCAAGACCAGCAATTAGAAAGGGTTGAGGGAAGACTCAGAAACCTACCTTGTAAAAATTTGCCATGATGATTCTATGGAAAAGGCTTTTAAAGTAACAATAAATATCTCCAGCTTAGGCATGCTATAAACGCAGTCCCGCTTCTGTGAATTTAAAATGAAATAAGTCAATAATAATTTCATTATTAGATCCTAAGATACATACAAAAAAAGGACTCATATCCCGATTTTATATGGGGTATTTTTTAACAAATTTCAAGAATTGGTTGTCATTCTATCAAGGGCTCATTAGGTATGGGATGCAATATCAGATGGTCAATGGTTAATAGCCTTTTCTACAATTCCTGACGTATCTTTATCTACCACGCAAAAGTTAACACAATTATTTATTTTGCATAGGGTGTATCATACTCCTGAGAAATTATTGACATGGAAACGAAGGGACTCCGCTCTCTGTCATTCATATGCTATGTAATTGCCCCAAACTCCACCGGTATTGGTGGGGGGGGGGGGTAATAGACACCATTAATAGCTTGTTAGGAATAGAATTGCCACTGGATCCGGGTTTGTGCCTGTAAGACATGATGGAACAACCTTGGATCTTGAAAGGCGATTTTGTTACAATATTAACTGGTTCAGTCTATGAGACTCGCCGAATCACAGATCGGAGTAAGGGGTCGATCCACCACATGATCAGCTGTCAGCCAATGACAGCTGATCATGTGATGTAAACAGAGCTGGTAATTGGCTATTTTTTTCTCCTCGTGCTGACAGCGTGAGGAGAAAAAAAGAAATGATCACCGGCAGCTGCGAGAGGGACATTAGTCCCGATCAAGGAGAGCTGCCACCAGCTCCTTGGTGCCCACCTGTGCCACCTAGCAGTAGACCTCAATGCCTCATCAACAGTGCTGCCCATCAGTGCCATCTATCAGCGGTATCCATCAGTGTCACCCATCAGTGCTGCTTTACCTGTGCTGATCAGTGCCGCCTCATCAGCGCGTATCAATGAAGGAGAAAAATTACATGTTTGCAAAATTTTATAACAAACTATGAAACATTATTTTATTTTTTTTAGCAAAAAATAAAAATCCCAGCTGTGATTAAATATCATCAAAAGAAAGCTCTGTTTGTGTGAAAAAAATGATAAAAAACGTAATTTGGGTATAGTGTTGTATGACCGTGCCATTGTCATTCATAGTGCGAGATCGCTGAAAATTGGTCTGTGCAGGAGGGGGGCTTAACTGCCCAGTAAGCAAGTGGTTAAGAAGCCTGTCTCAGGCACGTACATTAATAGCCCAGAAATGGATCTCGAAATCCCCCCCCCCCCCATCAGAGGAGGATTGGATTGGATTAACCACTTCAGCCCCGGACCAATTGTCAGCCAATGACCAGAGGTCTTTTTACAATTTCGCACTGCACTGCTTTAACTGGTAATTGCGCGGTCATGCAATGTTGTATCCAAACGAAATTTGCGTCCTTTTCTTCCCACAAATAGAGCTTTCTTTTGATGGTATTTGATTGCCTCTGCGATTTTTACTTTTTGCAATATAAATGTAAAAAGACCGAAAATTTCGAGGAAAAAATATATTTTATAAGAAAAATCGAATAAACTCAATTTTAGTCATACATTTAGGGCAAAATTTATTCAGCCACATGTCTTTAGTAAAAAAAAAATGTCAATAAGCGTATATTTATTGGTTTGCGCAAAAGTTATAGCGTCTACAAACTAGAGTACATTTTCTGGAATTTACACAGCTTTTAATTTTAATTTGACTGCCTATCTCATTTCTTGAGGTGCTAAAATAGCAGGGCAGTACAACCCCCCCCCCCCCCCCAAATGACCCCATTTTGGAAAGTAGACACCCCAAGGAAATTGCTGAGGGGCAAGTTGAGCCCATTGAATATTTTTTTTTTTTTGTCCCAAGTGATTGAATACTGACACAAAAAAAAAAAAAAAAAAAAGTTTACAAAAAGTTGTCACTAAATGATATATTGCTCACACATGCCATAGTTATATGTGGAATTGCACCCCAAAATATATTCTGCTGCTTCTCCTGAGTACGGGGATACCACATATGTGGGACTTTTTGGGAGTTTAGCCGCGTACGGCACCCCGAAAACCAATCACTGCCTTCAGGATTTCTAAGGGTGCAAATTTTTGATTTCACTCCTCACTACCTATCACAGTTTCGAAGGCCATAAAATGCCAAAATAACACAACCCCCCCCCCCCCAAATGACCCCATTTTGGAAAGTAGACACCCCAAGCTATTTACGGAGAGGCATGTTGAGTCCATGAAATATTTTATATTTTGCCACAAGTTGCAGGAATATTACAATTTTTTTTTTTTTTTGCACAAAGTTGTCACTAAATGATATATTGCTCACACATGCTATGGGCATAAGTGAAATTACACCCCAAAATAAATTCTGCTGCTTCTCCTGAGTACGGGGATACCACATGTGGGGGACTTTTTGGGAGTCTAGCCACGTACGGGACCCCGAAAACCAAGCACCGCCTCCAGGATTTAAATATAAAACGCTACCAAAAAAAACTGTTAGCGATCGCAGGGATCAGGCCTGACTCTGCGAACGCTGCAGTTATGTGTTTAGTGTTTTGTAAGTGACAGTGATCGATCGATACTGCCACTTGGGTAGGCTGGGCGGAGGGGCAAAATGCAGGTGCCAGCAGGTATCTGGGCTGATCCCGCTAACAATGCATTTTTTTTTAACCCTAAACTGCTGGGGACACTAGTATAGATCTGATCTGATCAGATATTGATCTGTTCAGATTCTATACCACTACGGGAGGTGTATGCTTTGCGCGTGGGTGTTAGCGGTACTGGCACTAACCTAGCGCTGCCTGGGGCGACGCAGACCCTGACCCTAAACATAATTGATATCACCCGCCGGCTGATCAGGGGGTTAAACCTTTATTGGATAATAAATGGTGGGTGCCCTGATACTATAAAAAGCAAACTAACTAACCAGAGTCACCCGTAACATTTATACGGTGATCACTGGTGAAAGGGTTAACTAGGGGCAATCAGGGGGTTAAAATCTTTATTAGGTAGTATATGGGGGTCCCTGGCGCTATATAAAAACCTGACGGGGAACCTAAATAACTAACTGGCTAATCAGCGTCACCAGTGGCACTTATACGGTGATCGCTGGTGAAAGGGTTAACTAGGGGCAATCGGGGAGTTAAAACCATTATTGGGTAGTATATCGGGGTACCTAGCGCTATAAAAACCTGGCGGTGGACCTAAAAAAATAACTAGCTACTTAGCGGCACCAGTGACACTAATATGCAGCGATCAGAAAAACAATCGCTTAGTGACACTGGCAAAAGGGGGTGAAAGGGTTAACTCTAGGGGCAATCAGGGGGTTAAACCTTTATTGGTGGGGGGGGTAGGGGGCTACCCTGGACCTAACACTAACTGCCCTGACAGTTTTTACTTTTACAACTGACACTAAATGCAGTGATCAGAAAATAAATGATCACTGCAATCAGTGACACTGTGACTGGGGGGGGGGGGGAATTTGTGTGCCTACATGTCAGTGTAGTTTTGGCGCACACTTACTTTCTCTCTTCTCCTCGCAGTCCGGTCAATAAGACCGCCCCGAGGAGAATGACATCACTTCCTCCCTGCCTGTGTTTACTATACACAGCGGGGGAAGCTTCTCATTCGCCAGGAGCGATCGAGAGGGGATGGCCAGAAACCAACGGCCATCCCCTCATCCTGGATCGCTCCTGAAGCGAAACGGACCTCCGCATCCAGCGGGAGGGGGTCCAATCGGACCCCCCACCCGCTGAAAGGCAAACGCGTACATGTACGTGCTTGTGCCTGTACATGCTATTCTGCTAACGTACATTGCCATGCGGCGGTCCTTAAGTGGTTAAAAAATAATAATATATATATATATATATATATATATATTTTTTTTTTTTTTTTACATTAAAATAACAAACCTGTTATACTTGCCTGCTCTGTGCAATGGTTTTGCACAGAGCAGCCCTGAACCTCCTCTTCTGGGGTCCCCCACTGGCTCTTCAGTGAGAGCTGCTTTCAATGGGGGTTTTATGTTTCAGGACTTAGCTGCATCATTAACTTTAGAACAGCTGTACTCTGAATTGTATATGGGCTCCTATGGAGTTTCATGTAGTACATTACAATATGGGGACAAGTTTTTGTACCCTGCAAATGCAAGAAATTCCACTATAGATACTTTTCAGGCTGTAATAGAGGGGGAATTGATACAACTGAAACAATGTACAGTATCTCACAAAAGAGAGTACACCCCTCACATTTTTGTAAATATTTTATTATAGCTTTTCATGTGACAACACTGAAGAAATGACACTTTGCTACAATGTAAAGTAGTGAGTGTACAGCTTGTATAACAGTGTAAATTTTGCTGTCCCCTCAAAATAACTCAACACACAGCCATTTATGTCTAAACTGCTGGCAACAAAAGTGAGTACACCTTTAAGTGAAAATGTCCAAATTGGGCCCAATGTGTCAATATTTTGAGTGGCCACCATTATTTTCCAGCACTGGCTTAACTCTCTTGTATATGGAGTTCACCAGAACTTCACAGGTTGCCACTGGAGTCCTCTTCTACTCCTCCATGGCGACATCACAGAGCTGGTTGATGTTAGAGAACTTGCGCTCCTCCACCTTCGATTTGAGGATGCCCCACAGATGCTCAATAGGGTTTAGGTCTGGAGACATGCTTGGCCAGTCAATCACCTTTACCCTCAGCTTCTTTAGCAAGGCAGTGGTCGTCTTGGAGGTGTGTTTGGGGTCGTTATCATATTGAAATACTGCTCTGAGGCCCAGTCTCTGAAGGGAAAGAATAATGCTTGGGTTCAGTATGTCACAGTACATGTTGGCATTCATGGTTCCCTCAAGGAACTGTAGCTCCCCAGTATAGGTAGCACTCATGCAGCCCCAGACCATAACACTCCCACCACCATGCTTGACTGTAGGCAAGATACACTTGTCTTTGTACTCCTCACCTGGTTGCCGCCACACACGCTTGACACCATCTGAACCAAATATGTTTATGTTGGTCTCATCAGACCACAGGACATGGTTCCAGTAATTCATGTCCTTAGTCTGCTTGTCTTCAGCAAACTGTTTGCGGGTTTTCTTGTGCATCATCTTTAGAAGAGTCTTCCTTCTGGGATGACAGCCATGCAGATCAAATTGATGCAGTGTCTGGCGTATGGTCTGAGCACTGACAGGCTGATCCCCACCCCTTCAACCTCAGCAGCAATACTGGCAGCACTCATACATCTATTTCACAAAGACAACCTCTGGATATGATGCTGAGCACGTGTACTCTACTTCTTTGGTTGACCATGACCAGGCCTGTTCTGAGTGGAACCTGTCCTGTTAAACCGCTGTATGGTCTTGGCCACTGTGCTGCAGCTCAGTTTTAGGGTCTTGGCAATCTTCTTATAGCCTAGGCCATCTTTATGTGGAGCAACAATTCTTTTTTTATAGATCCTCAGAGTTCTTTGCCATGAGGTGCCATGTTAAACTTCCAGTGACCAGTATGAGAGAGTGGGAGCGATAACAACAAATTGAACACACCTGCTCCCCATTCACACCTGAGACCTTGTAACACTAACGAGTCACATGACACCGGGGAGCGAAATGGCTAATTGGGCCCAATTTGGGCATTTTCCCTTTAGGGGTGTACTCACATTTTGTTGCCAGAGGTTTAGACATTAATTGCTGCGTGTTGAGTTATTTTGAGGGGACAGCAAATTTACACTGTTATACAAGCTGTACACTCACTAATTTATAATATAGCAAAGTGTCATTTCTTCAGTTTTGTCACATGAAAAGATATAATAAAATATTTACAAAAATGTGAGGGGTGTACTCACTTTTGTGAGATACTGAAGCTTAACATCTAGGAAAAGAACATCTCTAAGGAAGAGAGACAGGCTTTACAGCAGTTAAGACAATAAAGCCCCATACACACTATCAGATTTTCTGCTGATTTTTATTTTTATTTATTTTTTCCCTTCAGCTTTACCAAAACCATATAATGAGGTCAAACCTTTAAGACAGGGATCTGCAGTTAGTGGACATCCAGCTGTTGCAAAACTACAAGTCCCATCATGCCTCTGCCTCTGGGTGTCATGCTTGTGGCTGTCAGAGTCTTGCTATGCCTCAAGGGATTTGTAGTTCTGCAACAGCTGGAGGTCCGCTAATTGCATATCCCTGCTTTAGGAGTTTCAATGTGTATGCAATCGGGCAGGCCCTTGCACTACATGGTTTGGTAAATCTGAAGACAAAAATCTGATAGTGTGTATGGGGCCTTAGGGGTTAGTGATCAAGGAAGCAGATAAGGGAGGAGCAGTGTTGGTGATGACTAGGGAATAATATAGATCTGAAGCTTAGTGACAGTGATACATATTGTCCCTTGTCCAACAATCCAATTATGCTGTTTGTCACCCAAAATGGCTAAGTATCTCTATGTGGATAAACTTATGGTGCCGGTGTTCTGTCAAAAACTGTCCCCTCATCGGATAGTGTCTGGCCCATACTGTGCAGGCTCAGCGCTTGCACAGTACGGAGGACAAGGAGACTCCGAAAGTCTCAGAAGATGAACGGCGGCTGTGCACTGAGTCCAGGTTCAAGCCACACCATCCAAGTGGACATAGGCAGCACTTAGTAAGAGGGCCCCTTGCGGGCTCTTTTTTATTCTAACTCTATGTCCACTTGGATGGTGGGGCTTGAACCTGGACTCAGTGCGCAGGCGCCATTCATCTACGGATGATGCAGTACAGGGCAGACGCTATCCGATGGGGGACAGTATTTGACACTACGCTGGTCTTCCATCATCTCCCCAAAATTGATTGTCCTTTTACCAGTTGTGGCTAAAATTGGTTCTTTATTGGAGCGTTTGGGAGAATGGGTAGACTGGCACCTACAGCCTTTAGTACACAGATTGCCTGGCTACATTAGAGATATGAGCACAGTCCTATCCGATTATTATATCTGTCAAATGGACATCTACCTATGTGTGGTGTGGGCTACACTGGATGTGAGCGCACTTTATTCGTCGATCTCCCACAGCACTGGATTGCACACCATCCAATATCATCAATGCTATAGCTCCTATTCTCAGGAGTTACAGGAGTTTATTTTGTTAAGTGTTGAGCTCTAATTAAAGCACAATTATTTTTTATTTATTCAATGGCGTGTATTATGTCCAGAGCTGTGGGGCGTCGATGGATGCTAGATTCTCACCATCTATGGCGAATCTCAACATAGGTTAGTAGGAGGAGCAACTTCTTTGCCAGGCAGATTGTATGGTATGGTCGCTATGTCGTTGACCTCGCCATGGTGTGGGATGGTGACACTATAGGATTGCAAGAATTTTGGAAAAGTCTTAATGACAATCGATTAAACTTGAATTTTTAAATTGAGCATGATGTTTTCAGTATCAACTTTTTAGACATCACCCTAATGGGCGATCCAACTACAGGTGATATTTCAACATGCACATAGAGGAAACCATGCTCTGGTAACACTACACTTTTTGAAGCCAGTTGTCATCCATCCCACACCATCAATGCTATCCCTTTATGGGGAGTTTATTCGAGCCAAACGAAACTGTTCAACAGACTCCGCCTTTGAGCTGGAATGCAAGGTCATTCATCAGCGCTTATTGGGCCGGGGTTACAACAAATCTGTTATACACCAAGGACTGGAAAGGGTTTTGATAATGGACAGAGAGGAATTACTGTCAGATAAGCTTATGTAATAGTTCACTATGTAATAAGCCTAAAACCAAGAGAGAGTTTAAAAATAAGAATAAATCTTATAAACCTTTACAACTCTAGAAATAGAAGACCAGGCAAACCTGTTACGTTGTAACGACATTTTCCCAAGAATATCATCTCATTTCCCAATGGATATTGGACTGTATATATGGTGAATAAGGACTATTGTCGATCTTTGGACTGTTTGTATTCGATCTAAAATAAAATTAGTTTTTTGATGTTAAAAAAAAAAAGCATATCATAAAATAGAATAATAAAAAAAAAAATGCCAATACTGTATCCAGATAAAGATTTAAATGGGATATTGCAAGTAGGTTGCCATTTTTCTAGCTGACGTGCGCCAACATTAGGGACCGCACTATCACCTAGTCTTTTCTCCTTTAAACAATGCCAACCCACCTGGCTCTCCTATCCTGGAAGTTACCCTTGTAATACAAAAACCTGTAGGTACTGTAATTTGTGTCTTTTGGGTAAAACGTTTGTTGCCACAGATGAAGGGTTCATTATACAACAACACATCAACTGTGGCACAAACTATGTAATTTACCTGATCACCTGTATTTCATGCAGCCTCCAGTATGTAGGTTGTACCACATGTCCTTTGAGAGCCCGTATAGGGGAAAATTACTGTGACAGAAATAACCCAAATGCTAGAAATATTTCAAATGCAACACGTCACTTTAGAGAATGTCATCAGGGCGATCTTTCCTCGTTTCGCCTCAGAGGAATAGAACGGTTGTCTCACTCGCCCAGAGGAGGTGATGGGGAGAGAAGGCTACTGGGGAGAAAAGCATGGTGGATTTTTAGATCGCCTCAGGGGTTAAACCTGAGGTAGGATTTGGACTTGCACTTACATTAACCGCTTCAGCCCCGGAAGAATTTACCCCCTTCCTGACTAGAGCACTTTTTGTGATGCGGCACTGCGTTGCTTTAACTGACAATTGCGCGGCCGTGCGATGCTGTACACAAACAAAATGTACATCCTCCCCCCCCCCCCCCCCCCCCCACAAATAGAACTTTCTTTTGGTGGTATTTGATCACCTCTGCTGTTTTTATAAACAAAAAAAGAGCAACAATTTTGAAAGAAAAGAAAATTTATATATTTTTGGGGATATTTATTATAGAAAAAAGTAAAAAATATATATAAGAACAAATTTCTTTCTCAGCTTAGGCTGATATCTATTCTTCTACATATTTTAGGTAAAAAAAAATGACAATAAGCGTATATTGATTGGTTTGCCCAAAAGTTATAGCATCTACATAAAAGGGGATATGGAATTTTTATTATTACTTTTTTTTTTATTAGTAATGGTGGCGATCTGCTATTTTTTTCATGACTATGACATTATGGCAGACACTTTTGGTTCCATTGTCATTTATACAGCGATCAGTTCTATAAAAATGCACTGATTACTGTGTTAATGACACTGGCAGGGGAGGGGTTAAACACTAGTGGGGCGATCAAGGGGTTAAGTGTGTCATAAGGAGTGATTCTAACTGTGGGGGGGGAGGGGGTGGGCTCACTACAACATGAGAGATTACTGCTCCTGCTGACAGGGAGCAGTAGATCCATGTCATGATGCTAGGCAGAGCAGGGAAATCCCTTGTTTGCATAGGCATCTCGCCATTCTGCCTCTCCGTGACACGATCGCGGGCCCCCGGTGGACATCGAGTCCGCGGGTCCCGCGGACACGCTCATGGAGTAGGCGGTGGGTGCGTGCACAGCCACAATGCCGCATCTTAACGGTACATCCGTTTTCGCAGCCGTGCCATTGTGCTGCCATACATCGCCGTGCGCTGGTCGGCAAGCAGTTAAGAATGCCTCTTCCCAGAGCCTCCTCTCTCTCTTTTCCTTTCTCTCTTCTGGGTTCTTTTTCGCATACCTGGATTATTATTTTCATCTTTTTTTTTAATTTAATGTTTTTTGAATTGTAAGGTGTGCTTTCTTATGCATATGTCTATACATCTGAGTGTATGCACGTGTGTGTGTGTGTGTGTGTGTGTGTGTACATGCATGTGCATGTTATCACTACAAGGTGTGTGAAAATTAGTAGCATACACATGGATCACCCTATCTGTATTGCAGCTGATTCTCTTTCTTGGATAATTGCCTGTGGTCAATTAAGACAATAAATGGGAGGAGCCTGTGATCTTTAGAGCTACTATTTAATTCAAAGTTTTATGTCTGTAATGTGGTTATGACTAAGGCCTTATAGGCTGAAACGCGTCAACTGACTTAATCTGCGTTTGTTCACTGTGACTATTCAATTAATTTTAAGAGCAACAACTGGAGTGCGGATTATTTTTTTCTACATTTCAATGGGGGTACCTGTGCGGTCACCCTGTCTGTGTCTATTAACACAGACTGGGCGACTCGGCCTCGCCCCCTGCTCCCTCTTTGCAGCATTTGGTGGACAGCAGCAGGAGCCAATGGCTCCCACTGCTATCAATCTGCCCAATAAGGAAGAATACAGAGACGCTGCTCTCGTGCACATCGCTGGATTGCATCAGGCTCAGGTAAAGGGGGGTGGGTTGGGGGGATCCTGCAGCACAGAAGGTTTTTTTACCTTTAAAGATTAAGTAAAGCCTCTGAAAAAAAAATACACCCTGCAAGACAAATGCATAATGAGCTAATATGCATAGCATACTAGCTCATTATGAATTACTTACCTGAGACCGAAACCCCCGCATTAGCCCTTGTTCGCCTCCTCTGACGCTGCCATCTATCCCCGAGTGACTTCCGGGTGTTCCCGGCTCCGTGACTGGCTGGCATCGTAGACAGCGGTGCCGCTATTTCTGAAAATATCTCCTAAACCTTTTAGGTTGGGGAGATACTTCTTGCACCTACAGGCAAGCCTAGATTAAGGCTTACCTGTAGGTTAAAGTGGTTGTAATGGGTTTAGAAACACTTTAATGCATAGAGGTAAAAAGCCTTGAGGCTTTAGAACCACTTCAAGCATATGAGACAGGCCCATAGAAAAGCTGAGAGTCAGATAAGGCTGAACTTAATGTACATGAAAAATAACACTTTATGCTGCCCTGCCCATCCTACTCCCTTTAGAATTCTTTATAGTTACATATACAGTTACATAGTTGGTAAGGTTGAATAAAGAATCATCAGTTCATCCAGTTCTGTCTGTGTGGATGTCATGTACCTGGTCAGAGGCCAATGTGATGAGAGGGCTTCACTTGCAGCTGAGAGCAGGGCACCCCTGAAGGTGGTAACAGGGAGTGCTATGCCCCAAAAAACAGGGGCTGCCAGCTGCAGCAGGCTGAGGGATGAGGAGGTGTCTGCTAAATGGTGGCTGGACAAGCAGGATGTACTGCTGGGCAGGAGTCCCTCAGATGCACCAGATGAGACTTGGCAGAAGGGAGAGCCAGAAGCAGGGTCAGGAGCCAGGCCAGTAGTCATACATGGAATGTCAGCCAGGAGTAAGGCAGCAAGCAGAGTTAGGAGTAAGCCGAGGTCAATCACTGTTAATCAGGCAGCAGCGAAGTAAGCCAAAGGTCATACATGGATCAGCAGGCAGAAACGGGGTCAATGTTGACAAGACGGGTCAAAGGCAAGCCGGGTCGGGAACAGAAAATGCAATAATATCAAGAACCGGAACAAAGGAACACATGGAGGGAGCTGAAGATCATTCAGCAACTAATGGCTCATGCTGCTGGCTTTAAATGGGACAATGGGCGCCTGCCAATGCGCATTTGCATTGGCGAATTTCTATGTGCCAATCTGCGATTCCACTGACAGGTGGGCCAGTTCTTCTGCAAACATTTCTGACAGTGAGTGTGTGTATTCATTTATGTCTCTACCACTTGCCATAGCCCTGTATATTGTGTCCGCTAAGATGCTCATCTAAAGGTGTCCAGAAATTACACTGGTCTTCAAGGAGAAAACCTCGGACATGAAAGTTGCTATATTTTTACCAGAATTGGGTCACTAATAAAGAAAAATTAGGCCTGAGCATTAATTGGCTCCGGTTTCCAAGGTACAGCTGCAGGTCAAAATTGCATCGAAATAATTCAAAATTACGAGGGGGGATGTGATATAGCAATGAGAATGGTGCCACACCAATCATTATAAATTGATCTTTTTGTTGATGCCAATAACATAACTTTACATTCATTTATTGTTTTTTTCATGTAACAACATTTCCTTGCTCCCTCGCAGTCCCAATGGTGTGAAAGGCATGAACTTTTTTTTCTTGTTTAGCCAATGATGCAGGTAAGTTGCACATGTAATGCAACAATAATGAAGGGCCCAACTCTTGTCCTGATCCCCCTATTTTGCATCCAAAATATAGGTGGTATTCCTTTTTCTACCACTGCTGTCATACTGCAATTTTGAGACGCAAATGTAACCTCACTATGAATGTAGCAGAAGTTATCTGTGTTGTTTACACAGGTTCGAGACATCTTGGCTTCTGAGGGAAAATATCACAAAACTGTTCCTTGGAAATGTTAGGCAATGACACCTTGACAAGCCACCAGATGTAACTGTAAAATCCCAACAAGACAAATGTACCTTGCAATGAAAGGACAAATAATTACATTTAGTCACAATATGTAAGAATTAGCACATTTTATCTCGGAGGTTGATCATATCCCAAAATTTGTAGACCAGCGTTATAAACACTTCCCACCGATACCACCAATTGTAGAAGGGAGTTCCACATCCTTACTGTTCTAACAGTAAAGAACTCCTTATGTAGTTTAACCACTTAAAGACCGAGCCTCTTTCTGAGATTTGTTGTTTACAAGTTAAAAACTTTTTTTGGCTAGAAAATTACTTGGAACCCCAAAACATTATATACTTTTTTTTTTCTAACACCGTAGAGAATAAAATGGCGGTTGTTGCAATACTTTCTGTCACACCGTATTTGCACAGCAGTCTTACAAGTGCACATTTTTTGGAAAAAATATTTTTTTTAATTAAAAAATAAGACAACGGTAATGTTAGCTCAATTGTTTTTTTTTTATATTGTGAAAGATAATGTTACACCAAGTAAATTGATACCCAACATGTCACACTTCAAAATTGCACCCGCTCGTGGAATGGCGACAAACTTTTACCCTTAAAAATCTCCATAGGCGATGTTTAAACAATTCTACAGATTGCATGTTTTAAGTTACGGATGAAGTCTAGGGCTAGAATTATCGCTCTCACTCTACCGATTGTGGCGATACCTCACATGTGTGGCTTGAACAGCGTTTTGCGGGCGCTACTCGCGTATGTGTTCGCGTCTGCACGCGAGCTTGGCAGGACTGGACGCATTTTAAAACCTTTTTTGTTCTTACTTTTACCTTTTTTTTTTATTTTTACACTGTTTTAAAAAAATATATAATAATAATTGTGTCACTTTTATTCCTATTACAAGGAATGTAAACATCCCTTGTAATAGAAAAAAAGCATGACAGGATCCCTTAAATATGAGATCTGGGGTCAGAAAGACCCATTTACACTAAAATGCAATAATAAAAAAAAAATGTAATTTAAAAAAAATGAAGAAAAAAAAATGGCCCTTTTAAGGACAATGGGCGTAAGTGACGTTTTGACGTCGCTTCCGCCCAGCAATGATATGGAGACTGGTGGGGGCCATATTCCCATCACTCATCTCCATGTCAGGCCACAAGAAGGATCCGATCGCCTCCGCTGCTGCCGACGGCTCCGCTAAGCGGCAGAGGGCACCGCGGCGGGAGGGGGGCCCTCAGCCGCCGCCGATAAAAGTGATCTCACAGTGAATGCGCCACAGAGGCCACTTTTATCTTAAACCAGACCGCTTACTGAAGAAAAGCATAATGGGTTATGGCAGCTAGCTGCTGCCATAACAACGATATTCCTTTTCAAACAGCCAATGTATAATGACGGTGGGCGGTCTGGAAGTGGTTAAGGTTAAACCGCTTCTCATACAACTTCATTAACTGACCACGTGTCCTCTTGAGCGACCTGAGACTGAATAGTTTCCTCCCTATGCTAGAATTTAGATTTAGTAATATATATATATATATATATCGCGATCATATCTCCTCCTAAGCATCTCTTCTCTAGGAAAAGAATCCAAATGTGTGTAGCCTTTTCTCATAACTGCCTCAGGATCTCCCACCACACTTATACTGCGGCAGGGCGGCCCTGCTGAGCCAAATCACATACGTGGTTTGGTATTTCCAGGTAGTGGGGAGCATACTTCCCTCTCTCCAGCTGTGCTGTCATTCGCTACAGCACAAGGCAATCAGTGGTTCCCGTCCAGTCGAAGCCTTTTACGGAGAAACGCGTTGGGTGGAGCTATAGGACCAGATATTGCACCTAGCTGGCTTGTGCCGAAGCTGTTGTTTTTATATCGATGCACTGCTTTTCTTGGATGTCAGCTGTGTACCAAATCACCAATTTTCTTTACTGGAATAAAAAAGTACTGCACCATAAAGTTTCTTTTCTTCTGCCTTATGGCTGCTTTCACACTGGGGCGGTATTCAGGCGTTACAGCGCTAAAAATAGCGCCTGAAAAAAACCGGCCCCTTTCACTCCAGTGTGAAAGCCGGAGGGCTTTCACACTGGAGCGGTGCGCTGGCAGGACAGTGAAAAAAGTCCTGCTAGCCGCATCTTTGGAGCGGTGAAGGAGCGGTGTATTCACCGCTCCTAAACCGCTCCTACCCATTGAAATCAATGGGACAGCGCGGCAATACCGGCTGCAGCGGCGCTATGCGGGCGGTTTTAACCCTTTTTCGGCCGCTAGCGGGGGTTAAAACCACCCCGCTAGCGCCCTCAGACCGCCGCTAAAACGACGGTAAAGCGCCGCTAAAAATAGCGGCGCTTTACCCCCGACGCCCGCACCGCCCCAGTGTGAAAGGGGCCTATGTGATCATGTGTGAGGGATTCCAGCATGCTCAGAATTCCAGGAAACACAAACAGGCCAGAAAGATGGAAGAGATTACTGGTAAACAACACAGGGCTCTCTACAGAAAGCAGTGATGTGTCAGTTTTTTTATGCCCTTCAAAGCAGGGAGTAAAAACGGGCACATCGCTCAATAAAAGCAGCACATACTACACACAGTAAACATTGTTAGGCACACAGTTAACACTTTGATTGCCCCTAAATGTTAATCCCTTCCCAACCAGTACAGTGTCAATGTATATTATTAGCATTTATCACTGTATTGTCCCGTACACACGATCTGACATTCTAATAACAAAATCCATGGATTTTTCTGACAGATGTTGGCTCAAACTTGTCTTGCATACACACGGTCACACAAAGTTGGTCGGAAATTGCGAACGTCAAGAACGCAGTGACGTACAACACGTACAACGAGCCGAGAAAAATGAAGTTCAATAGTCAGTGGGGCTCTTCTGCTTGATTCCGGGCATGCGTGGAAGTTTGTGCGTTGGAATTGTGTACACACGATTAGACTTTCAGACAGCGGATTTTGTTGTCTGAAAATTTGAGTTCCAGATCTCAAATTCTGTGTGTTGGAAATTCCGATAGAAAATGTCCAATGGAGCCTACCCACGGTCAGAATTTCCAACAGCTCCCATCGAACATTTTCCATCGGAAAATCCGACCATGTGTATGGGGCATTAGTGTCACTGGTGATGTTAGTGTCAGATTTTCCGCCACACTATCACAGTCCCACTATAAGTTGCTGATCACTTTGAATGCACAAATTGCAACATTTTCAGAGCATCGTAAGTCAGATCTAGCTGTGATACACTATATCCCTTGTTAGATGAACATCCAATACTTGACTTCTTACTGACTTCTTTCTTAATTAAAGAATAACTTTTAAAAAAATAAAATAAACTAACTTACAGTCCTGAAATATTTCAAGCGGAACTCCAGGTTGAGATAAAAAAAAAACACACAATCAATATAGTTACAGTATGTGTCGATTAAATAAATTAAATATACCTTTTTAAATGAAGTTGGTTTGAAGGGGACCTTGCAGTAAGGACTCATTCACACGGGCATCCAGAGGCCAGTAAAAGCAGGCGATTGAGACATAGTTTTACTCCCTCTGACCCCCCTAAAGAAAGGCATGCAGCTGCCCAGGCATGCCAGAGTCACGATGCTTTCCAACAATGAAACCACATGTCGCATTCAGGGGTAGCACAGCAGACACCCTGTAACCACGTACAATGCATTTTGTTGCAGCATGGGTTTTATGGTCAAAACAGAAGGTGAGGAGGTGACCTATCACCTCCCACTGCCTGTTAAATGCCCTCTGAAAAGTGATCTATCCCAGATCACTTTTCAGAGGGCCATAAGGGCTGCTGCACGTGAGAATAGCCCTAAGTGATTTTTAAAAAGAGAGAGGGTCCAGTTAATTTCAGTGGAGTGCAAATGAAATCCATATATGGGGGCTGTATTTTAGTTAAGCATTTCATCTTAGCATTTGGGCCGTTCAGGTGCAGAAGGCAGCAGTATGACCCAGTGAAGGGACTATTCTCAGGTGATACACAGAGATGAAGCAAATCCTCCTACATTAGTTGTACTTGTTTATCTGCAGTCTTCTCTTCTCCACATCCGTTCAAAGTGCTGAGTTTATAAGCTTGTCTAAGAGGTCATAAAAAAGGGTGGAGAGCTGAAGTTACACTCTGCAGCGCTCAGTGAGGAGAGCTTTGAGAGCTGATTGGAGAGAAGGGGCACACTCCCCCCCTTCACACAGCTGAGGATGTCAATTAGCTGGAGGCCCCTCCTCTGTTACTATTTTATGCTGGTGGTAAGCAATTTTTCCCGGGCAAAGGCTGGTGTTGGCTTTTCAATCATCATGGCACAAGGGTGATCGAAGCACATTGTTTGTATTGTTACATTCTAATATATAATGAAGTGGTTGAACTCGCCATAATACAGAATCAGTGCACATCTCCTGCCCCCAGATGCAGCATGTCACTTGCCACCGTGGCCTGTCGCCAGATGCAGCTTCTTAACTTTCATCTGCAACTAAATAGATGTTGATTGTCACTTGCCATGTTGCCTGCCAACAGATGTGGATTGTCACTTGCCACCATTAGCAGATTGTCACTTGCCACGTCACCTGCCACTAGATGTGGGTTGTCACTTGCCATGCCAGCCAGTGCCGCCAAATGTGCATTGCTAAATGGCAAATACTCAAGCGCTGGTGTGGTGAAAATAAAAATAATCATAAAGTGAATGCAATAAAAAGCTGCACCAATGACCGTGATCTCTCACTTATAAAGACTGCAATATAACAAATATAATTAGTGCGCTAATATAAATAAAAAATTGCTAGATACCAAAATACCCCCAATATTAAACTGATAATAATAATAAATATCCGTGTATAAAAAAATAAAAATTAAAAAAATAATTAAAAAAATAATCATCTACATCATAATTATTAATGAATAAATTCTGTGTATATAAAATATATAATCATCTGCTGGAAATATATAATAAATCAGCGATACACTCACAAACCCAATACAGTGTAAGCATAAGATTACAGCAAAATGTCAGTTTACACTCCTCACAGCCTCTCTGTGTTTCTGAACACCTTCGGCTTGATGTCCCTGGCTCCTCCTCCCAACGCGTTGCGTCACAGGTCACTTGACATTCTCAAGGGGACACTACACATTGTTGCTACATGGTGGCAGGCTGGCAGCACTGGTCCATTTAGTGAGAGCGGAGATGCGGGGCGGGCAATGAGAGATGATGTAAATAGAACTAGTTCCCCCACAAGCGGGGTTTTTAGGCAGCAAGAGACAGTAATAGAAGCCAATAGAAGTAGTATAAAAGGTATTTTAATAATAATAATTGGTAAAAACAAACATGAGCTTCACCTGAACACTTGGATAACAGACAAAATCATGTATATAAAGTACATATAATGTCACATGGAAGTAAAATAACAGACACAACTATGTTACACTGTATGAGTAGATAACAGTGAGAGCATAAAGCTAACGCGTTTCGACCCCAGAGGGGGTCTTCTTCAGAGATGGTGGTCTGTTAAAAGAAAAACAAAATTACACTGAATAAATAAATCCGGTGTTATGCATATTAGGGATTACCCAATATCGATTTAAAAATGGTTTACCCAATAATGTACTTCCAGGTAGGTAAGATGGATTGTAGTGCTTCAAAAGAAAAGTTCTCCCATAAGGCAATATCCCAATTTCCTTTACACATCTTGAGTGGTACTTGGTCCGTATGTATTGCCAAGATGCCAGACGGAAGTAGAGGCAGTGTCATACACCCACTGACGTGACTCACGGAAGGTCACACTATTGCCTTGCCCCCCAGAGGGGGAAGCTCCGGGGGGGTAGGTACGAGTGAGGGTACATCGAAGATATGGCGGGTCACACCTGCAGCAAAATCCCAACAGTGGCAAAAAATTAATTAATTTAAATAATTGAAAGCAAGGATTATTTAATGTTGGAGACATGGAGTGCATACGTACTATGGGGATAATAGTATCATATCCCCGTTATGTATGCCAAGGGTTGTGCACATGTGCACATATACATATACACACTTGCACCCCCAATTGTCTAAATGTCCACATAACATGCTTTCTAAAACCTAGACATAGAGAGAAAGAGGAGGGGGGGAAACAGAGAAACCACGCCTGGGAGTCCAAGAAGCCTAAGAAAGAGGGGAACAAAGGAAAAAGGGAAAAAAATGGCCTGGGGTGAGTGGGTGTGCAGATGGGTGTCAGTGTGTGAGCTATAATATACAAAAAAAAAAAAAAAAAAAAGGGGGACGGGGGAAAGAGAAAAAGTGGAGGAGAAAAAGAGGAATAAAGGTGATGGGAAGTGGAATGTGTGAAAGCGGTATGAGTATGCGCTTAAACAGAGAAAGAAAAAAGTGCGCAAAGGAATAGTGAGAAAGTGAAAATATGAATAAGTAATAGTATATGAGGGTCATACAACAAACAAACAAAAAGACACCGCATGTGAAAATGTGCAAAAACAAGATGCGCTAAACTAGGTGACAGTGGTGAGGGACATAATCAATAAGAGTGTCAAGTGCATAGTAATATACACATATAAAAAAATGTGTGAATGTGGTGTGTGGGAAAATACCACACCGGTGTATTAGCGTCATTGGAATAGCCAGGCGGGTGGTGAGGTTATTACCTGAATTGTAGGACCTAATAGAAAACTGTTCCAGAAGGTAAGGATGAGGGACGGCGACTTAGGCGTTAAACCACGAGTGGTAACTGGCGCAGCCCCTACAACGTATTTCCTGAAGTCCGATCTGTAAATTAGTTTAGATCAGTCCTCATATTGTACAGCCAATAAAAAGGACTTGTTTTGGTGCAGTATATCACCAATTGTAGGTCAAGTACAAAGGGAAAATAAGTGCTCACCTAACCACGGGTACAGGTTTCTTTCCTCCTGGATGAATATACACCTCCTATGAATGAAGGTTCGTATATAAAGCCTGGAGATTGGCTGCAGGTGCAAACGCCCACCAATCAGTCGGCGTATCCAAACGTGTTGGCTGCCTGAATAGGATCAGCCTCGTGTGGCCGCCCCGGCGTCCTGGAAGGCCGGAAACCGGCCCCGAAATTTCGTCACTTCCGTCGCAAAAACGTGGCGTCACAACGTCGCGCACGTCCGTTCGATCGAACGGACGCGCGCGAAGTGTATATCACGCACGTTCGCCCAAACGAGCGGACGCGCCCGAGGTACGCGCCCGGAAGTGTCCAAGGATGCCACCGGCAAGGGAATGCACGTCCACCATCCCTCCACAAGGGGGGAGGGGGAACCAATGGAGAGGCCTGTCCGTAATATACAGGCAGAAACCCCTCCTGCCCTTGCCGGGGAGTCAGAGCAGGGGGCAGACACATTAGCCCCTCCCTCCCTCCGCAACTCGGCAAAGGACCATTAGAGATTTCGAGGGAAGAGAGATATATTCTCACCGGAAGAAAAAAAGTTGTTATAAAATAAAAATTAATATTAAGCGATGTCAAAAAGCCGAGACTAGCCAGATACCCCCTAAGTACCCACCCAGGATCTTCTAGAGGAAAAAAAAAAAAAAAAAATTAAAAGGAGGTTGTGCTCGTGAAGGGGAAGAAGATCCAAGGGTGGGGGAAAAAGAGAGGTAGGTGGCAGGTCGGGGCATACCATCACAAAAAGCCAAGTGGAATTCACCAATCAAGTTGTATAATTCCATAGTACTCTTCAAAGTTTAATGGCATCTATTGTCATGTAAATATAAGTCTCTATCAAGAGCCTGAACGGAGCAAATATGCAAACTATAGTAAAATGTACATCAATTGAAACGCATGACAGTTAAACACATGGTTTTTCTGGGTAATTATTGGTATAAGGATACATTGCATATACAAAACAATCCCGAATACTCTGTTGACGGATACAGAAAAAGAGCCTGAGATGTAATGATGAAGGGAAAAAGGAAAGGCCCGGGTAGGGGAAAGGTAAGGCCCCCAATGTCCATTAGATATCCCATTGTTACAAATAGCCTCGATATTGCGATTAGGTTCCCCTTGGAATATCGGGGCATCCCTTTCTCTCCCACTGCGTGACCCATTGTCACATGTGGAAGTGCCTATGTCATCGGGGTATTTGCATGGAGCTTCCCCAAATGCAAATGCCTCCTGTGCATCTGTATGCAGATCCCAACCGTTCTCGGGTCTCCCTATTGGGGTGTTGTCGGTAATGCGTTTTTTAGTGTTACCTTCAGGGGAATCTTTATTGCTACGGTTCCTTTCAAACTTTCTCCGTGATTTTTTCACCTGTTTAGTTGGTTCATTAGGTTTAGACAGGTCCTTGGATTTATTTGTGTTCTTATTGGGAGGATGTATCTTTCCATTAACATTCTTTTTGGATTGTGTGTTAATACTCCATTTATAGGCTCGTCCCTCTGAGAAGGCAAATTTATCCCTCCAGTATTTAGATTCCTTTTTGCGTAAAATATTTTTATATTAGATAGATAAGTCATCCCGGAGTTTGGTCCGGGTTTCTACAGCTAGGGTATGTGACGCATAGGGTTATAAAGCCATTTCCAAGGTGTGAATCTCCTTGTCGAGGAGTTCAATCTGCCTGGTGTACTCCCCGACAAGGATAGTCATCATTTGCTGAGAACAAGCATTTAGGTTGGCCTCCCATTTTGTTTTACATTCATTGCTAATTAGATCTATATTTGGAAAAATTTGGACCCTGAGACCCAATGGGTTAGTCTTTTCATTCTTATATCTTTCGAACGATTTGATGTGCCAAAATAGTGCTGGTTTTCTTTCAAGTGTTCTCATTAGTTTGAAAGTCAAAGTAGTAATCTCAGTATCAACCCGATCATTTTTCTCAAATTCTGTTTCATACCCTAACATCAACAGATCCCAATCATTACCTTAAAACATATTCTTATTTACCATAACAATGCTTGCATAAAAATATACATATAAGGACAAATCAATTCCTCAATGTTAGTTGTGCTAGGCCAAGCTCATGTTTAACCCTCCTGTGTTCAATTCGGGGGAGAGAAAAGGAAAGGGATCGTATGAAAAGAAAAGAAAAAAGAAAAAGAAAGAGAAAGGAGGAAAAGGAAAAGGGTGTTTATCCACCCAGTCTGATTAACAATCAAATAAGAACACAGTGCTATAAAAAGCTAGGAGGGTGCTGCTCACCCCAAGTAGATACAAATAGAACTAGTTCCCCCACAAGCGGGGTTTTTAGGCAGCAAGAGACAGTAATAGAAGCCAATAGAAGTAGTATAAAAGGTATTTTAATAATAATAATTGGTAAAAACAAACATGAGCTTCACCTGAACACTTGGATAACAGACAAAATCATGTATATAAAGTACATATAATGTCACATGGAAGTAAAATAACAGACACAACTATGTTACACTGTATGAGTAGATAACAGTGAGAGCATAAAGCTAACACGTTTCGACCCCAGAGGGGGTCTTCTTCAGAGATGGTGGTCTGTTAAAAGAAAAACAAAATTACACTGAATAAATAAATCCGGTGTTATGCATATTAGGGATTACCCAATATCGATTTAAAAATGGTTTACCCAATAATGTACTTCCAGGTAGGTAAGATGGATTGTAGTGCTTCAAAAGAAAAGTTCTCCCATAAGGCAATATCCCAATTTCCTTTACACATCTTGAGTGGTACTTGGTCCGTATGTATTGCCAAGATGCCAGACGGAAGTAGAGGCAGTGTCATACACCCACTGACGTGACTCACGGGAGGTCACACTATTGCCTTGCCCCCCAGAGGGGGAAGCTCCGGGGGGGTAGGTACGAGTGAGGGTACATCGAAGATATGGCGGGTCACACCTGCACCAATCTCCAGGCTTTATATACGAACCTTCATTCATAGGAGGTGTATATTCATCCAGGAGGAAAGAAACCTGTACCCGTGGTTAGGTGAGCACTTATTTTCCCTTTGTACTTGACCTACAATTGGTGATATACTGCACCAAAACAAGTCCTTTTTATTGGCTGTACAATATGAGGACTGATCTAAACTAATTTACAGATCGGACTTCAGGAAATACGTTGTAGGGGCTGCGCCAGTTACCACTCGTGGTTTAACGCCTAAGTCGCCGTCCCTCATCCTTACCTTCTGGAACAGTTTTCTATTAGGTCCTACAATTCAGGTAATAACCTCACCACCCGCCTGGCTATTCCAATGACGCTAATACACCGGTGTGGTATTTTCCCACACACCACATTCACACATTTTTTTATATGTGTATATTACTATGCACTTGACACTCTTATTGATTATGTCCCTCACCACTGTCACCTAGTTTAGCGCATCTTGTTTTTGCACATTTTCACATGCGGTGTCTTTTTGTTTGTTTGTTGTATGACCCTCATATACTATTACTTATTCATATTTTCACTTTCTCACTATTCCTTTGCGCACTTTTTTCTTTCTCTGTTTAAGCGCATACTCATACCGCTTTCACACATTCCACTTCCCATCACCTTTATTCCTCTTTTTCTCCTCCACTTTTTCTCTTTCCCCCGTCCCCTTTTTTTTTTTTTTTTTTTTTTTTTTTTTTTTTTTTTTGTATATTATAGCTCACACACTGACACCCATCTGCACACCCACTCACCCCAGGCCATTTTTTTCCCTTTTTCCTTTGTTCCCCTCTTTCTTAGGCTTCTTGGACTCCCAGGCGTGGTTTCTCTGTTTCCCCCCCCCTCCTCTTTCTCTCTATGTCTAGGTTTTAGAAAGCATGTTATGTGGACATTTAGACAATTGGGGGTGCAAGTGTGTATATGTATATGTGCACATGTGCACAACCCTTGGCATACATAACGGGGATATGATACTATTATCCCCATAGTACGTATGCACTCCATGTCTCCAACATTAAATAATCCTTGCTTTCAATTATTTAAATTAATTAATTTTTTGCCACTGTTGGGATTTTGCTGCAGGTGTGACCCGCCATATCTTCGATGTACCCTCACTCGTACCTACCCCCCCGGAGCTTCCCCCTCTGGGGGGCAAGGCAATAGTGTGACCTCCCGTGAGTCACGTCAGTGGGTGTATGACACTGCCTCTACTTCCGTCTGGCATCTTGGCAATACATACGGACCAAGTACCACTCAAGATGTGTAAAGGAAATTGGGATATTGCCTTATGGGAGAACTTTTCTTTTGAAGCACTACAATCCATCTTACCTACCTGGAAGTACATTATTGGGTAAACCATTTTTAAATCGATATTGGGTAATCCCTAATATGCATAACACCGGATTTATTTATTCAGTGTAATTTTGTTTTTCTTTTAACAGACCACCATCTCTGAAGAAGACCCCCTCTGGGGTCGAAACGCGTTAGCTTTATGCTCTCACTGTTATCTACTCATACAGTGTAACATAGTTGTGTCTGTTATTTTACTTCCATGTGACATTATATGTACTTTATATACATGATTTTGTCTGTTATCCAAGTGTTCAGGTGAAGCTCATGTTTGTTTTTACCAATTATTATTATTAAAATACCTTTTATACTACTTCTATTGGCTTCTATTACTGTCTCTTGCTGCCTAAAAACCCCGCTTGTGGGGGAACTAGTTCTATTTGTATCTACTTGGGGTGAGCAGCACCCTCCTAGCTTTTTATAGCACTGTGTTCTTATTTGATTGTTAATGAGAGATGATGTAATCTCTCAGCTCCCCGTGGCACCTCTGACATTGAAGAGGCCCACGCTGTGAGGGCGGAAGAGTGGTGACATGGAGCAGGGGGAGAGAGATGAGGTCATCTCTGCTTGTCTCTCTCCTCCTCCTCTAATGCAGCCTACATGCTGCAGCCGCACCCACGACCCGCTGAGACTTGGGGCTATGGGCTCCAGATTCGAGGCTACAGCCTTGATAGCCACCCATTGGCGACGAGATGCCTAGGCCGAAGATATAATCTTTTTTCTCTGCTGTATTTGAGTAACGCTATGAAAGGAGAAGCAGCATATTGATGAGCTCGCCTCTCTGGCACTTTGATTTCTCCTTATATCAGCCTGTTACTTGTTAGCACATAAGCACTGCAGCACAACTGATTGGCTCCTTGTGCTGCTTCTCCCTCTCTAGGCTGAGCTATGTTGTATTGTGTATGGCAAAAGGCAAACACCCTTTTGCATTGCCCTTCTTTCACTGAAAAAAAAATTGTATTAATGAATAGAGAGCTACATTAGTTAATGCCTTTTATACCGGCCTACCTGAGTTCAGCTTAAAAAAACAAACAAAAAAGGAATTTCTGAATTGTGTTGACCTTTATTGCTTTCTGAATTTTTCTCACTCATATCTTCTACATTGTTCTGTTATGTTGCTGTTGAGAATAGTGCAAGAATAGGAAACAATTGCTGACTTGACATACGCCCACTAACACAGGAAGTGACACGTGCTGTGATGGTGTTTCAAGAAGAATTTGCCATGTCATCCGAGCTTCTGCTCTTTCTGTCAGAAAAACAAATCTTTCAAGTATAAGGAAAACCTATCCTAACACATGATGCACATATAATTTAGTCCTATATGATAAGCTCTATTTGGATTTTATTTTTTTTGTAGTAAATATTGCTAAATACAAAAATAAAATCAAAATATTAAAAGTCAGCAGGTACAAATACTGTAGCTGCTGATTTTTAATATTAGGGCACTTGCCTGTCCAGGGAGCCTGCAATGTCAGGACCCCAACCGATCTGCAGATCGACTCCCAGGTGCTGCCGCCGCCATTCCTGGTAAGGGAACACGGCAGTAAAGCCTTTCGGCTTCACACACAGCTGGTTGCCTATTGCGCATGCGCGTTGCGCACTGCACTTTCTAATTGGCCTGGTGACGGGGGAAGGAGGAGGGGGGGAAAACTTCCGGGATATCGGGCAGCAGCCCCGTCCCTGGAAAGGGGATCAAATGTGGCACAGGAGGGGGGGGAGTGTGTACAGTAAGTAGAAGTTCCACTTTTGGGTGGAACTCTGCTTTAAGGTATTTATCTTTTTAAATAGTCATGTGACCGCCAATATTGGAAGGGGATTCAGTTGTTTCTTTCTAGGTCTCTAGTTGGATGTAAACAGTTCCACGGTATCTTTCCGTATAGGTGAACTGGGTCCAGTAAAATCACGTCATGTGATAGTGGACCTCTTGACTCATACTACAAAAGCACACACACAGGGAACGCAAACACCTAGTGCACTGATGGCAAACCTTGGCACCCCAGATGTTTTTGGAACTACATTTCCCATGATGCTCCACTACACTGCAGCGTAGTGGAGCATCATGGGAAATGTAGTTCCAAAACATCTGGGGTGCCACGGTTCGCCATCACTACCTAGTACATTACCCAAATTTACTTAAAGGAAAAAAATAGCCAATCGAATACTCACAAAGGACAGAAGTGACATGCACGAAAGACTCTGATGGTTGACCAGTGTGGCGATGTTGACACATTTCAGGGACGCATCCCTGAAAAGCATCAGCTTGCTAACATCTCTACAGTCTGGTCATTCATTGCCACACCGGTCAACCAGTATACTGTCATATGTGTCACTTCTGTCCTTTGTAAGTATTTTATTGGTCATTTGGTTTCTTTTAATAAATCTTGGGTAATGCCCTAGGCATTTGCACCCTCCTGTGTGTTCTTTTGCAGTATATGGTTGGGCTGCACCATTGAAGCATTGCTCCAGAGGAGACATAGATTCCACAAATTATCCTTGTCTAGTGACTGTCCTTTCGAACGCTGGAGTGGTTATTCTCTTGACTCTTCAGAGAAGAGGTGAGCTCCTCCCTGTGTCTTATATCATTCACAGATTTCATGCACTGTTGTACCATGGGTGGTGTTGGGGACCTCCATTGCACTGGGATACATGCCCTGGCCGGTGAGGTATTTTGGCATTATTCTGCCCTAGGCAAGACTAAAACCCCAGCTGTGGTGTACCGTTCTTGTCTCTGGATCTGATGGGGAAGCTGCAGCCATTCACAGTGAACTGCTGCAGCTTCCTTATCAGACCCTGAGAAAGGATTTATGCAAGTGCCATGTATAGAATTACCGCCCATGTTCTGACGTTCGTGTTGATACCTCATGTATGAGACAATTGCTGTTAGCGTGCCTGCAGGACTGACACGTGCGTTTGCCCTTGCGCTCAAATATGGGAGGATGGGGGCACTTACTATTTACATTTTTAATTTGAATTATTTTTAACTTTCTTTTCTTGTGTGTGTTTTTTTTTTTTTTTTTTTTTTTTTACACTGATCGCTTTTATTGCTGTCGCACACAATGTAAACATCCTTGTGACAGGTACTCTTTTTATGGAGTGATCTGGGGTCTATAAGACTCCCAAATCCCTCCTCTGCACTTAAGAGCATTTTGAACACCAAGATGTTGTTTTTGAATGCTTTAGATTTTTAAAAACTAGCGCTGATTGTTTCCAAGTAAATTGGAAAAGATGTCTTATCCCGGCGTTGCTTGTTGCCCGCCCAGGGACACGGGATAGCCAGAGAGAGCCGCAGAAAGCAGCAGGAGTGGAGTGGGGGGCGCGCGCACATCTCCTCCCGCTGCTTCTCCAAAGCAGCTATTGCTATTACAAGAGAATACTGGGGTGATGCCTGCAGGTGCTGGGGGTGGTGCCACTCCCCTGAAAAATACCGCCCAAGGAAAACGCCTTTTTGCTTTTCTGTAGATACGCACCTGGCTGCATTGAAAAGATTTCTAACAAGGTCATTTTTGTACCTTTTTTGGATAAGAAGCTGAGCTGTAGGAGCAGGGCTGTCTTTAAGGCAGGGCAAAAGGGGCAGCTGCCCTGGGCCCTGTCATTGTTGTGGGGCCCAAAGCAGCTGCCTCATGCTTGCCAACTATCCCAGTTTACATTCCCTTGAAGTTTTAGTCCTGTGCTGCTACTAATGCTGCCCAGCTCTGCCCTATTGTTATGTACAGATGACTCACCTGCAGACCCTGTGTTTACATGTAAATACTGGCATTCATATGTAAATAGCTGAGGCCAACTGCATTGATATGTAAATAAAGGCAGCATTCATAGGTATATCATGCTCCCCTGCACTGAGGAGAAGATGTACTGTAACCTATAGCAACCAGTGAGCAGTATTACAGTACAGCAATCTCTAGCAGCCAATCAACAATCAGAAATGTGCTGTAACCTCTAGCAACTAATCAGTGATCCTTAAGGAGTGTTGTAACCTCTAGCAACCAGTCAGTGAGCTGTAATGATATGCTGTAACCTCTGGCAACCAATCACAATCGCTGCCTGATCTGATACAGTAAACCGATTTTAAGTCTAGCTGCTATTTATTGTATGTCTCAGAGCAGGTGGAGAGCGAAATTGCATGGGGGGAGGGGGGCCCTAAGATAACTTTTTTGCCCAGGGTCCAATCAATATTAAAGACGGCCCTGTGTATGAGGCTCTTAGCCAGATTCTGGTTTGAAGATAGATGGTGAGATTGTGGATTACGGCACACACATTGCACCAGAAAGGCTGGATCCATGGACATCACCAAGAGATGTGGAACATGGAGCCCCTGGCAGTACTACATCTCCAACAATCAGGACTGGCAGCAGGGTACATTCAATGCAGCTTCATTGGAACTCGATACCAACAAGTTAGAAAGCTAAAATGATTAATTCTCTTTGCAGGTGTCAAATGAAGATCCAAGTCTTTTTCCCATTCAGTGAGGAAGGGAGGGAAGTAGTTTTCAGGAGGGGCTCACAACTCAGAGTAGACCACAGAATAAAATGCTTTCTCTTTACATTTTGGTACTGCTGATCTTCTCCAGCCACTTCCTACCTGCATGCACTCACTCTGGCTGCACAATGTTGCTCGGGACTAGCATACCGATGGTAAGAACAGCGGACCCTGTCTGCGCAATGTATGTCAGCATAGCCATCTGTATGCTCCACTAGGGTGTGATAGGGTGACAATGCCGCAGCACAATTAGGAGGCAGTTTTCTCCCTATAACAGGAAGTGCCTGCTCAAGGACCTCCATGGCAGGATTACAAGGTATCCTTTTAAAGAGCACAATAGTTTTAATCAAATTGAAAAGCACTTTCAAGATGAAATTAACAAATTTAAAGCTTATATGAAATCGAACCCATCGAGTTTCGATCGACTTTAAATCTGTTTCTTTTGTTTTTCCATTAGTGAATGAAGTTCATACTAAAGGACATTTCTGATACGACAAGGAAAATATTCTATGTTCACATCAGTACCTGGCTTCGGACCTGTTCCTGTAAAATCCATGTAGGACCATGAAGGATGTCATTGACGGTGTTATCGGGTTCACGGATGATGCAGAGAATAAAACCTTGCCTATTTTGCCTTGTTTGGACAATGTTTGCCCAGAGGAGAAGCCTGTAGGATCTACCTCACATTGTGAAGAGTGTGACACAAGCCGAGCATTACCGGAGGTCTCTAACACATGGGGAGACTTTGAGGGGTTTGATGAGTTCACGCCACAGTCTGAACAATTTTACTATGCAGATGAAGCTTTGCAGCTGAACTCTTTTACTACTTTTACCTCCAATGGAGATTGTTACACTGAGCAATCCGAAGTCCAAGATGAATGGGATGCATTTAATAAAGAAGATGGGGTAGGTACTTGTAAAAACTAAAGAGCTCAAGTCTTACAAAGCACTCTGTTGAAAGCAGGGGGTATATCCATGTTTAACCAATGTATTTAATTTTTTTTTTTTAGGTGAATCTTGCACCAAAAAAAAAAAAAAGGTTTGCTCAATACAATTTATTATCAGAACCCTCCACCCACATAATAAATTCCCTGTTGGAAAAAATGTTTAATTATAACATACCTTAACTCAAGCTTCCATAGAGTAGAAGGTGATGGCAACAACCATTCAGAGAGCTCCCGAAGAATGTTGAGTAGGCCAAAACTCATCAGAAAACATTTCATCAAAGTACCAGGAGCGTCTTCTTGTGAGATTTTGGGAGACTCAGCATTCTCAAGGATCTTGATGACAGAGGGATGTTGCCCTCATCTAGGCACCATGGGCTGAAACCAAGGGTTTGGTAGGTACTTTATATTTATACTTTTTCCCCCAGCAATTTATAATGAGGATGGGGGTCCTAATGTAAAAAGTAACTGCTTGAAGCTTTCAAGTGTATAAAGTGAATATCCTTATAATTATATTTTCTTGTTGGGTAAATGAACATTTAATACAGGGTGCATCTATGACACCCCATTTGCAAAGCATGCTGGGCACAGCATTACCTGTGTGCCTGTTGGCAGCCCATGTAAATGAAATAAACAAGATGGTTCTCTTTTTTTTGCTTTTGCTTTGGAAGCAAGGGAATGAGGTTTCCTCCTGCTGACTTCTTCTTCTGTGTAATCTGATCTCTCTTGCTACACAGGTTTAGCAGTTTTCTGGGATCAAAGAAAGCAGCTCTTCTGCATGAAGCCAAATTGAAATAAGAAATAGTTATGCTGACAAATAGACAATACACGTATTGCCTCCATTTTCATTGTCTGTCATCCACTGACCTCTTTTAGCAGCTGTGCAGGGTGTGCCTATGACTATATGAATCAATTCTATGAGTTGGACCCATTTCCCTGTGTAATGTAACGGAACTGGTCAGACACATTTCTCCAGTTCTCTTCAATACAAGTCAGCATAAGAAAACTTGTGATGAAGGGTGTGGCAACCACTCAGCTATGACAGCATAGATCACTGCAGGGTACGGCAACCCTTAAATGCATAGCAGTACCCCTGTAGGGGCTGCTGGTTGTTGTGGTCTTTCTCTCTCAATCTTCAGACACTCAGTAATCAAGAAGCAGTACTTATACTTTGTTTTTATGTTTTGTTGAGGGCAATAACCTTGGATGGGGATAAGGGAGATATGAGATATCCACTTGATTAAAGAGAAAGAATGGGGACTTCAACTATATACACTCTCTGTGTATATATACCTCCTCACTTCCAGCTCCAGCACATCACTTGATTACTGCTTATTCCGGACTAGCTAGCACTGAAAATTAGGCCTCACACTGGCTCAGTCAGGCCTGAGTAAATGCCCTTTGCAGGCAGGAATAGCGGGCCCCTTTGGTGTAGCAAAAAAATGGTAGTAGTCCTAGTGTTAGCTGTCTACGTGGCTACTGATCCCAGAACCACATTTTCAGGCCCTGCCAGCCCTCTTGGCTGCAGCTGCCTCTGTCCGCTGCCCAGGCCACCACAGTCCACTCCACTGGCTCTGCACCCATCCCAGACTGCACTCTCCCTGTCCTCTCAGGCATGCCTCCCTGTCCCCCTGACTGTGTGAACACTCAACATACCTCCTGGCTGCCTCAGTGGAACTCCTGGAGACTTGACTGGCAGTGTTCTCCCACTGTCCTCTCTTACTCCGCCTGTGCTTCCTGGTCAGGACACCTCTGTGTGTTTATAAGAGGGTCCCGCCCGCACCCAAGTCCCGGGCCCAAGGTCACCCCCCCCCCCCCCCCGGACTGAGGAGCATCCTCAAGCCTAACACTCCATCTTCCCCTCATTACCAACTCCTCCCCAGCTGGGTTGACTCTAGTTGGGGATTGGACAGGGCCCTCAGAATACTCCAGACAGCTCCAAGTCTGCTCTCCTCCTCCTTTCTTTCCATAAGATTCCAGCACATTCTGGAAGAAGAATGGAGGTCTCGGTGATGCTGCCTGTGAGTCACCCAATCCTGCCTGGCTTCCTGCCAACCCAGACTCAAAACAGACAGGCTTGGTTGCCTGCCAAGCCTGCTTTAATTTCCCTACACTACAAAAAACTAACGGTACACATCCTAGTACCACTAGAGGATGGTACAGATGGAACTTTGGGTTGAATAAAAAAAAAAAAAAACTGCCCTGATTTCCCCCATCCACACTTTTGAGGTGAATGGGGGATTCTCCCCACTGTATCGTGTATTCTGTCAGCAACAATACAGACCTGATCACGGATTTTGAAATACGGGGCAATTTAGGAAACGGCGATAAAAGGTCAATTCGTTTTAATATAAATCACACAAATAGGAAACGTAAGGGGAATACAAGGACACTGAATTTCAAAAGAGCTAACTTTCCTAAACTACGATCCTTGCTAGAAGATAATAATTGGGATAAAATCTTAGGAACACAGAACACGGAGAAAAAATTGGTATGCATTAAGACCTTTTCTCCTAATTTGTCCCTCATTTTGATCTGATCTATTAAGTTGTATATAAAATGCACTTTTTATCTTTCTAAAAGTGCTAAACCTTTCATCCAATTTCTAAATTGCTGCATTTTGTAATTTTCAAAAGCCAATATAAAGGAATATTAGTGGTCAAAAAAAATAAAAAGCACTTTGAGTTTAATCACTTTTTATGTGTGAGCAGGGTGCGTGTCCTATGCCTATATACCTTTGCTAATAGGTGTCCCTTGTTCCCATCTCAAAAAGTTGTGAGGTATGTATAAAGAACTGTGTGTCTATTTTTTTTTAAATTATATTCCTAAATATCTTCTTGCACAGCTCTGCTGTGTGGCCACGTGGTCTCCTCCTGCTGGCCAGTTGATGTCAGAGGGGAATCTCAGACCCTCACACTACTTTCCTGAGATTGGGGAAGGAGAGTGGAGGGGATCACGTGACCGCACAGCGGAGCTGTGGAAAAAGGTATTTAGGAGTATAATCTTTACAACATTTTACAGTGCTTTATAGATGTCTGAAACAGAGGATGCCAGATATCAACTTGTGTCTTAAAGCGGTTGTATACCCAAAACAAAAAAAAACAAAAAACCTATAACGCAAAGGCATAATGAGCTAGTATGCACCGCATACTAGCTCATTATGCAATACTTACCTTAGAACTAAATACTTACCTTAGAATGAAGCCCCCTCACCATCTCCTGGTCACCGCCAAGGGACCTGACATTTTGCCTCTGTGATTCTTCCAGGTTTGCGGCTCCGGTGCTGTGAGTGGCCGGAGCCGCGATGACATCACTCTCACGCATGCGCTCACTAACGTCAGCGGCTGCATGCAAGGTGAACATCTCCTAAACCATACAGGTTTAGGAGATATTAATTTTATGTACATGTAAGCCATATTATAGGCTTACCTGTAGGTAAAAATGTGCTTAAGGGGTATACAACCGCTTTAACTTCTTTAAGGAGCTTACAATCTAAAGTCCCTAACTCCCATACTAGGGCCAATTTAGAAAGGTGCCAACTAACCTACCAACGTGATAACAAAAAACTTGCCACTGCCCTCATCTATAGCTGGCTATCGCAGTAAGCGGCATTGGAAGGCTAAAACGGGTAACAACAACAGCCTGGGGAATGCCCAGGAAAAAACCCAAGCCTACTTACCAACCAGCTCGCATACCACTGAGTTAGCCTGTCTAACAGTATGTGTTTAGAAACAGGAGTTTAGTCCACACGGAGTTGCAGGTTAGGTTAATTGGTTGTCTGTGAGCTGGTTGGTAAGTAGGCTTGGGTTTTTTCCTGGGCATTCCCCAGGCTTTGTTGTTACCAATTAACCTACCAGCATATCTTTGAAGTATGGGAGGAAACCCATAAATGCACAGAGAGAACATGCAAACTCAGTGCAGGCAGTGCTGTGTTGGGATTTGAACCAAACACCCTAGTGTTGCTGAGCAGAAGTGCTAACCACTTAGCTGTTTTCTTTATTTGACTTAAAGTTCCCCTTTTCACTAAAATACACTGTGCTATGAATACACTAGGGACCCCAATGTATAAGACAATGCTCTGCAGTTTTCAAAGAGTAATCTTCGTTTTAATGACTTACCAGTGGGCCATGACTAACATTCCCAAAGTCATCCACAAAAACTCCCAAAAAAGTGATCAGCCACACATCCTGCCCGAGTTTTGGGATGCTCCAGATGTTAGACGCTCACTCTCATTATCGCATGAGTGAGCTTGCTTCCGTGATTCAATCCTGTGCATGCACAGTGCACTATTCCTCAGCCGATGCTGATATCGTATAGGGAGATTTTGTAGGTTTGTAACTTTGAAGCGTGATCGATCCTGTAATGATGAGAGCAAGTGTCCAATGCTTGGAGAATCTCAGAACTCAGAGAGGACATGGCTGATTACTTTGGTAGGAATGTTATGACTCCTAAACTCGGATGGGGGGCAATCCTAAAAGTAGCCAGCGAGTGGCTACTCCTTTTTTTTTTTTTTTTTTTTTATTTGTCTCTCGGACTTTTATTGGAATAAAGTTGTATCTGGACCCCTTAGCAGTGGTGTGGCACTTCCATTTCCATTTGATATTTTTACAAGTTGGCCATGTGCTGGTTAACAGAGACTCTGTCATCCTTCTCTCTGCAGCACACCCAGGACTGTGAACAAATCTTTGCACTGAGCTTTCCAGCCCCATCTGTAGAGGAGACAAGTGAGGATGTGAAGAGCCTGGATGCACTTTTAGCATCTAAATCTAATGGAGAAAATGTGTCCGAGTTACTAAAATCTCGCTTATGGTAAAGTAGAGAATTTACATTGTTTCATCCTCAGCGATGTGTTGCTTTGTACTGGGAAAAAATGTTTAATCTGTTTTCCAGGCTTGATTGTGAGCGGTCAGAGAAAGCTGGAGACATCCTGCCTGGTAATCCTGGGTTGGACTGGCAGAAAGCCAAGGCATGCCAAGATCTCATGTCCCTGCTCTGCATCTCTGCTGAAAATGTAAGCGCTCTCTCTGGCATACATTGTAAACTTGCATTATTAAAAGCCGTACTCCCAGACAGATTTAAAAAACTGAGTTCAGTTTATATATTCTTTAAAACGGAACTCCATGAATTATCTGTATTACATACCTACATTGGTCCAGCTTGGCTCAATGTAAGTATCCATATCTAATACCCAGAAGGGCCCCTGGGAATGCTGAAAATCACTGTAGTAGTAGAAGCTACAGTATATACAATAAGAGCCACGATCTCCCGAGTTTTGCTCCACGGACTTTCCCCTCTGCACAATGACCATAGGGGGCAGGGCCAGAATTATAAGTGGGCAAAGGGGGAAATTGCCCCGGGGCCCCCTGACAGAAGAGGCCCCCCTATACAAAAATTAGACAAAACAATATAAAAAATATTTAAAATAATGAAAAAATGTATAATAGGTATACAAAAAAAAATTTTTGTTTATTAAATGTATATTGGGAAGTAATCTTTTGCTGGCCAACATCTATAAAACTCTGAACTAGTATGTTGTATCATTTTTCAAAAATGAGTTTTGGCACCTCAAGCAAACCACACATAGAGCACTATGACTGCATGTGTTTGTGTGGACATGTGTGACCTCAGAATAACGGTGTGGCATGCATTTTAAAAATGTATGACTGTCATTGAGAATGTATACCAACTCTGTGTATAAGGGGCCCCTCCTGATCATGAAGTGTCCCGGGTCCCCCAGGTATACATCTTGCTCTAAGAGGTCTCTTGCTCAGCACTGCTGCCATTCAGAGAAACCCTTGTGTTGTTTTTTCAACAAAGACAAGGCTTTCTCTGATTGGATAAGATGGAGTTTGTGACTTCATCTGCCTCTCCACCTTGTCCAGTTGGAAAATTGCCAGCTTGGAGGAGGAGGGAGAAGGGGAGACAAGTAGGGTAAGGAGAGGGCCAACCAAGATTGTATATGCAAAGGTGGCTCCATATGATCCTGTAAGGGAAGGTACCATCTAAGAAAAAAAAAAAGACTTGAGAAGGCAGCATTTTTACAGAGGGAAACCAAACGACCACAGGCATGTGAAGAAGGATACACAACAAACACAGTAAGTTCGGAAGTCTGCAGCACTTTGAGTTTTTTTGCATTTGAAGGTTTAATAACACTTTAAAAGTTCTCTTAAAAAACAAACAAAAAGGTCATATATATAAAAATAGGGTATAATATACACTACAGCCACAGCTTTATATAACTGATAGAAATCTGTAGTGCATACCTTCTGAGGAGTGGGGTGGGGGGTGTGAGGTCCAGCAGGCTAAATACTGCTAGGAGCTACTTAGCTGCCTAGATCCTCTGCTCTCCATGGCAGAGGATCTAAAAAGGCTTGAACTATATATTTTTTTATAGCTCAGAACAATTAATTAGTTTGCTTCTTTTCTGCTATAGAAGTCTGTCAAAAAAGATGAAGTTTTAACAGATTTTGATGTGGAACAATTGCACTTTAATGGAACTTTGCACCCGATTGCTAATAAAGCTCTAATTCAGACTAAGGTAAGTATGTTATTTTCTCCAAAAATTTCCTCCCCCAACCCCTCTCTGCATGTTAATTCCTTTTTTCCATATTCATTACATAATTTAGTTTTGGGTCTCTGTCCCATGCAGAATTCCTCCCAAGATACAATCTCCTCCTATGGTCAAAGTCCAACCCCTTCCTCTTTTTCGTTGCTATCTGGTTCCTCTCTCCTTCTATGGTCCTACTATTGTTTTAAAATCTCTGGCTTCTTTTCTTTCTGGCGTGTCTTGTTCCCTGACTGCTGTCACCTGATTGACCTGTCCTGTAGTGGCAGACTGTCCACTTTAGAACTCCTCCAATATCTGCCACCAATTTCTGGCCCACCAGGCACTGTGATGTTCTAGAGTTCCTTCTGGGTCTCTAACCAGCATCATGCAGGTTTTGTTTAAAGTATTTCCTCTCAGGAACTTGCTGCAATTTTGATCTAGTTGCCAGAGCTGTCAAAATCTTTGGGCTGGACTAAGTATGGTCATGGCCTTGTAGTCCGTCATCCATATAACATGCCACACACTAAAGACATTCAACTCTAGCCAAGGTTTATTGCAATGAAAACACCACTCACTTCCACCCAAAGCCATGCCTCCAACGTGTTTCATCCAATGCAGGGCTTAATCATGGGGATTCCCATGATTAAGCTCTGCTGTTGGTGAAACATGTTGGAGTCATGGCTTTGGGTGGGAGTGAGTGGTGTGCTGTCCTTGCAAATAAACCTTGGCTAGAGTTGAGCGTCTTTGATGTGTGGCATGTTATTTGGATGGTGGACTATAGTGGTGCAAGGACATACTCCAGGGCCTTGGCACCCTGTTGATTACAGGCTGGCCTGTGAGAGGGGAAATGGGTTGGGTTTGTCTAATGGGTATGACCTTATTACACTGAAGCAAACCCTGAAGGGGTTGCTACTTCAGTATACAATTAAAGGCCAGAATGGTTGATGAATATAATGTGCATTAGTACAATATTATTTTCTCTTTCAGTTGGATGTGGCTCCAGGATCCAAACAAGGCCAAATATTTTCCTATCAACTATTTTTGAAGAAGCCCTCAGCTGACGTCCCGTTGTCCTTCCTCACTTTTTCTGGAAAGAAGAGTTTTTTCAGTACAAACCATTTTTAAAATTGCCTAAGGCAAGCCTGTCCTTTGTTTTATTGAAATGTTTTGTGTATGAATAATATTTATATTATGATTGTTTTTAACCGAGCTTTAGAACTATGAAATGTAACTTATTGCACTGTATATTTCCAAACTTTTCACTAATGATCTTTTAGAGCACACTGAACACAACAACACGGGGGTGATGGAGAAACATCTGAGGAATCGCTGGTGGGTTAAATCACTCTTCTTGCATTTTCTCAAGGGCACCAGGGATTAAATCTGATGACTAGCTTCTGCAGCCTTCATGAGAGGGTTTTGTTATCCATGTTCATTTTTCAATAAGCAACGTCGGACAAAGCTGGATAATTATCACTTTGCAGGCTACTAGAAGAACAGAAAGCATAGTGGCCGATTGTAGCGATCGGGGTTCATTCCAAATGTAATCTTGGTTTTAGGTGAAGTTCTTTAAAACAGAATTTTCCATTTTAAAGTAAAGATAGGCACATTGACGGAATCTCTCCGTGCAGCACCATCTCAGATTTCACCTGTAGCGCCCCTACCACAGGCCATAATGTATGTTTAGATCAGTGGTCTCCAAACTGTGGCCTGTTGGCCGGATGTGGCTCTTTGTTGGCCTATATCCGGCTTTTGGGGCACCATTCATTCCACTGACAACGAGCCACTATTCCTTGCTTAGACACCGATAATGGGGCACTATTCCTTCCATTGCCACAGATGATTGTGAATTATTTCTCCCACGGATTGGGCACTATTTCTTACAATATTGCCAATGACAGGGCACTATTTCTCCAAAGTTGAGCACTGCTGTTCTAGAGAATAACACATATCACTTCTGTCTTTTGTTGCTATATAGACTTTCACATTCTTTCAGCTGGTCTGAAATGACCAGGTAGTTGAATAAACACTTTGCACATTCCACTAATTGTCAGGATCTGATAATAATACAGCACAGTGATGAAAATCATTGAAAAAGCAAGTTTTTTCCGTGCACTGGTCTGCACTTCTGTAGCGTCCACTAGTCAGGGCATGGACACTGTAGAGTCCAATGAGTTCACTATAAGAATACACCAATAAAAATTACGATTAGACATAAGTGGACCAGCCTGGTGTTGGCCAGTTCATAGATATCTTTGTATGTTCACTAATAATCTGCCCTCCCAAAGATGCTAGATGCATAGCAGGTTGATCTCTTAAAACCTAACTCCAGGTTTTATTTCACTTTAAATAATGTATACAGCGCTATGTTCCATCCCATTCCTGGAACAAAATGTGCTGCTCACTCATTCACAGGAAGCTTTGTATTTGATGAAAGAATACAAGACTTCTTCTTCTGATTGGCTGTGGTGGAGAGTCAAGCAGATGATGTCACTATCGCAAGCCATCTTGATTTTACTGCGGGAAGTCTCTGTATCATTGTATGCATCTGATGCTATAAGGTTTGTACAGCTTTGACAGCAGCCACATGTATTGGTAAAGAAAATGCTTCGCTGGGCCAGCTTGGCCCAAAAAATTATTTTTAACGTGATCCCTAATGGCACCCCCTTGCATATGAAAATGCAATGCTTTTTTGTGTGTGGGAAACTACATGGTGACGCAATTCTATGTAGCTGTGTTTTAGAAAAAAAGTTTGGGGACCTTTTCACTGCGTTTTCCCATGGGCACAGCATCCCATTCAATTCAATAGGCTGCTGTGCCCAAGCAGAGATACAATAATATGAACTTAGACTTAGTCTTTGACCCAGGGGGTCTAAAACTGGCAGCCCACCAGCTGTTGTGAAACTAAAAGTCCAATGAGGCATTGCAAGGCTGACAGTTGCAAGCACGTAGTTTTGCAATAGCTGGAGGGCTGCCAGTGTGAGACCCCTGATTTAACCTATTACTTAACAACTGCAGGGGGTTGGGGTGGCCTTTACTTAATTTTTTATTTTTTTTGATTAATGAGTCAATAATGTTGGGATTATGTAATATTTTTTACAGTTTTACAATTGGGATTTAACAGCCACTTGTGACATGTCAGAACCTAAAATACATATATAGTGTGTGTATCTCTCTTCCCTTCACTTTTTGCCCTGGAGATACAACAGGAAGTAAAAAGAAATCTCTACGGTGAGGGGAATTCCCCTGGTAAGCTGGTCAGTTGATCAAAGTTCTGTAGAGCAGGGATGGCCACACACTGTTCAGTCCATGTTGAACTGGATGAATTTCAATCCAACTATGGCCAGCTTTAAAGGATAAGTTCAACTTTGGAACATGTTACATGTTCCACGTGTTTTTAAGGTGGAACATGTAACATAGTCCAACATCTGCCGTCTCTACCCCCTCACCTAAATCCCCCCGCCCTGTGACAGCGGGCCAGGGATCTTCTCCCCGCACCCGCTGTCACAATTTGAAAAACCGCACAGGCGGCATGTAGTCCTCAATGAGCTGCAAGGGTGCTGGTGAACGCTCTCGTATTCCATTGATCTTTCTGCTCTCAAGTAACTGCCTGCCTGTACAAGGTGTAAGCAGACAGCTATCCTGAGAGCCTGCATGCACCTGAGATTGCATCCGTGATTTGCTGCTCATGAGTAGAATGCTTTACAGGCTCCTTAGAAAAAAAATAATAAATTCACTTATTTTTTTCCTGCAAAAACATGCATTTATTATTTATTTTCAAAAGGTGAACTTCTCCTTTAAACATTTGTCACTAGAACAAATATCACCACTGTAAGGCCGTGTACACACTACTGGACTTTTCAACAGCAAAGGTCAGACAATTCGATCGCATGTGGGCTCCATTGGACCTTTGCTGTCCAAAAATCTGACGGCCTTTTAAAATAGAATGTTTCACATTTTTTGGGCGGAACTCCACCGGACCCATTTCCTATCCAGAAATCCATTAGTCTGTATGCCAGTCCGATGGACAAAAACCGACGCTAGGGCAGCTATTGGCTACTGGTTATGAACTTCTTTATTCTAGTCCGGTCGTACGTCATCACGTTCAAATCCGTCGGACTTTGGTGTGATTGTGTGTATCCAAGTCCGTTCATTCGGAAAGTCCGCTGAAAGTCCACCCTCTCAAATAGAGAGGGTGCAGTAAAAAATCACGGGTAAAAAATGCATACTTTAAAACTTTCATGATAGAAAGATGGGGGCTTCAATTCCTGTCCTTCTTTAGATTCTAATCGATTGGTTATATTGACCTTCAGGCTAAGTTTGCAGATAAGAATACCTGTCACAGGTTAGGGACTTAAAGGGTAACTCCTCCTTCGTGGGGAAAAAAATAGCAAATAAAGAAAAAATAATGTAGCATGTACAATTGCGATACAAGTCATATTGTAATTGACTGTTATTGAAAATTACCTTTCCTTTTCAATCTGCAGAAGCTGTAATTTTCTATAAATGCAATATGGCTACGTGAATGTGTACTGACCACTCCCCAGAAACATAATTTCCTGCTTGTGTGACTGGCTCACCAATTTTCCCAGAAGTCTGCACTAAGATACAAGTCAGATTTCACACATCCCCCACAACAAAAAATCTATTTTTGGTGAGATATTTCCAATAAGAACACATCTAAAGGGATGCACACCCAGCAGCTTTCTTCATTAGTGCTCTGCAGCTGCACACCTGACTGATAATTATGAAACCACTCCCATTAGATCTATTCAGAACAGAGGCACAGACAAACACACCAGGATTTCTTCAGAAAAACAAAAGGTAGGAATCTGCAACAAAGGTTGTTATAATCCTTGTAATGTAGATCACCCAGGGGCAAATGTTTTTTTTCTCAACAAAAGTGGAGTTACGCTTTAAGCAAGAGGGTTAAGATGGCAGCCAGGCAGCTAGCGTGTTGAAAAACATCCCAATTAATAGCCTATTTCTCTCATGGCTTTACCTTTCACACCAGAGATTAAACTAACCTATTGGAAGGACTGATATGGGACATCTGGCAATTCATAGCAATGTAGGGCATTTGGGTATTTTGTCTTGAAAAGTACATGGACTTCAATGTTTACAGGTACAAAACCTGCAATGTTCTTTTTTAAAGAGATGTGATGGAATGTGTATTCTAGGTTTCATAATACATTCATGTCATTCTAAGAACTGTGTCAATGTTTTTAAGATCTTCGTGAAACGTTTTTGGTAGCACTGCAACCAGATCTGTTGAATACTATTACGTCTAGGGGCAACCACAGATACCATTTGTATACTGAGCTGGGGATAGGTATTGGGTATAATGCTACCTGGAGTGAGCAACTCTTTCGGGCATAGATACCTATCTAGTGCTATAGTAACAACCACTGGTGTGTTTATCTGTGCTATTTACAGGGCTATATACAGAGCTGTACAGTGTTAAAAAAATAAATAAAAAATTGGTAAAAAACTTCCAATACAAAAACCTAGCCCTAGCTACACAATCATAGTCATAAGTATCAGGCTGTCCAAGCCGAACACTTCTGAGCTTCCTCATGCACAGTTTTATAGCTTTAACCAAGGCTGAGCTTCAGACATGACTTGTCTGTTCCCCAGGCTTTAGAGCACCGACTGAGTTTCAGGTGATTCTAAAAGGCCTGCAAGGGAGAGGTACAAAACCCATTGTAGATGGGTTATCACAGGTCCCAAAAGGTGTAGGATAGGAGCCTGGGAGTTACAGTGGGTATAGAAAAGAATCATCCCTCTTTAAAATAAAAACATTTTGTTGCTTTACAGCCTGAAATGAAAACGGTTAAAAAAAAAAAAAAATCAAAAACAGAATCACTGAGTTGGAAAAATATGACCCCTTATGTCAGTATTTTGTTGTACCACCTTTTGCTTTAATTAGAGCCTTTAGCCTGTTGGGATTTGTTTCCACTAACTTTGCACATCTAGACTTTGCAATATTTGCCCACATTTCTTTGCAGAGCTGCTCAAGTTCAGTTAAATTTGATGGTGACCATTTGTGGACTGCAGTCTTCAAGTCATTCCAGATTTTTAAGTTTGGGCTCTGACTAGGCCATGCAAGGACATTCACCTTTCATTTTTGTTGTGTGGTTTGGGTCATTGTCATGTTTGGAAGGTAAACCTTCTTCCCATTGACCGCTTTTCTGGCAGAGGGCAGCAAATTTTCCTCAACTATTTGACGGTATTTAGCTCCATTAATTTTTCTTTCTATCCTGACAAGTGCTCCAAAGAAACATCTCCATGCTATACTGTAGGAATGGTGTTATTTGGATGGTGAGCTGTACTTCCGCCAGACATATCATTTGGTGTTTGTGACCTCAGAATCTTCAAGGTGCATTTTGACAAAGCTCAATCCTGACTTCATGTGGCCTTTCTTGAGGAGTGGCTTTTTTCTTACAACCCTCCCATACAAGCCACATTTGTGATATTGTTGTCACATGCACACAGTGACCACTCTTTGTCATAAATTCCTACAACTGCTTCAGAGTTGCTGTAGGGTTTCTTGGTAGCCTCTCTGACCAGTTTCCTCCTAGCTCTTTCATCCAGTTTGGAGTGATATCCTGATCCAGGGAGGGTCTGTGTTATACCAAATAGCTTCCGGCTTTTAAAAATAGACTTCACTGTGCTTCTAGACATGGTAATGCCTTTGAATTGTTTTTGTCTCCTGACTTGTGCCTGTCCACAACTTTATCCCAGAGAGCTTATGACAGTGCTTCAGTTCACTACCATGGACTGAAATGCTCCAGGAAAGCTCTTTTCATGCTGAGCTACTTAAAATGACCACAGCTGATTACAGTTGAAAATCAAATGTCTTTGTGTGCCATTGAGAAGGTGATTAGCTACACCTGATTGAGTTTACAAGTTACTTTTAAGAAGGGGGGGTGGGTGATCGTGATCCCCTTACCAACTCAGTGATTCTGTTTTTGAATTTTGTTTTTTCTTTCACTTGGATGTTATAAGTTGTACCGAGTGAATAAACCAAAAACTGTCTGTTTGTTGATCACTTTCGGACCAGGGAGGTTTACATGTTTCTAAACAGTGGGGTTGATTTACTAAAACTGGAGAGTGCAAAATCTGGTGCAGCTCTGCATGGTAGCCAACTTCAGCTTGTTCAATTAAGCTTTGACAAAAATACCCAGAAGGTGGTTGGCTATGCAGTTGTACCAGATTTTACACTCTCCATTTTTAGTAAATCAACAGTTCTGCTCTTGTACCATCAGAGAAACAAATCATAGACACTGCACACGCCTTGTGCATGGATAGCCCAACTTATGCAACAAAATAATTAATATTCATGAACAGATCATTAAAAAAAATATGGTGGTAAAGTGCAACCAACCTCTTTCGTCTATGACCAGCTTTAGCATAAACCTTCTTCTTTGTGAACCAGAGCTTTTTTGTCTGGGAATGCAGCGTTATCATAGAGCACCAAGTAACTCATACTTTGCTGCTCCTAATGCCTTGCTGTTTTGGCCCCTTTATCAGTCTTTTTAAAGTAATAGACAAGGACATCTACTTTCTATAAGCATCCATAGAGGGATGTGTAGTATAATTGATTTTATACATACATGTAAAGGAGATCAGTTTGATGTAAATTATGGTACCAAATCAATGTTTAAATGCAACTAGCTAACAACATCTTGTAATCCACTAGACAGAAGGACTTAAAGTGGAGGGCCACCCTGAAAAAATAAAATCAATTAAAAGATTGAAAAAAAAATCCTTAAAAAAAAAAAAAAAAGTGAAAACATTTTTTTTTCTTTTTACTTACCAGAAATGCCTGTTGCTAGGCACATCATCCTAATATGCCTCTTCCTCCTCCGCAGAGATCTTCTTTCTTCTCTCCTCCGTGCGGAGTCTTCTGAGTAATGGGTCGCACTGTGTTCTGGGAACTGTGAGTCCCAGAACACAGCGCGCCCCATTCACAAAGCGCTGCGCGACTCGTGCATGCGCAGTAGGAAACGGGTAATGAAGCCGCAAGGCTCCACTGCCTGTTTTCCTTACCCAAAATGGCGGGGCCGGGACCCAAGACCGAGGGACGGGTCAGCCTCGGGCGACCGACATCGCGGGCGCCCTGGACAGGCAAGTCTGCTTATTAAAAGTCAGCAGCTACAGTGTTTGCAGCTGCTGACTTTTTTTTTTTTTTTCAAAACCGGCCCTCCTCTTTAAGCCTGCCATAGACGGTTTGAATCTTGTCTGGTTCAGCGGAAAATGGCTGAGATTGAACCATGACCATGACCCATGTACGGGCAGGCTGAATGTACCCAAGTTGATTGATCAATTGGGTACAACCAGCTTGTTGGATTTGACATGGTTGCACACAAAAAAAAAAAACATGCTCCGGCTACAGCCGGCCTCAGAGTTAGCCAGGCCAAAGAAGAGGGGATTTTCTTTTCTGCAGCCATGGGTTGCAGGAAAGAAAATTGCTAGACTCCCCCATCAACACAGTCAGTGTCGGGGGGGGGGCGGGGGCATGGGGAACGTTCCTTTCCAGGAGAACATAATGATTATTAGCTAGTAATGGCTATAGCTGCTAGCAATAATTGCATGCTAGAAATCCAAATGCTGGTTGTGTCCAAGTCAAGTGGTGGATTGACTTGGGTACAGATCAGCCTGCTCATATCTTAGCTGGTCCTTGCTGAACCGGGCCATGATTCAAACCATCTATGGCTGGTTTTAGGATCAGGAGCCTATTTAGGCTATGTTGCATAGTCATGTGCTAATTGAAGGTATAGCCTTATTCCTGTGCTGCTGCTCCTTTACTGTCCAATCAGCACATTGGGGTTGCGTTTTGACCACTTCACTCTGCTGGACGGGAGGTGCTTTGATCTGGCTATGCTCATCATTAGGTATGTCTGATAAACAGGCTGGAAATAATTGCCAATCTTTTGGAAGGTACAGCAGTTCCCACATTATATCACCTTTGCAGGTTTAGGCATTTTCACTCGAGTACAACCCGATTGGCTGCAATTTTTTTTTACTACTCTGGTTCAACCTAACATTGTTATATGCTTAGTGTGCAACAGGAGTGTAGGTGGTAGGAGTCTTCCCATGTTACTACAATCAACAGTACCAGTGAATTTCCATTTTACTTGGAAATACCATTTTTTTGTCAGTAACATTTGTTGTAAACAGCACAGTCATTAATTCCAATTTTACCAAAAATAAAGGCAGCCATTGTGCAGGTTTAATCATATAGCTTTATTTAACAGTCAGCAACAATCTGTTGTAATTCAGAATTTTAGCAGCATTATTTCCATAGGAAACCTCTGATTTACAAATGTTATTACCAGCACGCATACATAAAGTTTTCACCAGAGCTCTGCACAAAATTTAGCCTGGATTTTTATTGAAAATTGACATCCAAGTGTTCTAGAAATAGAAGAAAAGCAAGTTTATACAAAGCAATATGAAATAGGTAGGATCAGTCCATGAAAAAAAGAAAAGGGGGGGAAAATTTTTTTTTTTTTTTTAATGAAACCCAGTTATCCAAGCTGGGTAAAATGTATTTAATTCTCCACCTGTGGAAAATGCTGGGTGTATATATGTGAGCTTACAATGTATCAGACCACGAAGAAGCCTGAAAAAAAAAAAAAAAAAAATCTGATATAGGTGTTTGTATGAATCCCTGCAAGTTCCTGTTGGTATAGCTATAAAATATGCATCATTTTAGCCTTCAAGTGCATGTTCTCTGTAGACCAGCTTTATGGCTTATACCCAGTCCACATTTTGAATGACATTTTGTTCTGGGTGGTTCTTGCTCTGGGGTTACGTAGTGGGGGTTGATTTACTAAAGGAAAATAGACTACACTTTGCAAGTCTAGTGGCACTCATATTCCCAGAGCTTAGTGAATATGGTGAAGCGCTGCTGATTTCCATCATCCAATCATGTGCAAGCAAAAATACTGTTTATTTTCCTTGCAGTTAAAAGGGAAGTTGCACCACCTTTACCAAGCTATGGGGAAAAATGAGTGCAAGTGCACAGTCTATTTGCCTTTAGTTAATCAACCCCAGTGAATCATTTGGAATTCTTGATTCCCTACATTGTAACCATTGACATTTTCAGCTGTTGTCTGAACAAAGTAAATAAATTAAAAAAAAAATCACTGGAGGGCGCATTCATTTTTTAATGCCAATAAAAGTAGTACAAAAATCTCTTGGCCTTCTGTGGAGTATGACTGCAATGGTCCAAGTCTAATAAAACTTCCTGTCTGCTGAGTATCTGCTTCGATCCTGCATATGATGAATGAAAGTTAACTCCTCTGTCAGTACAGACTAATTATATGACTGCAACTTTTGCCCCACCTCTGAAATCTCAGCAAAGTCATTAAGGGTACCCTCTCTTTATGTTTAGTATGGACAAAAAACATGGATTTTCAGTGAGCTTTTAAAGTCAGACTAGATATAAAAAGACAATTAATGCAGCTCTGTACTTAAGAGCACATCATTGCTTGGCTTTAGGAACAAAATAGTATCTGACTTTCTTGGTATTAGCCTTTTGTAGTTTACTGTACAGTTGAGCTCAGAACGGTAGAGGAGAAGCAAAACAAGGAGCCAATCAGTTGTACTGTAGTGCTTACATGCCTGCTGAGTAGGAAAGTGTAGCTCATTGGTCCGCTGTCTCTGGGCTAGATTCACATTATTGTAGTAATGCATTATTAGAGCTATACATTTTAAAATGGCACTCCAATGGGAAAAAAAAAAAAAAAAAGTACACACACTATTTGTAAGCTTTGGCATAAAGGTTCTAATGCAGAATTCCCAAAGCACTAGTTCCTGAAAAAAATGGCTGTATGTGTAAGCGGGTGTTGCAGACCGAGAGTGAGAGAACAGCAGCAGCCCCATAAGGCCGCATACACACGGGCGAATTGTCTGCCCAACTTAGTCCGCTGAAACGTGTTTCAGCGGACAATCCGCTCGTGTGTGGGCTTCAGCTGACTTTTTCAGCGGACAGTCTGACGGACTAAGTCTTTCGGAATTTCCGTAATTTTGTCCGTCCAAACTTGGTTTCAGCGGACAGTCCGCTCGTGTGTAGGCAAGTTGGACGGACTAAGTATGGCGCATGCTCAGAAAGGATTTACACGCCGAAGGTTGCATTGCAGTGTATAGGACGTCGTATTTCTAGTCCCGTCGTACGTGCTGTACACGTCATCGCGCAAGCTTTCAGCGGACTGTCTGTTCATCGTGTGTGGTCAAGTCCGTTCATTTAAAAGTTGGACGGACTGTCTGTGGGATTGTCTGACGAACTTAGTTGGGCAGACAATCCGCCCGTGTGTACGCAGCCTAAGGCTCTCCAGAATGGGTCCAAAGCATTATTCAGCAATTATCTTACAGCAGAAGCAACATCTCAGAGCCTGGGATCACCGAATAAATCTTTGGACCCATTCTGGAGATCCATGGTGTGCTGGTGATATTCTCTCGCTTTGACACACACAAAGACACAGCCCAGATATAAATGGATCTTTACTTTCCAGGTACAGGCTGGAGAAGGGACATGCCTAGGGGCTGTGTAAATCTCAAAAGCCAATGGACAGGAAGGCAAGTTCTTTGGTTGGTTGTGAGTAACCAAAATGGATATAAAAACACGTTAAAAGGCTGCTCATCAAGTCTTGTAGATTAGGTGGCAAAAGTTACTGAGGTTGACAGGGATAGCAGGGTCAGCACGAGCCAGTAGATACTATTGTAGTACAAATCTGGTGTTGGGGGTCTTGTGTATACAGCCCTAGATAGAGGCCCAGTTTTTAATAGTTAGAATTGCTGGCATTGTGATTTGAAGGCACAAGCATCATCTACACAACATGGAAACTATTATCTGTTACAGTATGTTAGTCACCATTGAGTGCAGCTTGGCCAGACAAACTTAAGCATATCCTTTGCACAGCTTATTTAGTAGGTCTTTGCATAAAGATGCACAGGTGTCTAACATGCTTTAAGTCAGGTATACAGAAGTAGAAAGATTTGTGTATTGCTAGCATGCATCACATCTAAAATAATTGTAAGGATATCAAAGAATACAATAGGACAAAATCCAAAAATGGGTCCCCTAGGTTTCACCCAATAGCAAGTATCATATGAGAGGTGTATTGGAGAGGCGCAGAGCTGGAATTTACATCTATCAAGCCTTTGACTTGTTCACTGGGCTAGCACCGCCCAGTCGGGACTGACATATATCAATTTATAGCCACACTCTGCATTATTTCTTCTTATATCATCTTTTTTGTACCTTCCAGTATCTAGAGTCTATTTCAGTACACTCTACTTATGAAATGGCTCTATTTACAGTGCCTTGAAAAAGTATTCACACCCCTTGAAATTTTCCACACTTTCTCATGTTACAACCAAAAATTTAAATTTCATTGGGATTTTGTGTGATAGACCAACACAAAATGGCACATAACTGTGAAATAAATATGTGAAAAGTGTGGGGTGCATTTGTATTCAGCCCCCCCCCCCCGAGTCAATACTTTGTAGAACCACCTTTCACTGTACTTACATCTACATGTTTTCTTACGGATGTCTCTACCAGCTTTGCACATCTAGAGTTACGTTTTTGCCCATTCTTTTTTGCAAAATAGCTCAAGCTCTGTCAGATTGGATGGAGAGCATCTGTGAAAAGCAATCTACTTGTCTTGCCAGATTCTCAAATGGATTTAGGTCTGGACTTTGATTGGGCCATTCTAACCCATGAATATGCTTTGATCTAAACCATTCGATTGTAGCTCTGGCTGTATGTTTAGGGTCGTTGTCCTGCTGGAAGGTGAACCTCTGACCCAGTCTCAAGTCTTTTGCAGACTAACAGGTTTTCTTCTAAGATTGCCCTGTATTTGGCTTCATCTATCTTCCCTGTTGCTGCTGAAGTAAAGCATCCCCACAACATGCTGCTGCCACCGCCATGTTTCACGGTGGGGATGGTGTGTAGTATTAGTTTCTACACATAGCGTTTTGCTTTTAGGTCACAAAGTTCAATTTTGGTCTCATCTGACCAAAGCACCTTCTTCCACATGTTTGCTGTGTCCTCCATATGGCTTCTCGGAAACTGAAACTGGACTTTTTATGACTTTCTTTTGGTAGGTTTGCAGTTGTGCAATACTCTTTACATTTTTGGCTGATGGATTGAACAGTACTCTGAGATGGTCAAAGCGTCTGAATTTTTTTTAATTTTTTTTTATTATACCCGAACCCTACTTTAAACTTCCCCACAACTTTATCCCTGACCCAGTGGTGTGTTCCTTGATCTTCATCATACAGTTTGTCCACCAAGATTCTCTAATAAACCTTCACAGAACAGCTGTATTGATACTGATATTACATTACACACAGTTGGTTGGACTATTTACCAATTAGGGGACTTCTGAAGGTAATTGATTCCACTAGATTTCAGTTAGAGGTATCAGAGTAAAGGGGGCTGAATACAAATGCATGCCACACTTTTCACATTATTTATTTATACAATATTTAAAAGTCCATTGCTCATTTTCCTTCCACTTCATAATTATGTGCTACTTTGTGTTGGCCTACCACATACGATCCCAATAAAACACATTTATGTTTTTAGTTGTAACAAAATATGGAAAAGGTCAAGGGGTATGACTACTTTTTCAAGGCACTGTACTTTGCTGGTACTTACAAAGCCATGGCTCAGAGGACAAAAATTAACAAATTGTACTTGAATCATGCTAGTGATGCTTACGTAGCAAAACACATGAGCATTAACATTCTCCACATGTTAAATGTGTACCTTGCAGATATCTAATATCAGCCAATTCTAAGGATACCAACAACTTGGCTGCAAAAGGTATACAGCGTAAGGTAAAAAAATAAAAATAAATATTAACAGGACTGCAGCCAAACATATCCACTTTAATGCAAAGCCCATCAAACTGGACACAGAGCGATAAAGAGATTCATTTAGGAGGGTTGGTATCAAGCATTAGTACTTTGTAATTCAGTTTGTATTTTTTTTTTGGACTGGGAATTTAAGGGACATTGGGGAGGAGAAAAAGAAAAAATGTAAAGTTTGCTTCTTTTTTTTTTTGTATAGAAACCACTAGTTCCTAGGCCATCATACTCCTCTCCTTTAGCTCCAGATACTTATCCTGGGCCAATAACCCGCTTTAGCAATACATTATAAATGGTGTGATTTTACTGCAAAGTAATGAGAGCTTTCAGGTGCCCACTCCAAATAAAAAGACAATACCAACCCCCCCCCCCCCCCCCCCCAAAAAAAAAGCACATTACAACACATTAGTGCTGAAAATTATTATATATAATGCCTTATATTGTTTTATCTTCTTTGTCTTTCTACAAATCATTAAACGTTCACTGCAAAACATTGTGCACGCCACTTCTCCAACCATATTTCAAAATGCCTTTATCTGAAAATTGAGGTTCTAAGCTCAAGATGAAAAGATCTAATAAGCTTCTGGTTTAGGCAGACCACCCCCAAGTCTCTGGGTGCAGTGCCTGTACTGCATTATTAGACAAACTCAAGAAGTTGAGTATGTGATTCAACTTTTAAAAGATGGGATTTGACTACAGAACATTACATAATGCAAACAATTAGTTAATTATTTTCCAAGCGAAGGTAGGACCTGGCACACTGTGGTGCATAATTCACTCTGATAAATTTTATATCCCCCTTCCAGCAAACATGAAAATTTGCTAGAACTTCACAGAAAGCTATCCAAAACTCAGAACAGAACATTTATATAACTTGCATCAAGGCAAACATGAACCTGCATCATCCTCCGATACACATTTTGGTTGTTCGACTTGGATGCAACTATGTCCTGCATAATGGAGATAGATCTATTTTTAATATACACACAGCAACCATTTTAACAGAACTACCAAGAGCCAGGAGCTGCCAAAAAATCCCATCACAACTTCCTCTTGAATCTGCAGGCTGGGTACACAACCCTAAAAGGTAGCCCTATAGTCCTTTTCAAAACATATTACAATGATTAATCTTCAATTTGAAGCGAACAACCAAAACTGTGAAGGACAGAAAATAACAGGAATACAAAGTATGAATGTGGTTTCTATTTTAGATAAAACTGTGCTTATTGTAATGCACATGTGCAAGTGATTAGGAAGCAACATCTTTGTGGTCATGAATATTTGTTCATTTTATATAGTAAATGGAAGCGTCAAAAGGCAAAAACATGTCATCACTTCCCTGCATCCTGAAATCAAAATGTTAAAATCTGAACCACTGGCATGGCAATCAATGAACATTTTAGGGGATTTCAAAGAAAAGGAAAAGAAAAGCCCACTGATAGTACTATTTGATGCACCAAATGTTTTTTCACAGGTCACATTTACAAACATTCAAAAGAAATTCTACTCCCAAATATGGCCAACCTAAATCTTGTTAGTGCTTATTCCTTTTGCTACATTATACTGGCCACCCGTACAGCTCACCCTTAGCAAAGCATTAAAAGCCTTCCTATAGAACAAACAGCGCTTTCCTGTTCAGCCCTATTCTGCTGTAAAATACTTTAGGACAAATGACCACATAAAAAAATAAAAAAAAAAACTAAAGTTCACCAATATAAGAACACCATTAGAATATATGATTTCCATTTTCTAGAAAAAGCTAAAGAGTTTTTGAAATTATAATGTGGTTATGTTATAAAACTAGTAGCATTTGAAAAAAAAAAAAAAAAGTCCAAAATAATGTGTGGAGAACCACATATTGTAAGCCCGGGCACATTAACTAAGATCTGCAAAGAGATATAAATGTCAAAATACATGAAGAAAATATTAAAGCAGACCTAATGTATAAAAAAAGCTTTGAGGTCTGTCAGTCTTCCCACTAATGCTCCCAATCAGCCCTCCTATACTTACCTGCCACCTGGAGTGGTTTACCTCCGAGTCTGACCCTGGCTCATGGCACCCCCACTCTGACCAATTCTCTACTATTCTGCGGACTGGTCACAGTGAGGTGGTAGATTCGGTGTGAAATAGGAGCACTGGTATAGAGCAGCATAGGAAAGCTGAGGACCTAAAAAGTAAGACAGGGAACACAGACACCCAACTTCACAAAGGATACACTTTTCCAGTAATTTTGTCCTAGGCTCTAAAACTGAGAATTGATAACTTTTTTTTATAGGCTAAAAACAGCAGAACTGGTAATAAAAAAAAAAAAAATCACAATTGCTTTATGAAGTCAGAAATTCTGCACTACTTGCATACATGCTCACAGCACAGTTGTAACACTTACAAAATGCATAGCTTGTCAATCGATGTATTAAAAAGCACAATAAATATACACCAGCCAAAAATCTACAGGCTTAACTGCGAACCAGAAGTTTAGAAACCTGCCACAATTAAGCAACGTTTGAGGTAGAAAAAGTGAAAACAACAGCTCTAAGAGAAGCCAAGGACTGCCTTGGAAGTAAAGTGCCAGTATACCTTCAGAAAGTACACATTGTCTACACAGCTGGGGAAAAAAAATTGTAGGGCAGATTGAAAGCGAGGATGCTGCCAGTACTAAGAAACAGCATTACTGAATCACAGCTAGGCTCACAAAATAAAATAAAATAAAAATTAGAAAGGTGGGGGGGGCAGGGTTTGATTATAAATAGGAAATATCAGTAGGCAGGTTTATGCCACTTTATTCTTAAAGCTGAACCCCAGGCAGCTAAAACAAACAAACAAAAAAAAAATAATCCACATTACTGCAAAGCTTTTCGGTAAAAAAGCACCTAAATCTGACTTGGTATCAGTCTCTTAGCCCTGGTTCACTCCACTGCGATTTGTCATGAGATTTGACAAATCAAAGATTGCATGAAAAAATTTGCATCCCATTACCAGCAATGGAACCACTCAAATCGTTGCAACTTTAAAAAGGTTCCTGCACTACTTTTTTGCAATTTAATTGGGACTTGCATTGACTTCTATTAAATGACTTCACAAGCCACAATGAAATTTCACGTCAAAATTGCACTATTCGCAGGCTTTGAAATCATACTGAAGTAGCACAATTTAAAAGCCACACTGGTGTGAACCAGGGCTAAAGTCCTTCCTAAGGAACCACAGCAGTAATAGAGCAGACCCGCTCCAAGCACAGTGGCAGGTTGGGAGTTTAACTGGGGCGGTACACCTGTCAAATGGTAACTCAGGGAAGACAGAAACCTCCCGTGGAGCAGAAGGGCAAAAGCTTGCTTGATCTTGATTTTCATTATGAATACAGACCGCGAAAGCGGGGCCTCACGATCCTTTTGACTTTTTGGGTTTTAAGCAGGAGGTGTCAGAAGTGTTACCACAGGATAACTGGCTTGTTTGTTTTCTCAGGTGGTGAAAGGGCTCCTGGGAAGGTGAAAATACCAGTATTGGAGAAGAAAGTCTGGACATCGGAAAAGTAGATCTAATCTTTTTAATGCTCAGAAGAGTCCCACCTGCCTGGTGCAGAGAATGGGAAGAACAGGAAGGAAACACCAAGGCCCATAGTGGTCATATTGTGAAAAGGCCGTAAGGAGTAGTCAGGGTCAGCTGTTATTGCAGCATTTCCTGAATCTGAACTCCAGGAAGATGACTAAATACACAAAAAACAACCAACTACACTCACTGCCAATTGCTATATAGCAGTGATGACGAACCTTGGCACCCCAGATGTTTAATGCGCATCATGGGAAGTGTAGTTCCAAAACATCTAGGGTGTTGAGGTTCGCCATCACTGTTATATAGGCCAAACATTAGTAATGAGAATGGAAAGCAGTCACGTGACCGTTTGTAAACTGACTAAAGCTCCCCCTCTACTCCATCACATTAAAATTAAACTTAACTCTCTCAATCAACATTGATTTTTTTTTTTTTTAATCCCCATGTTGCTAGCAATGGAAAATAGATAGTAAGGTAGATCAGATTTACTGGTTTTATTTATTTGGAAGAGAAAGGGTTCTCTCAGCTAAGCACATGCTCCTGCATGCCTGAGCCAAGGGCAGATGGATTCCAGGAAAGGAACATGAATCATTTCACCTTACTCAAGATGGCCACGGCCAGAATGTGGGGGGGGCATTACAAAATGATTTTTCAACAAAATAAAGCTCTGCGACATGGATGGATGGGGGAGTTTGCTTTGAGTAGTTAAAGATTGTGTATAGTTTGTGGTGATCAGATGCAGTAAATATCTGCTTTAAAGAGGCGCTCCAGGCAGATACCAAATAGATCAAAAAGGTTACATGGTCAATATACAGAGTAGAAGGGGGCACAAACAAATTAGAGAAATTCATTACAAGTGAAAATTTTTTTTTCCAAAGACTAAACAGATTAATCCAACTAAGCAGTTACATGAGGCTTGAATGTTGTATAGACTCTTAAACAGAGTAGTTGCAACTTATGCTGCAAACATTTGGCATTCCTAAAAACATACAAATATTGCAAACAAAAGGAGTAAGATTTTATAAAATTAGACCCGTGATGTCTAACAGGCATTCTACATATTTAACAAAATAAAGAAGAAAAAGGCATTGCCTACAGCACCCCCATCAGAATTTTGCTTTTCATTTCAATCTACAACAGCAGATGGTTTTGGATTCCTATGGGCTACACCTCCATATTGATCATCTTTTGTTCTAAATGCATCCTCACACTCAATCTAACCCCAAAATGGGTTTCCACTGGTCTTTGTGGAACGACAGCGCTCGTTATATTAAACTAAAAATCAAAATCACATGATCCAGTTACAAAACTGAGAAATAATTAAACAATCCACTTATAAATTAAACAGAACATAATCTAGAATTTACGATATCGGTTAAAAGTCTACCAAAAAACACAAACAGAAAAACTGAAAAATAAAACTTAACATGTACTGCACAAGAGCAGGTATTTAGCACTTCATCATAAAAGGAGGTAGTGTCCGCTATGTACAAGTAGTGACATCCCACATTGGCTCTCATAGGTCATTTTTTTAATCGAAAGTTTAGAAAGACTGAAATGGTTAGAAAAATAGCCATTTTTTCATACAATTTCTTCTACTGAAGGATGTACATAATACTGTAAGAATTTGTTGGCAAGTAGTCTGGGATTTCATAGGCAATTTAAAAACTTCGGTCGTATATCTTGCTGTATATCAAAGTCAAAGATAAAGCCTGGATTTCTTTGTGCAACTGTAATCGTAGCTATTAAGTGCTAAATGATTTTAGAAGGTGGTACTTCACCTTCAAGACCCAAATTATCTGGCTTTAAAAATAAGAAGAAGGTCAGGATCCAACTAAAATTTCCATAATGTGGTCCAAATCATTCAGATCTGTCCTGCATACTTGCATGTTTGAGGAATTATTGCACAGTGTATATCGTTTTAGAGGTTCTTCTAATGTAGGCTGTATCCTTGGGGAAACCAAGAAAGAAAAACCAACATCGGAGTCATACATTGATGTATCTATATCATCAAAAATGTCATCCACAGATAAATCTTTTAGGTAACTGGTAGAACTTGTAAGTTCGAACGAACCAAAGACACATTCTCCTCCTCTTGGGTCTTGCTTTTCAGCTTTGAATCCATTTTCCACAGGTTTTGGAGGCTCATCTGCAACAGGGCCCAGGGAGGGGATAGGGCTGATGTCCTCAACAAAATCAAGATCCTTGAGAATGGATGAAATGGCAGAAGACATGTCGTCATCTGTGACTTCCATCAAATTTTCCACTGGATTCTCACTGGGCCAGGAATCCCTTGTGAAGTCGGTGTGGATTCCAAAATGCAGATTTAAGGAGGAGGCCTCAAGGAAATCATTTCCTGTGTACATTAAACTGTTGGGGGTTATTTCATTATCCACAATTTCTGGCAGTTGGGTGGCCTCCTGCCGCGTTTCCTCCTGGATCTGACGGACTGTATTGGCTATGAGAACGGAGCGGTGCAGATTAGGCTCTGCCAGCATTTTATAGCCTTGCAGTTTGTTGAGGCACATGTTGAGCACTAGTTGCCTTTGATGACTGTATGGCATACTTCGGTTACAATCTGAGGCACAAGTAAAGTCAGTCATGGTTTCTTCACAATCATTAAACTTTCGTTTACGTCCTCTACCAAGCATGGGTCTGCAGAGACAAAATGATGACAGTGTTAGGTTATACTGAGCAGAAAGATGGAAGTCGATACAATTTCTTTCCTACTCAATGCAACTACACAAGGATGGCTTGAAAAGCATAGCAAATTTTGAAGTCACAGCAAGACCCTGACGAAGCTATGGTGAGGCAATCATTTGGGACACCGATCATGGCTACACTAGCCTCAGTGTTTAATAGACTAGTGAGATATTGGCAATATGTGAGCAATATATGTGGATATAGAAATTTTATTCAGTCCCCATTTGGAGTTACCCTACAGATTGCTTAAAAAAATAAAAAAAAATAAAAAATAAAAACACTCCTTTGTATGCTGTGGGTACAGAATTAACAGCTGATCTCAGAGTTGCCCAATGAGAGAAAAGGGAAAAATTAAAGATTTATTACAGGCATTTAGCTTCATAAACATGTGCATAATAAGACAAAAATGAAGTATCTATAAAAATATTCCAAAAAAAAAATAAAAAAGGTATGAAGTCATTCACCACAACAAAATGTGTATAGTGATAATAAATTATTGTTTCATTGATCAAGAGATAAGAGACACTTCACCGAACACCACTTACTGTATATGAGTTCAACTTACCAGATAGAGAGACCACCTTTAACAAGTGGTCAAGACACGCTTTTAGTGTGATCAATGCTAGGACATCATGGACTCTACAGAACCTGCCATATGCATATCACTCGAAAAGGTATCCACTGGGAATCAAAGGAGTAAAAGAAACTCTTATGGTGTAGTAAGTATGTATACCAATTTATTTAAAAGGGTTCAAAATAGTAACAAAACAAAGTAAAAACAGCATAATCTAAATGTGCATCTGGGAACAAATATCCAATTCCTTCCTCGTGCTGCGCTACAGAACACTTCTGGATCCCGGCCTGCGTGTTCGTGTCACCTACATTGGTTTGCAGGTGGATGGGGAAATGGCTCCCTTTAACAGTAACTTAGAACTGAAGACTCTCTCCTCACCCCGATAACCACACTGGTTGTCTGAGCAGCCAAAGCAATAGATTCCCTTAACACACTGCCAATCTTCCTTCTTACATTGGGCATATGATCTTAAGCATTTAAAGTGATATTAACCAATTTCGGACCGCCGTTGTTATACGTAAAATACTGGGCTTATGGCAACAGATAGCTGCCATAACCCCGGTATTTTTTTTTCAAACAGTGGGCCGTCTGCATTCAGATAAAAGTGTTCTTTGCGGATTTGCTTTTAATCGACGCGGGAGAGGTGCCCCTCCCATTGCATCCCAGTCTCCACCATTTACCGGAGCGTGCGGTAGTGGCGGAGATGACCTGGTCCTTTCCCCTGAGAGGCTGGAAGTAGAGCGAGGGAATAATGGCCCCCCACTTGACTCAATGCCATTGGATGACATCAAATATCACTTCCGCCCCCACGGCTTAAAAAAAAAAAAAACACCACCACAAAATTTTATTTTATTGGAAAAAAATTAAATTATTTTTATTGCATTTAAGTGTAAATGTGAGATCTGAGGTCTTTGACCCAAGAGGTCCTGTCATACTTTTTTTCTATTACAAGGAATGTTTACAAAGTGATCCAAATTTTTTTTTAACCACTTAAGGACCACCCGCCACAATTGTACTGCAGCAGGCTGGCTCCTGTGCCCGAATCGCCATCATTGTAAGTTGACTCGCGCAGTTGCGGACCAGTGGTGTGCGCTCTCGTGCACCGTTCGGGCGGACTCAATGTCCGCTGGCGACCCGATAGCCTAATACAAAGACAGAGCCCCTCTCCTAGATTAACACCCCTCTCATTACAGATGCAGGTGTTTGAGGGGCCTCTATGGAAAAAAATAAAAAAAGGCCAATTATCACAATAATGCACCCCATAGTAGCCACTCTGGGCTGTATAAACTGTGCAAATGCACCTTGCTCGGCTCCAGCCAAGCTTTATTTGAACTTCCCAGAAACAGCCATTACCGAGTATGAATTCTCCTTTTATAGCTGAGCATGGCCAAGTTCAAGTGGAACAGGGTGAGAATGCACTGCACACAGTGAACATCCTCCCACTACAAATGTAGGCGTGTCAGTGGGGGGGGGGGGGGCCTCTGCAGAAAAATGCTGGCCTCTCATTCACCTCTGTCCTGTCATTTGCAGGACAAGCTGAATATCGTAATGATGCAACACTGAGCAGTCACTCCAGGCTGTTCAAACTAAGCGCACACACAATGTATCCTCTCCTGGCTCCAGTTGCGCTTAGTAAAGGCCACTCCCTGACATCTTATCTAGCTTAACTCCAATTTCTTTGTAAAATCACACCATTCACTGTGCTTTATAAGTGTGCCTTTCCTCCCCCTTCCTGCCCAGGCCAAATTTGAGTGGCCATGCAGCTCTGTACTCATATGAAATTTTTATAATTTTTTTGGAGACAGATAGAGCTTTCTTTTGGTAGTATTTATTCACTACTGGGTTTATTTTTTGCTAAACAAAACTAAAAAAAGATCAAAAGTTAGGGAAAAAAAACCTTAGTATTTGTGTCACATACCTTAAGGTAGAGCCTGATGAGCAGAGGAAGGCCTCTCATACAGCTCCGGTTCAAGGGCCACCGAGTTTGCAACAGCGGCCACAAGAGCACAGTGGGGTAGGAGTGCCTGTGGCATTTTCTATAGCAGGGGGGCACTTTTAGCAGCCAATAGTAGTGGAGCTGCGGTTGGTGGCTGTGGATGCAAGCAGGTTGATGGTGCCAGGTACTGTGGATGCAGGTATGTGGAGGCTGAAGCAAGGTGCAGAGTGAGACAAGCCAGGTCAGATACAGAGGAATCAAGGTACAGAGTTAACACTTAAGAATGGTCAAGTTCAAACAGAGGTTTGGCAACAGAGAAATCCAGAGGCAAGACTGAAGAAAGGGTTAAGCAAGCCGAGGTGAGGAATTAAGAGAATCAGAGTAGTCGGGAAACCAGATAACGATCAGATCAAGGATAGGCACTGGAAACAGGATTACGGGGGGAAACTGCAGATTAGACAGCAAAGGCCCTAGTACATCTGCCATGCTTATATAATACAATGGGTGCCAATGCTAATGGGCACGTGTACAGGCGGTTGCCTGAGCCCACAGACATGCCTGTCTGGAGGGACATCATTGGAATTGTGTCCACGCATGCGAGATGGCCTGTGTCTCTGCACATCTGCTCTGCTATGGCCAGTGAGTCCCTGACATTGCGCCCTTCCCAACCCCCCCCCACCCCTTACGTTCCCAGGCCTTGTCCTCAGGACCATGACCCCTCCATTTTGAGATACTGCAGCTGGTTTCTCCTTTTCCAGCAGTTCAGAATGGTCTCCACCTCATATTCCTCATCACCATTGACTAACAATGGTTCGGATGGATCCGACCCTCTGTCAGGGAAGGGGTCCTGTACCTCAGGTTTCAACAGTGATATTTGGAATACTGGGTGAATTCTAAAGGATTCCGGCAAAGACAGCTCATACGATACCTCGTTCAATCGACGTTTTACCGAAAAGGACCTACGAATTGGGCGCCAGCTTCTTTTATGGGCATGCCAGTCTGAGGTTCGGTGCGGATAGCCATACTCAATCTCCTGTTTGAAAATTCAGCTCCCCTCTCCTCTTCCTGCTTGTTATCCATCTGTGCCTTTGTCATCGCTTCCTGTAGGATCTTGTTTTTGTGACAGAGGAACTCCATTATATTTTGTACTGCTGGAACTGAGGACTCAAACAAAATCAGGTAGAAAAGATACATGGAAACCATAGTTTGCAAAAAATGGGGACTTCCCTGTGGCGGAATGGCTAGCATTGTATGCAAACTCGGGCAGGGGCAACAATGACGCCCAATCATTTTGTACAAACGACGTAAAACACCGGTCCGATTTGTTCTGTCAGTTTGGGGGTGGTATGCAGAGTATAATGATAGCTCAATCTCCCATAATGCTCTCCAAAACCATGAGGTGGACTGCATCCCCCAGTCAGATACAATGTTCACCAGAAACATACAATCTCAGTCTCCTTAATAAAGACTCTGGCCGTCTCCATGGCAGATTGGGTATTCAATAGTAGGAAGTGGGCCATCTTTGATAGCCTGTCCACGAACACAAAGATAGCCATGCATTCCTCTGATGGTGGGAACTCTACGATAGAGTCCAAGGTCGGCTCCTTGCAGTCTTGCTTCGGGTACAGATGGGACAAAAGTTGCAGAAGCCCTCTAGGTCTGGCCACCAGAAGGTTCAACATACCAAGTCTATTGTATTTGTAATGCTGAAATGGCCTGCATGTGTGTGATCGTGAAGCAGCTTTAGCACCTGTACCCGGTCTGGTATGAAAATCTGACTCTCCCACCATTGTAACATCTCTGGCTACCAAGATTACCTTGGGGGGGACTAGTGATATTAGTGGAAGCCTGTTTAATCTATGACAGTAGATCAGGTTGTAATAGCAGAAAGTTACCTGCAGGCAAGATGGTATCTAGTACGGCCGGTTCCCTTGGGTCATCCGTGACAATGCGTCTGATTTATCGTTCTTGGTTCTGGGTTTGTATGCGATATGGAAGGTAAATCTTGTGAAGAACGGAGCCCACCAAGCTTGGTTTAGCCTCAGCCATCGGGCAGATCGTAGATATTCTAGGTTTTTGTGATCCGTGTAGATCAGTATGGGATGCGTTGCACCCTTGAGTAGGCATCTACATTCTTCCAATGTCGCCTTAATGGCGAGCAATTTTCTGTCACCCGCATCATAATTTCTCTCCGCTGGGGAGAGTCAGCAGGAGAAGAATGCAAAAGGGTGCATCAGGTATTTCAATCCTTGGCGTTGCGACACCACTGCTCCTATTGCCGACTAAGGCATCTACCTCCAAGAAGTAGGATCGGGGCAGAAGTGAACACTTTATTTAATGTCTGGAACGCTTCTTGGGCTTCCGTGCTCCAGCTGAATCACAAGGGCAACATGGTTAACGGGGGTTATAATTTCTGAAAAACCCTTGATTAACCTCCTGTAGAAGTTGGCGAATCCTCTGAATCGCTGCATCCCCTTCTTGTCATTGGGTGCCGGCCAAACCAAGATGGCAGAATCTTTTTGGGGGGTCCATCTTGATTCCTGCTGGAGAAAAATCCCCAAAACTGAATGCTCTGGCACGTAATCTCACATCTCTCCAGCTTGGCGTAGAGTTTGTCCTGCTCAAACTTCGTCAACACACTCTTGACATGTCCTCGGTGGGCATTCAGAGATAAGGAAAAGATTAGGATATCATACAGATAGATGATGACAAAGATGTCTAGAAAGTCCCAGAAAACATTGTTGATGAAGTGTTGGAAGGTGACTGGCCAAACCTGGTGCAAAAAGCTGTCTTCCACTCATCCCTCTGATGTGGATCAAGTTGTACGCTCCTCTGAGGTCCAGTTTGATGAAGATGGTTGCTGTTCTGTTTTGTTTTTGGAATAGCTCAGGCATCAAGGGGAGAGGGTAGCAGTTCTTGACCAAGATCTTATTCAGTTCTCTGTAGTCGACACATGCTGGGGGGGGGGGGGGGGGGGGCCGATGAATCCCTTCTTGAGATTCTGGTCCATGTACTCCTTGTTCCTTCTCAGACAGGGGGAAGATGCACCCGAAGGGAATATCAGTCCCAGATATTTAACTCTATGGGGCAGTCATATGGTCGATGGTGAGGCAGTGTGTTTGCACCCCGTTTACTTGCCAGACTTGTCCAGACAGTATATGGGTGTACCTGGGTCCCACCGGTTTCTGCCATTTCAGTGCTGATGGCTGATGTGCTAATGACACTGCTGGACATCTTACAATGTTGAAGGGCAGCATGATGCATATCTGCTGCATTACCTTTCCTTGGCAGACCAATGTCTACGCTTCTCAACATGGCCCGTTTCTTTGTGCTTCTTCAAAAGAGCTTGAACAGCACATCTTGAAACCCCAGACTGCTTTGATATCTTTGCCTGGGAGAGACCTTGTGTCTTGTTGCTGTGCTCAGTCTTGCCATGGTGTATGACCTGTGACAGGAAACAATCTTCCACAACCTCATCTTAGTAGTAGCAAAGTTTGGTTGTTCCTCATGCAATTTTAGGCCTCCTACACAGCTGTTCCTGCTTCAGTTAATGACCGTTTCACCCAACATATGAAATTCATGATTAGCATCTGCTTGAAGCCAAAGGTTACAAATATTGCATTTTGTACATTGATAATTAAAATATATATTTTTGAAAGCATTTTTACTTTACAGCATTTCTTCAAATCTGCCAAAAATTGTGTAATATATATGACACATACTTGCCAGTACAGACTAGAATAAGTTGTGATGAGCTGTCAGGGTAAGGCAGTGTAGTTGGGGATGGTGGGAGCAGTGTAGTTGGGGTGATGGAGCAATGCAAATCAGAGTAAGGTGGTGAGCTAAGGTGGTACATACAAGATAGAAGTGTAGCTGGGGTAAGGTGGTGAAGTGTAATCAAGGTGGACTTATGAAGTCAGGGTAAGGCAATGTAGTTGGGGTAATGCTGTGAACTAAGATGGTATAGTTGTGAGCAGAGAGATGTAGGAGCAGTGTAGTTAGGATGCAGAGTAGTAGGGGTGATTAATTGGTGTAGTAGGGGCAAGGTAGCGTTGTCAGGGTAAGGCTTAATAGTTGGGGTGGTGGAGATGAGGAAAAGTGGTTTAGTCGGGGTAAGGCAGTGTAGTGGCGATGGATCGGTGTAGTCAGGGTAAGGTGGTAAGGTTAGTCAGTGCAGTCAGGGTGGTGGAGAGATGTAGTCGAGATAGGGTGATGTAGTCAGGGTGGTTTCAGCAGGATGATGGAGTAGGGTAGCTGCGGCGGTCAGGGTAAGGTGGTGAAGTGGTGTAGTTGAGGTAAGGCGATGTATTTGCAGTAGTGGATTGGTGTAGTCAGGGTAAGGTGGTGAGGTTAGACGGTGTTAGTCATGGTGGTGGAGAGATGTAATCAGGGTAAAGTGCTGTAGTGGAGCAGTAAATTTGGATAATGGGGTCATATAGCCGGGGCGGTCAGGTTTTGGCAGTGGGGTAAGGTGGTGTAGTCAGGGTAGTGATGTAGTCAGGGTGATGGAGATGTGTAGTCCTGGTGGTACAGTTAAATAGTTGGGAAGGACTGTTGATCAGAATTGGATGGAATCCTCTAGGTGTGGCCTGACCAGAGTTTTATAAAGTGGAAGGATAATCGTTTTATCTCTGGAGTAAAATTACTTTTTTTATACAAGCTAATAGTCTGCTGGCTTACTTGCTGCAGCTTTACATTGCAGAGTCTGATCTACTAGGACCCCTAGATCTTTCTTCATTCTGGATTTCCCCAGGTTTCCCCCCTAGCGAGTAATTTGCACTGGCACTTTAGAGGCCAATTTTAGCCCCCAAATGCATTCGTTTACATTTTTCAACATTCACACTCATTTGCCATGTAGTTGACCAGCCCATTATTTTATTGAGGTCCACTTGTAAAGTTTCTATATCCTGCTGTAAAGTTCTTTCCCTGCTTAGCTTTGTGTCAAAACACTGAGAATGAGCTTCATACCAACCTCTATATCATTTATGACAAAATAAATGTTGGTCCCAGGAGACAGCCTTGGGGTATCCCACTTACCACTCCAGACCAATCTGAGTACTTGCAGTTTACCACCACCCTCTGGACATGCCCATGTAGCCAGTTTTCTATACATGTACAAACTATGTTCTATACCAATCGACCTCAGTTTGTGAATTAAGCGTCTATGGGGAACTGTATCAAATGCTTTTTGCAAAATCCATATACGCCACATCCACCAGTCTTCCCCCATCTAGAAGGCAGCTCAATTCCACAGGCTGGTTTGGCAAGAACCTTTCATAAATCTATGCTGACCACTACTCAGGGCTCGATGAACCCCAGGCGGTTCTGCGTAACCAGTGTGGAACGCAAATGGCAGATATCGGAACTGATGTCAGCCACCAGAACTGACGTGATCGTAACTGACGTGCGATGTGGCATGCCGCTGCCTGGCTGT